>NC_143565.1:84864166-85175000 GCF_054136105.1 Typopeltis vanoorti
CCTATTAATTCTATTATTAATACAATATTTAACCTAAATGAAAATAGTTTCTATTTTGAAATACGATATTATATTATGTGCATTAGCACATAATATAATCCCACCCAATGGTTGTATCACATCGGGCAATGAAATTCTTCTTGCACCTGAACACAATTACAAATATCCAAACCATGCAGTCAGTCAATTTTGTCGGTTGATCTCAACGTTAAGATATTGATATGTAAGGTGTCATATATAATTACTATTTTAGCATTATATTCCTTAAGCTTCCCAGTATTATTTGAAATATTTTATTCTATGAAATTATTTATATTTGACAAGTAGGAAAATCCTGCCCAATACGACATAGATGGCAGCAATGAATGAGATATAAATGGTTTTCCAATAATAAAATGTAGAGTAAGGCCAATACACCAATACAATAGGCCAATATCTAATCTGAATACACCAGTAGATATCATAGAACGCGTATAGGGATACCCTATACGCGTTCTATGATATCTAGCATGTTTGTGTTACAACAGCATTCTGGCATGTTTGTGTTAGTAGTCGAATACCGAAAAGGAAATGTCATAAGGTAAGGATAGTCTCCACGTGACTCAGTTAAGAGAAGGAGAAAAAAGGCGTAGTTATCTCGATGCAACGTAGAGTGATTTTATGGTTTGGAAGACAGAAAGTCCAGTACTTGTACTCTCTTTCATAAGTCTTCAATTACGTTTATTTCATCACTAGGTTTCTATTCCGTTCTTAGTCCCAAAGGAGAAAAACGAAACGATTGATTGCGACAAACTCATACTATCTTGCTTGTGCAACTGACAGCCTTGTCTGTTGGGATGCTGCTTTTAGAGTGGCGAATTCTGTTTTCTGCGAAATGCTATTTAGTGAAATCAATGTGTTGAAATTTCAGAGGAAAGCGAAGTTCCTGTTATCTAACTGGATTGTCTGTAAAAGTCGTCTTTTAGAATTTTAAAATTCGTTATATTTTATTTTATTTTTTGCACTATAAGTTGAAGTACCCTTTCAATAGTTCGTATATTAGATCGATTTTAAAATATTCAGTAGAGTAAAACGGATTCTGACCAGATATTAGTAAATTAGATCTCTCTCTCTCTCTCTCTCTCTCCAGTTCTATTCTTTGGCGGATTAGGTACAAATGTGAGAAATATTACGAACAAACCCTTAATGGAATAATTACCTTTAGAATTCACGAATATTTAAAGACATGTTGCTGTAGCTCCAACTTAAATTGAGCACGGTTCTGTCTAAAAATATTCAACGCTAATTTGTATTTTTATTTCATTTGGCAACCGTTTCATTATTGGCATAAAATCATCTGCTAATTTACATGCGACAAACTGTTAACTTAGCAAGTCGAGTACTTAACCTCTATAACTAGAAAAAGTCTGGAATCTTTTCAAAATTTCATCCAATGTTGAATTTCAAGAAATAACGAGAATATATGTAGCTGATGGAACTCAATTCTTCACTTTCAGGATTTTTCCCAATCAGAAGATCGAATCCGGAAATCAGTAAGTAGCCTCATGACAACTAACCTGCTACTCTTCTTGGTGAAGCCGGTAACACATCTTTAATGACACATCATTAAATAAAGCATTCAGTTTCCATTAAGTGATTCCTTGGTAGAAATTTCAGAAGTCTCTCGTAGAATCTAATAGCACTTGTGAGCGTAGAATCTAATTAATAACACAAAATTTCATCCGAGGACTTTTCAACTGAAGATGAGTTAGCTGATCTCATACAGAGCATACAGAGTCAGTAGGCTGTTTTTTCCTGAAAAGTCGCAATTTTCATCTCGAAAAACAGGCAGATTGGCTCAGAATAATAGTTCAGTTAGACACACTTGTTTCATAGTCTTTACGTTGGCCAAGAATTTCAACTAAACCTGAAATTCTTTAAGAAAAAGTACAGGGAATCAACGAAAAGTAAGCAAAAAGAGAAGAGTTTTTCTCTTCCTACAAAGAATAATTATTAGTTCTATGCAAAACGTTCATTACAATTAGCTATTAGTTGTAGAATACCGTATTTATAAAGAAATTATTTTTAAAGGTTTTTATTATTATATAAGCGAGAGTTTTACTATTTGCTAGCAAATATGAATCAAATGGTTTTCGTTTTAATTTTGTAGCAAGTTTACCTTTCTCTTTATTACCAAGCAATGATGTGAGGAAAATAATAGTCCGCGAGTTGAATTCTTTAAGAAGAAAAAAAGTCTATCATTATATTTCTAAAGTGTCAAAAGATGCAAAGTTGCTTTACTCGGTTTAAGGTTGCACAATTCGTCTTTTTTTTCTCTTTGTTAAACCAAGGTGAGTATATTGGCTAAATATAAGTCTGCAGCTAAAGGCTTTATTATACTGTATTAGTAACCTAATAAAATAAAAGTTCATTACCGATTTAAAACTGGTTTGGACTCTGTTCGAAATAATTTTAATATAAACACCACGCACATTCGCTAACAAAGAAAATTTAATTTCTATCATAACAAGAAACTATTCGGCGATGCATTGCAGCTCTGTAAACAAAGTTAATTAAATAAAACTTCCAATTAAATAGTTAACTCTCAGTAAAATAAATAAATAAATCCGAATGTCTGCTCTGAATGGATACGATAGCACCAAGAAGTTAGTCTCTTAAAGATGCGGAAGGGTCCTACTCCCAGAAACTTGGTTTTACATTCCAAGAAGCAGCCAAACGAGGCGAGGATATCACATGAAATGAGATGAATTTCGTCTCCCGATGGTATAAAACCACCTTCCCTTAGAGTTCCATGTTTGATCTCTAGAGCACGGTTTATAGATTAAGAAAAAATTACAAATTAAAAATATATAAAAAGCTTTATCCTATTTACGGAACTAATATATTATACGTTTTTATAACCCTTCGTGTGTGGGTGTCACATGAAAAAAAAGCGTTAATATATTATTATATCGGTCGTTTGAAGAAGAAATATGAAGAAGTATTGGTGAACAAAATATTTGATTTTGTAGTAGAGTAAATACAGAAACATTAGTCAAACAAAGGCACCACGGTTGACAAATGCCGTGGAGGAACAGTTCAATCAAAAAAAAACCAATAGAGAGATAACTCGACTAAATAATGGGAAAAAAATCAAATAATCCATCGATTCACTGGATACTCCATTTTTTCAAACCACAGACTTACTGCACGAGATGCTTAAATATTTGACTATGTTGTAAAACTTATTTGAAAATTAATGGAAAATCAGTGAGCAACTACTGGAAGTTATTTCTGATTTAATTTCTAACCGAACAAGAAAAGTATAGTTCTTATCAATTAGAGGATATTGCTTTTTTTTTTCATATTTGTTTTCGAAAAGGCTAAAATTTAAAAAAATATTTTAATTAACATATGATACCAATATCAAATGAGTATAAAATGACAGCATTAAACTGTGAACTGCAAAGTTAAACTATACCAGCAGGGAGATGAATTTCATAACCCAGTGAGATCATCGCCCTGCTTATTGTAGGGTTGATGTGGCGCTTAAAAAGTTTCATGTTTGGTCCTTTGTGCAATGTTTCTTGATTATCTGTCTATTAACCAAGAAACATTGCAAGAAAGGTTATAAACTTATGTACTATAAATTTATAACCTTTTGTAGGTGAGATCCATGCACTCATTGGTCCTGGATTTGATTCTGATTGCATTACGAGAGAAAGAGAGAGAGAATTAATGTTTTCTAAAAACATTAGCTAAACTTAACAAGATTACAGTAAAACAAGACGAATAAAAAAGTAAAATAAAATGATAATATATAATATATATATATTATATATATACATATATATATATAAGTGGTTGAAAAAAGTGAAAACAAGGGTGTTAAGTACATCGAAATATCAGTACCAGGAGATAGTGGAATTGACGACAAAGAAAATAAAATAAAAAAATACAAAGTATCGCGATACAAAGTCGAAGTTGAACGAATCTGGAAAAAGAAAACGAAAGTTGTTCCCATAATAATAGGTGCTTTAGGCGCCATCCCTAAAACATTGAAAAAACATCTAGAAGCACTCGAGTTAGCTGGATTAAAAATTGGCAGCTGCAAAAGGCCGCTTTGTTCGGTACAGCATTCATTTTCAGAAAGTATTTCCACAACTCATAGGCCCTTGGGTAGGGCCCGAATTAGCGGAATATAACCAGCCTTTTACTTAAGACTGAGGAAGCAAATCAAGCTTTGATGAATATTATATATATATATATATATATAATTTCAATGAATTAAACACCCAGATAATAAACAATAAGGTTTAATGAGGACACTACTAGTTTCATTGGTGAACCAACTTCTTCAGGTGTCAAAGTACAAAATTAAACCGACAGAAACATTACATATTAACAAAAACAGATCTCCTAAAAACTGTAGTACAGTTTAAATTGGAGTCCGCGCTACAGTTCCAGCTGTGAAATCTGTATGTTTCCAGCTGTATGTTTACACGTGCGTGTGATATCAAGAGAACGCCAGCACTGGAAAACAGAGCTATGCGAATCTGGCAAGCTGTAGCTAAGGCTGCTATTCATATGGGTTGAATCGAGGGTAATTTGTTTTAGACTTAAGAATACGTAATTTTTGTAATTGTGGAAAACCTTACTACGGACAAACTCATCAATCTATTCTTCTCCGTGTTGAAGAGCACAAAAGAGACATCTCCTATAACAGAATCCGAGACAGCGCTCTCGCCAGCCACGTCTTGTTCTCTGTAAACTCTAATGAAGGCCGCCAACATCAAATAGACTGGAATAATCAAACTTCTAATGTTCACAAATGTTATGAACTTGAAAGACGTATTCTTGAGTCTAAAGAAATTACCCTCGATTCAACCCATATGAATAGCAGCCTTAGCTACAGCTTGCCAGATTCGCATAGCTCTGCTATCCAGTGCTGGCGTTCTCTTGATATCACACGCACGCGTAAACATACAGCTGGAACTATAGCGCGGACTCCAATTTAAACTGTACTACAGTTTTTAGTAGATCTGTTGTTGTTAATATGTAATGTTTCTGTCGGTTTAATTTTGTATATTTCTTTGTACTTTGATACCTATATATATATATATATATTAACAAATTTATATTAAAGTAAAAATAAATAAAAAGTGTCTTAAAAGATTACTATTTTTAAAGAGGGTAATATAGAATTAACTTTAAACAGGTATTTCATTTAATTTTTTAAATGTTAATTACAGTGACAATAATTGTTTAAACGCACTTTGCTAGAATTAGTAGAAGTTGTAATCGAACTATAATTTACAGTATTTCCATTCAATTTGTATTTCTAACATTATTTTAAAATGTTTTTTATTTAAATAATAAAATTATATATTGTTTAAAATTCTGTAGAAATTGAACTAATAATTTTCGAATATTAATAATTAATAAAAATTTTATTATAACAAAATAATACACCTTTTTAAAAACTTCATAATAACTGATTAATAAAGAATGTTATGGGGGAAAAATTGCTGTAGGATGTAGTTCTCTATCTGTAAATGTGTAAAAAAAAAATACATCACTGAGTTTTGTTTATACGCAGTTGCAAGAATACACGTCATTTTACATTTTCATTTTCCATCTAGAGAAATCTCATTATCTTATTGACTCCAGCGATTCATTTTAGCATTTTTTTTTATTTCTATCGGAGAATGCGCACATGTATCTGCCAAAAGCCCATTTCATTTATCAATGCGTAGTCCGATAGGATTACCGCATCCTGCAGTGGTGATAACCCATGTGATACGGACATCCATCAGAATGAAATCCTCCACTTAAATAAGCTTAAGACGCAAAGTTTGGGAACGCACACCTGTCTATATGTGAATGTTAGAGCTTTCGTCTTTTAGTGGTAACCACTGATGCATCGTAAACTTTGACGAATAAGGCCATTACTCGATGGAATGGTTTCTGTATATAAGATATTTCGATAACATGCTACAAGAAGCAATAAAAGGCACCCAAGAAACTACAAATGTACTATAAGTTTATTTTTTTAAGTTCTGATAGGTAGCCATATAAGATGTTCCGTAAAGACTGATAGGAACTTACATAAGCGCATTTAGGAAACATTTTCTAAATGCAGAAATCAAAGAACACGTGGGAAAATATAGAATTACATTTCAATAATGCAATTGGAGATTTAAAAACATGCTAGAACACGCATATAATAATTTATGATGACTTACGAGAAAGTTGTATCCACAGTCCGAATATCCACAATTCCCTAAGGTATCCTTTTGCATTCATAGTTTTGTTATAAATTAGGAAACAAGTTTAAAAAGAGAATCATATTACCTTTCAAATAGTAGTGGTTTATAGCTCCACTCCTATTCACCAAATAGGGGTGGTGAATTTATCTAAAAAGCGCGTTCTAGCTAAACCACTCCAATTTGGTGAATTTATGTAAAAAGCGTGTTCTATGTCAAATAGACAAAAAAAAAGTCAAATGGGAGGTTATACAAAGTTTCATAGATGGGATAGTAAGTACTCTTACAGGAAAAAAACTTCTATTCTACCCTGCTGCTAGAGGATCGAGATAAAATCGGCAATCATTTAACGATTTGCCATTAGGATGCCAATTCATCCCTTAGATCATTTGGAAAGTCATCAAGTCTAGAAAGCCTCTGTAGATAGCGATTTACTTAGTTCTATAATACAATCACATTTCTCTATTATGCAAACGAAATATTACGTAAAAGGAATAAAGAATGGGCATTAATGAGAAAAATCATTAATATTTATTTGTTTCTTTACGTTTAAATTAAAATTTTCGGTTATACAATCAGTCATTGTAAGTATATAATGTCTAGCAACATTATATACTTACCCTGACTGACCTTCAAATAAATAATGATCTCAAAAGTACTTCTAAAAAGTACTTGATGCTTTCCGTAATTTTTATGCAAGGCCTGAAGTACTTTTCATAAGCAAAAAAGGAAAAAGGTCCACATTAATAAGGCTTTCTAAGTGTAAAGCCTGAAGTATAAAAAAAAGACAAATAATTTTGTATAACCAAAATGTTTACTCGTACTTTAGTAAATCTGTTTCTAAACTTTGTTCAAAACTTTAGAATTTTCTTTTGTACAAGTAAAGAGAATATAAGTGAGCAAAACAGCTAGCGCAAGAGATAACGTTGACAAACTACAGCGAATATTTGAAGTACGAGATTCGAGAATATCTTACAAAAAATAACAAGAAATGACCACGAACATAACATCTCTATAAACAACATAACATGGATAGCTGATAACAGTCGTTTCGATTTTATTTGATATCAGCAGCCTGCGTAGAAACTTTTGGAACGGGTCGAGAGATTTGATTTATCGTAGATAGGGCTAAATATTCAAGACTATGAATAAAATATATAATTTGATTCTTGTGGTTTATATTCTGTTTCCATGGGAACGAAATAAAAGATTTGTCCATAAGATGGCCGCACTTGTATTTTTTCTCCCGCTATTACTTTTAAAACAACGCAGTGTAGTTCTTCTGAATTCTATTAAATAACTGTAAATAAATGTAAAAAATATATATATAAATCGCTTAGACATTGATAACGTATTACGAAGATAGAAGTGATATTGGATGAACGGGAAAATGGTGATTATCCGAGAGAGAATTGGGATAAGTCAACTTATTGAGGTTACTGGTCATACATACAAGAAACATTAATTTGTAAATTTTTGTAAGTTAGAGTAATTTTGTATTTCGCTGTTGTGTGCTTTTTTTTAAAACCAGCTTCTTCAAAATGATGTACACGCCATAGTGGTGTGGCAAACGATTGTTTGGGATACTTCAGATATGTTCTATTAATTCAAAAGTAAAATAATTTTCGTTATCCCACTATGACGTTCATTTAAGTATGAGTGAGAAGATTCGCATTGAAAAGATAATGTTTTACAACAAACATTTAATTTCATCTAATTCACATCAAAATCAAAGAAACTTCACTTGAAAAAGAGAGAATTGACATTTATATTAATCCGTCATTTTTATCAAAGAGTCTCACTAGTTTTACACAGCAAACCATAACTTTCTTGATGTGAGCACCATAAACAGTACTAGTACTTCAGCTACACCCAGTAAATGTCACTCTTGTCTCTAGAGTCTGTCAAGTGACCCAGACTAATGGACAACACCGAGACTTATTGCTTTAATAAAAAGGAGGTTTACTGACTGCGAGCCGTAAAAGATGGCTACTTCCACAGGTAAGTTCATCTCTTCAAACATTAACATGCTCTCGCGGACACCACGTTCGCAATGCCATCACCATCTAAGACGTTAAGCGGGTCACGTTCTTGCAACACTCGAGGAGATTGACTCCTCATCCATGCAGGATTACCACCATCACAAGTTATCGGGAAGCCAAAGAAAAACCATCCCCTTATGATGGATTTCCTCCATTTTGCCGGATCAGTCTTTGAACAAATAATGCCCGTTGACAGCATGTGAGAAATGGTCCCATTTCATTTATCCCGAATGTTCTTTTTTTTGTCTTTTCGTTGATATAGCAACGACTTGGACGAAGTTCAGTGACTGCTATCGAGGTGCGCATTACGTAAATTGAACTTTCGTAACATTTCAGAGATCGCCTATAAGTTGTGTAAGTCATGCGTATACAAGTAGACACGCACACGACACGATTTAAAAATAAAACGAAAGTACAAATAAAGTACGACGAACTAAAATTATTCTAAAACTCTTTTTCTTTAGATGGTTCTGAGATTTTAGGGAGAGATCTATTCTGACATCTACAAACACGATTTAAAAGTAATACCAGTTTACAATGATGAACGTAGCATAGGATCTCTTCGGGATTTTGGTATCCATGGTGATGAGCTATCCTGGCATTCACGTTTTAGCAATCACGCAATATGCCGTTTACGGAAACATATTTTCCTTACTGAAGTACGGGTGTCTGCGATCTCAATACCTTTGCGAAGTCAATTCCTTCTGACTGTTATTGTATCTTCTTTCTGATAATTCATTTTCTGCAATGTCTTCCAGCCTATTTATCGATAATAACTGTAATCAATCTGCAAGGGTCATTTCAAACATTCTGTACATTGTGCTCCTGTTGTTAAACAAACAATTTGACAAAATATGTTTACAGTCCTTCAATATAATACGATATATCAATATAATTCCTTTTTTTTTAATGTGTGTGATAAGCTAGAACCACTTCAACAGAAGCTTCTCCAATGGTAGTAAAGAGTTTCCTAAGAGAATGGTTCTTTGAACTTAGGAAACAGATCGAAGTGTGATTGGTTCGTGTCAATCTTCTGCACAGGTAAGAGAAAGGCACTTTTGTTGTCCATACCTTTCCATGACATCACATGCTTCACGTGAAACATGGGCTTGTAGTGTCATTCAACAACATTCGAATTGAATCAAAGTCTTCCTCTATTTATGAAATATTTATATTATTTCTCTGAATAGATAGAAAATGAGCACAAAAAGTTTTTACTCAGAGTCTGGCTTACAACTGACATCCAACTAGCCGCGTGTGCGGAGAGTACTTAGCGTATGAAGTGATCCTCATATATCAACTTACGGGTTGATGTTTGCCCCTAAGCAGGGGCGGCTCGTGCATAGGCACTACGGAACTGCAGCAACCCCCAATTTTTCTCTATATATAAATATATTTATTTATATTTGCTTGCAATATTTAATTTTATCATCAACAATCCCATACAATTCTCTTATTTTGTATAAAAAATAATAAGAATCCATCTTGTAGTACTTAGGAGGGCGAAGGACGCTAGCAGCACTGTGTTTACCACAGTGTCATATTGCTACGTGTTCAAGCATAATGCACGTCATAGTGAGATGCAAGCTATTAGCGTAATGCGGCACTGTCCGTCGCGCAGTTCCGCTATTGTTTATATGCAGTTCGCGCCAGTAGTAGAGTGTTCGTAGTGTTTATCGTGTTTACTCCGTCTCTTTAAATATTTGGACATTACAATTAAAGACAACATTTGTTATAGTTAAAACATTATTGAGGTTATGATAATGGATTTTATTTTAAAGTAATTTTGAATTATTCCTAACTGTATAATTTTATCGATAATAAACAATATTTTTTCATGTTTAATTTTTTTTTTAATTTTTACCATAATTTTGGTATTTTATCCAAACATATACACTGTACTTCTAGTGTGTATGTATATTTCGAAAGTTGCAGCAACCCCACGATTTCAATCCACGAGCCGCCACTTCCCCTAAGCCTAAAAGTAGGCAAAAACTAGATTCCAAAATGGTCTAAGTTAACTCATTCTAAAAGCGAGTGTAACTTTGATTAAAAAGTACATTAATTCTCAAACTCTACAGCATGAGAAGATGACATAAGCTTCTCAAAGAGAATTCAAATGCTGAAAGACTTAGTGGACTTTAAATTCTCTTTGAAATATTGAAACCAATATTGAACATTAAATCGGTTCACAGACATATCACACTATCAGTACTCCAATTCCACCATAATATCTACATTTCCATTCCCACATTTTCTGCTACTGATAGGAAACGGGAATCAATTCTATATGCGTATAGAGTCTGCCTCATTATTTCTCGAGCTTCATCTTCTATCCTATTAGATTGCAACCAAATGATTCAGACTGATTAGTCGATATAAAATCTAGTACCTTTACTTAATCAACATGATAGAAGTTCCTGCTTTCCTCTTGATATAACTACAATTATCCGTGTACACAAAGAACGTAGCTACTCGTATATTAAACAGTTAACCTCACTTAGAGTAAAGGTCGGAAATTTATATCCTACAAGTTCATATCAGAGTGAAGAAATTTTTGATTTGTTTTTTTAAATAGTAATTTTTCAAATAACTAACTGAAGATTACATTACATGACAAATTTAATGAAAGAAAAATTTTATTATTGCGAGCCAAACCTATTTCTTATTTCGCTTAATCAGAAATGTTTCCGATTTCAATATTTAAAACAATAATCAATGAAACAATCATTTATGATCATTGCTTTGCTTATACCTTGAGTGTGATCGTGACGTGGTCATGTCTCTGTAGGCAGTAAAATTAGTACTTTATTTTGCACAAAGGGAGAGAAGACAAGAGTGAAAGAAAGGCAGTACAGTCACTCATGTTGGTTGTGGTAAGAGAAAGAAAAAATTTTAAAGACATATAAAATATCAATGTTAGTTAGGACTAGTAATTCTGCTTGTCCCAAGTGAAACATTAATGGTATAAGAGATAAAAATAAACTATTTTGAACAGGAGTGTTACTGACGCAAATAGTTTTCTAATCTGATTATATCCATAGTGTCGTTGAAACATCCTTTTACATTTTCTTATAAAGGTTTGTGTCCTAGACTGGATTCGAATTCAGATCTTTCAAACCAAAGGGAATTGTCGATACAAATGCAGTACAGAACATCGGAAGGGAAAAATCATTGCACTGGTAGTAACACCAACACTGCAAGCACGGTAGCATGGGAATGTTTTCATAGGATACTTCAAGTATCATTGAGAGAATTCACAAGGATTTTAAGACACTGCAGAATACTGATTGAGATCAAATCACGTGATACTTAAAAGGGAAGAAAGAAAATGGATGCATATTATTTTGACTCGGAAACTTTCCTAATATTTCATCACACATGATGAGTCCAGCAAGCGATTTAAGTTTTTTAAGAAACGCATGCTTTATTGCAAAACCCTCCCTCAAAGCAGAACGGAAGCAAGATGTATAACCAAAAAGAAGCAAAATTTGTGTCGTGCTATCGTCCAATGAAGAAATATTCCGGTTGATGACTATTCAGATCGCACATTCATGCCGATAACTATTGGGCTGGATGCCATCTCATAAATCTGTCTGGAGCCCGGTTAATGCCGCCTCGTGTTTGATTGCCGTCCATCGCTACTGCAAGTAATGGAGTTTCGAGAGGGGGAAATCGATTGTCTTTTGTGCACAACACAAGGAAAGGATGGTAATATTTTACGATATAATTTCCGGTGGTATGTGTTAGGTGGCATTTTGTCAGCTCATCTAAGGTTCAAAAGTCCATTTGAAATACATTAGAAGCGCTCATTTATAAAGTGTTTTATAGCTTAAAAACTACAACCATCTGTTTATATTCTCTCTATATGTAAAGAAATACGTATAACCTCCTAGAGAGTTTCTGTTGTACGGCATTTTCACAACACGTTAGCAAAAATATTTAACCACTACTATGCTGTCAACGGCAAGACTAAAATAAAGTTTCGATAATAAATTGGTACGCTTTTCAAAGATGCTTGGTTTGTCGTTTAATCATGCATATTCGCGGCTACTTATTATTGTAAAAACTAATTAGATTCGTCTAGACCAGGCGTCATCATCAATTTTTTTTGTCACTTCCGTTTTTTATACGGTTCAAGGAACTCATTAGAATCTCACACGTAAGATGTCGCCATGATCAAGTTTTGAAAAATTAAATAAACGTTAATAGCATTTAAGTTACGAAGTATAATTATATATTTTATATAAAACATAAAAGAAAGCTATATTATCATGTAAATTCTTTAAACTTTTAAAATAATTTTACAAATTTAATTTTAAAAAAAATTGTTTTATAAGTACATGTTTTTTTAATTAATATGTTTATACATATATATATAAATTAGTTGCGAGATAAATTGTAGCTATCAGTTTAGCACATATCACAGCCATTGCGGTTTTAACTGGAAACTACCATTTTCACATTCTCAGAAAGAGTTTTGTTTTTGTAAGCAACTTTTTATAACGGCTCTTCTTTATTAAAGGTTTTAAAAGATGTCAAAATGTAAAGCTGATATACTTAAAACCATTGCGCTATAAGACATAAAGATATTGCAGTTGTATATTTAAGACAGTTTTAACAAAATGAGCTTTAATAGTTTTAATAATGACGAGGTAACAGCTGGCAGTAAAACAGAGATGATGATCCTATGGCGACATGCCTTAAACAGCTAAAATAATAATACGTCGGTTGTGCTTAATATTCGTGTAATAATTGAATCATCGCAAACAGTTCGTGACTTAGAATAACATACAGTTGGCTATGAATAAATGCACATGCACTCTGTCTTGGAATGAATTGGAGTAGCGTCTCTAGTCGAAGCCCACTATGGGCATAAGTGTTTGTAAAAGTAGGAGGTGAACAATACGATAATAATAAGTTTATTATTCTGTTTATTGAAATGACTTGAGAAAGTACCATTTTTTTTTTTGCAATATTTCAGCAGGAGTTTAGGAATAGTATTAATATACTATGGGTTTGCAGCTTTAGGGATATGGGACACGCCATATACGAAAAACAAATAACAAAACTCTCTCCTTCATGACCCTAAAGGACTAAATATGGAAAAATATCTTCAATGAACACTGTGTTATCCAAATGCATTTTCGATTGTTAGCATTCTCTTACTTCGCTACCATAAACAGTCAAGTAGCTGAAACTATAAATAGTGCTGCTTGCTGCAGATAACTGATGAAATAGGATTTTATAAGATGCATTGCCTACGTGACAAGATAAATGAAACACGCAATTTGCATTTAATACAACGAGTATTCCGTCACTCGTGTTAAATCACGCACTTGAATACATGCATGTTGATATTCTGTAGCGGAGATGGACTATTTACGAAGATACAACAAATTAAGGAGAATTAAATTGTACGTCATATTCTGTGTTGCCAAACATTTAGCGTGAATAGTATCAAATATTAATTCCTAGTTTCACCGTTATCTTTTATTAGTAGCTAATATAAACACAATAACTAATTGAAAATAATCAATAATGAATAGCACTTTAAAATAATGACTAGTATATGCATTAAAAAAACTTGTGACTGGCTGACTTCAACTAATAGAAAATGCGCCCTCTATTAGAACTTTATCCAACCAAAGAATGATAGGTGTAAACGAAAGTCAGAGGCAACACAGTATAGGTATGATTCTTACTTTTTTTTTTTTTTTTTTGGAATTACGCGTAGTGACAAGGAATGGCTAAAACTGGACCTGTGTACTAATATTTTGTACAGAAACTTTCTCGTTTTATTTATGTAAAGTTCATTCTAGAACTGTTACGTAGGTAATTGAAGAGACAAAGACAAATAAACTGTTATTATGGCAAACTATTCCATTTGTCGTCGTCGTCCGGTAGCATCCTCTTGCAAGAGGGTTGCAACAGATGAGCAGCCTCTTCTTCATTCATCTCGGTCTGTCTCCTCCGTCATTCTTAAACCAATCCATTCCACGATGTCATTGACCAACTCTCTAGTTGGTTTTCCACGTCTTCTCTTCCCCTCAACTTTCCCTTGTAATATAGTTCTTGTCAGGTGTTCCGAAGAACCTCTCAGAAGATATCCTGCAAATCTAGTCTTTCTTTGCATAATATTCTTGAGCAGTGTTCTTTCCATCCCAACTCTTCTTAAAACTTCTTGATTTGATATTCTCTCTGTATAGTTAATCTTTTCCATCTTTCTATAACACCACATTTCCAATACATTAATTCTTTCAATATCTCTCTTTCTGAGTGTCCATGACTCACTTCCATAACTTGCAATACTCCAAACTGTTGCTTTAACTATTCCAATTCTAACGCCTATTTTAGCGTTCTTGTTTATTAAAATTCTCTTCATTTCCATAAATGCCGATTTAACTTTGCCTATTCTATTTCTAATGTCCAACTCTGAAGTTCCTTTCTCTGAGATCCAGCTACCTAAATATTGAAATCTTTCCACTTCTTCTAAAATCTTTCCTCCACATCTTATCTTTACATTATCTCCAATTTTTCTGCCCATTATCATTATCTTGTCTTCTTTGTGTTAATCCTTAGTCTGTACTCTTTACAGGAGTTTTCAATTCTTTGAACAATTTGTTGTAATCCATTTTCGCTTTCTGCCATCACCACTACATCATCAGCATATCTTAAGTTATTAATGATTCTTCCATTTATTTTTATTCCTTCTTCTACATCCTCAAGTGCCTCTCTAAGCATTTGTTCACTATAAAGGTTGAACAATAATGGTGATAACTTGCATCCTTGTCTAACTCCTCTCTCTCCACCGGGAATTCTCCTGTTTCCTCTCCATTTACACATACTGACGCTGTTTGTGTCCAATATAATCTCTTTAAAATTTCCAAGTCATAAGATCCATATTAATATTTTCTAGAATATCAAAAAGCCTTTTACGTTTCACTGTACCGAACTAATAATAATAAACTGATCATTACTGGATATTAAACAGAAAGCGTAATTATATTATGTAGAAATTAAACAGAAAATATTAAATAGAAAGCTAATAATAATAAACTAATCACTTCTTTACAATGGCGAATTGTTCAAGGTTGTTCCGTGAGACGAGAAAACTAACAGTAGATTGTTGCTGGGACAACCTTCTGTTTATCAGACTATAATTCATTAATGGCTATGCCTGCCCACGTAAACAAGTTAGTATGGCTACAGGAAAAGGATATGCACCGGTAACAAATAAACCTTTGATGTTTCAGAAATGTCATCTTTTATTACATGTAGTTTTACCAGCTTGTTTGAAAGAATGGTAAATTTTATTTTTATTATGATTACAACGACTCTACAGGGAATGAGGTCTTCATATGCAATAGTTTTAGAAAAACAATGTTCCTAGTTGACACGTGATTATTATTATTATTATTATTATTATTATTATTATTATTGTTATTATTATAAAAACCTCCATGGAGTCAAAGACTCATCGTGGGATAGTGTAGTTAAAACTGATAACTTAATCTCGACATCAAATAAACATTAAAGTTTTCCGTTTAATCAAATAAATTCAACTTTAGTGGAAGTAATATTTATTATTTTTTATTAAAATAATTCTTTCCAATATAATCAAGGTCGGTTATGCTGATTCTCTCCAGTTTTATAATCGGAAATTCTTATAAAAATATACGTTACATTTTATCTAGATATTTTTGAAGGTATACGTCAAATAAATTTTTAATGCAACTAAAATTTAATCAATTACACTTTCTGTTTAATATCCTAATTTATTTGTGAATATTTAATGATCTTTCAAATCTGTAATTTCAAAGTAAAGATTTTTAGTAACTTAACACAAGATGTTTTACACAAAATGAAAGTAAAATGAAATAGAATTATATAAACTCCTCTGCAATTCTTAGAATCTATACAAGGAAATTTACAACAGAAAATAACTAGTGTGGGGGGGGGGGAAGGAACGAAAACCGGATATGACACAAAATATATCTTTATCAGTGGCGCAGATTCCAATGAAACTGTGTTGGAATGATGATCATTGACAAGGAAGGAAATGGTTGAAAATATATATCCTTGATACCGAAGACGTCAAAGGTTGCCCAGACAAAAGAAATACTAAAAGAAAATATTATTTTCATAAAAATATAGTTATCTATAGCCAAGATTACTAGCCACGAAATTTAACTTAACTTCATAACTTGACTTATGGTTGCCATAATCAGTTCTAAACGAATATTTTAAATGGATATTCTCTCTCTCTCTCTCTCTCTTAAGTTGCATATTTATAATACTTTCACTGTGCATTATTGAACTAGGTTGTTCAATAATGCACCGAGATGTTTCGGAAGTAGTCAAGTCGTCCTCCCCCCAGATGTACTTATAAATGGTGACGCTTTCTTAGGATGTCCGATGTTCAGTCACCTTGGTTGCTTGTATGTTCTGTTAGCGCTAAAGCTAAACCCTTTTCCCCCACTTGTTCATCCTCTTGGATCAAAGGATTTCGTCAAGGTCGGCATAAAAACATATCGTATCTGCAGTCAGATGCGCCCTCTAGGGAGAGAAAATACTTTTGACATATCCTAGTGGTTTCTTTGCCGTTAATTGCCAATAAAGATTGGAATCAATGAGTCGAATTAAGAGCCATCGAATTAATTATGGAATGAACATTTTACTCCGTTCAAAGAACAAATAAATCGCGATATATGTGTAAAAGTGATTTACGCTACTTTGTATCCGTAATACGTCATTAGAAATATTGTTCGACTATTAATGCATTGCAATTTGATGGCTAACTTGAAACAGCAACTGAGATCATCATTCAACTCGTATGCTGCTATGAAAGAAATCTCAAATCGACAAATACCTTATTTCATGGCAACTTCTGTTTTCTTGATATTTCTAGCCATTCGTAACGCATATCGCTTTTGCGAATATCTTTACATGTACATAAACCAATGGGATTACAGATTTGAAAAAAAAAAAAAAAAACGATAGCGAAAGGATAAAAGTTGTGGGAAAACTAAGTGGTGATGTATGTTTATTTAGATGTGTCATCGTGAACTGGTTCGATGATCACAGGGGGAACATTAGTATTCATAAAGGGGAAAATCTTGATAACAGGCATGCGCGAGTAAAGGAAAAGACAATGATAACTGTAGAAATATAAAAGGGGAAAAAATCCAAGAAAATAAAATATTGCGAAAGTATTAAGGAAGTATGGAGTAAAAAAGAGCGAATAGTAAAATAGACTAACGAAAATAATAAAACAATAAAATATACTTTTTCTGGTGTGTTTACATGTATTCTAAGAGCAAACTCGGCTCTAGAGAAGTCACAAAATGACCTTGGAAAAACGAAGAAACTCCGTAGACTGTAAAAGAAACACAGAAAAAGGGAAATTTTCCATGGTGTAAATGAAACTTATTTCCATAATCAAGCAGTTGTTAGCCACTATCAATTAGTTAACAGAAACATCTGCCGAACATTTAAACAGATTACCATACATCCGCAAATTTTCAACTGATACCAATAATCTTAATCTGAAATATTTGAATTTTTTTCTGAATATTGTTAACATAGAAGTGGGCAGAAGCGGTTTTCATTTTCACTAATTTTTTTCTCCAAGTTTGTATTAATTTTATGACAATAATATATTTACCGAATTAATTTTTTTCTTCATATTATAGTCATATGAAAACATAAGAGAATATGAAGGTCTCCACTATTTTAAAAGTATGACGATGCAAAGAACTTGTGCGTCATATGATAGGATACTGGAATCTTCCTGCGCATTCTCATATGAAGGTCAAGATGATCCCTCTGCATCATCATACTACTACTTTGATACTCGTTTGGGAGAAAACGAATACAATACATTGGAATTCGTTTTTATTCTATAACTTTTTTTTTAATTCTTTCGGAAAAAATACTTGACTTATTTAAATCATCATCTTATGTGCCGGTGTTTTAAGATGCATTTCAAACAACTTCAAAAAAAAAAAAAAATGCTAAGAATACCGCCAACCGTCTTACGTCTAAACATTGCACCTCGATCAACGAATTTCGATATCTAGAAGCGTGATTTAAGGTTGCATCATTCAATCTATTACACAGCATTCATATTTAAAACCTTCCTTTGAGAACACTTAAACACATTCAGATGGAGCCGCTACGTACCGCCCCTATTATCAAGGATTACTTCGCTTCTCAACAAACGCGTTGTTAGGACTTCCGATCAATACATGACTCTACCTATACATGCAGTAACATTCACCACCCTTCTTTACCAGCACATCAGGAGTACGGATGTATATGTGTGCGTGTGTATACATTTAGTCTGACAGCGCGCTACTGTAAAAAATAATTAAAAACCAGAACACGTAGATAAAGTTGGAAAAAGGCAAAAATGAATCCATAATTTGTTACCTTGATGAAGACAGAAGTCACACCGGTATCCCTACACACAGAGACAGACAGAGACACACAGACAAGGGAAGGAAAGGATCGGCCGTGTTACGTGACAGTGAAGTGTCCACAATACCCTGGTATTTAACAGGAAAAACCCCCCAATACTTCCTTTAGAAAAGTAAATGGAGAATAGATGAAGGAAGGAAATAGCACGTGAGAGTGCCTCGAATAAGTGTCCGGTTAATACCGCAGTGACGACTCCACTACAGTCACTGGCGTCGAGGCTGCTTGCAGGCTGAGAAATGGTAGCGATAGGGAAGCCGATAGGCGTCGTTTGTGGTCGGAGGAAGGGTGGGGGGGATGAAAGGCGACGATGGTTCGCGACTGCAGCGACAAAGAGTTACAGTGTTTTTCGTTTTTGTATTCAGTTTGAGCGCTACGGCTTGGAAAGTCTTTTTTTATTTTTTGAGTTTTTATTTTTTTGCTTTTTAATACTTTGGAATTCTAAAACAAAACTGTATCGACTTTTCAGACCAAACAGAAAGATTTCGGAACTAGAAACATTTCTTGGTTATTGATCAGAACTGCGAACTCACTAAAAAAAAAAAAAAAAAGAAGAAAACAAAAAGACATCGTGCCATCATTAGAATTGAAGGTTTTGCAACCACAATATAATGCAATGAATGTATTACAAGACATCTTAAGCAATCTTCCTGTCAAAAACAAAATTTCACAGTGAAAACAATACAAATGTCCTTCTTCTCACTTGCAGGCTTCTGTGGATTGTGAATCTTAAATACGTTCATTGCTACGTCACCAGCACAACCAGAATGGGCGCGTGATGCAACAATGAGCCAATGTTTAAGATCCTTTCGTTTCGTACCGTTAATAGTTACTGAAACCAAAGGATTTGATCCTGATTTTCATTTTAATTGGTGTGTGTGGACCCTGTAAACCATTTTATTCTACAATCATTACTTTCGTAAAGATTAGAGAATACGCGGAGCTTTTGGCGTCATTAAACTTGTCTGAATGACATACATCGTATCTTTTAAATAATGTAAAAATACTGAGGCAACTCGTGGTAAAGATGATGCACTTTTTTTTTCTTTTTTTTGTGAGATGACTGAAATTTTTGATATATCAAAAGCGAGAAACTGTGAAGAAATGCGTTCTTATTAAGTGATGGATACAAAATTATAGAACGATTCCGTTCCTTTTTTTCGGTAGTCTTATGTGGAGACGATCAACCAGCAGCTGCATCTACAAGAGGTTCGGTTGCAACAATATTAAAAAGACGTTTTTATCTTAGAGAATATTTTCTGTTGTTTGAACCTAGTTAGGCAATTTTTCCTCTGATCAATCATTATACGTAGAGGTGAACTTGAGTCGGGTCCTCTAGAAGCGAAAAAAAAAATTGTTTTTTTTTTTTTTTTTTTTTTTTTTTGTTCCACGCATGCTAATTTGATAATATTTAGGTCTCTGAAGATAAGAAAAATAATCTCTTTTTTTTGGAATAAAGTTACCCTCCGCTATCATAGTAATAAGCGACCATCAACATTTCTCAGCATTCACAAAGCATTTTTTTTCTTTCATTCCAGGCGTTAGCCAGTTCAGAGGAGAAGCCTTAATGACCCCTTCTCCAGTGGGACACAGAAAAGCACTTTCTTCTGGGCGTAGCTGTGTGGAGACGCAAAACTGCAGTTGCTTGCCAGAAAATAAGGGAACAAAAGAGGAAAATTAAATCCTCTCCCTCGGAGATGCTATCTCCACTTGCTACACCATTTCTCTTCTTTCACGCGATGCTTTTTTGGGATCTTTCATATAACTGCCCACTTGTCATCGGTATGAGTACTTAAAATTCCATCTTCTAAACTTGTGAGAACACTGGAAGTATCTACAATTATTCAAATACTTAATTCAAGGCTGATTGGAACTTGCTTCTATTTCATTATTTATTCTTTAACTACTTCTGTCCCCCTTCGTTCCTTTGGTACTAGTTAGAACTACGACTGGAACAATTAAACTACTATTTTATCTATTAAATGTATGTTTTCCAGTTGTTGTGTATGTCGTGATAAAGGAAATTTCTGTCACTTTCCTGTGAGAATGCCCAACTTATCTACTTTCAAAATATTTTTCACGAGTATTCCTCTCATCTTAGGCAGAATTTCCAGCATGGCTCTTTCCAACTGACAGATAAATGTCTCGCCGTTCTCGCTACTGTTCTACAGAGGCGACAGAGCCGTTTTTTTTTGGCTTGTCTGTTTTATTTTTTATATTTGAAGATTTTGTTTTGTCTTAAATTGAGACGTTATGCGTATAACTCTGCCGGCTTGGTTGCCCGAATGGTTTAACATGTTTGCTCTCCAACTAACTGGCTAATAAGATTGACACAAAATGCTTTTTTTTTTTTTCAATACATGAGGAGTAGGAGGAGAATAAGGGGGGGGGGGGGTCACGGTTGAAAGTTTATCTAAGAGTGTGCTTAATAAGAGTGGTGAACGAGTGGAATGGATTACTAGAGGTGGCTGTGAACACCCCAACAGTGAACACATTTAAGATATATGATAAGTATTGTGTTGATAGATAGAGTGGATCTCTCGCCATGAATTTTTTGACTCCATAAAGATACCTGTCTAAATAATAATAATAATATCCGTCTTACGACGAATCGCTTTACTACGCTCGACTCATACGACGTTTTCCAATTATGACCAATGCTCATTTATACGACTTGCATTTGTTCATACAACTCTTTCAGTGACTTGTTGTGAATCAATCAATGCGGATTTCTTGAATTGTTTGTTTGCGATGTCGTTTCTCACTAGATCTCTTTATGTTTTGATATTGCGTTGTGAATTGTAAATTGTTTTTAACTATTATTTTATTCGAATAATGGCAAATGTAAAATTATTAAATTTAAGATCGGTTGGTGTAGATTGATGACCAAACTAGTTGCCGTGTTTCCTTAATTAAGCCCATCTATTCAGAATAACTTGTTCGTTTGCGAAAATTATTCTTAATTTTTCGTTTGTTTATCTGACGTAAAAAACTGCCTTATTTAAATTATTTACGCACATATATGACTTCTTAAAAAACATCATTCAACCATTACATCCATCTACAAGTTAGGGGAAAAAAAGTAGCGATTCGCTGTACCAGAGTGGTCTGGAACGTAATGGGTCATGTGACCAGGGTTGTCTGTTCAGACTTACACAACTGTTCGTGAGTGGAAGTCACATTAATACGATGCAGCTTATATTTATCAGAAATAATTATTTTTCATTAAAATTTAAAATTTAAATTTACTTTAAATTTTAAATTTAAATTTAACATGAAATAATTGAATTTTGAAGTTGCCAAAATCGTTGTTTGAATACATTAATTTAATACAAACATTATTCGATGATTCTTTCCTAAAAGTTCCTTAAAAATTATATTCCGTTAACAAGTAGTTTCTTTTTTTTTAACAAATTTAAAATTACACACAATGAATTCGTCTGGCTTACCGTCTTACAAAGTCAAATCGAATCTGACGTTCTTCTTTTGTTAGTCCAGCACAGTCTTCATACACAAAAAGATGGAAGTTTCCCATATTTAATACTTCATTTCTGTCACATAGCAAAAAGCAATTCTATCTTGCTTAAACAGGATACGTCTTGCCAGCAATTTTCTGCTTTTGATTGACATTCGGAAGTCTTTAGTTGTGACACTTTTCGAGGAGACCTCTTGGCACTTCACGCCACTGGAATTCATAACTGCAACTGCTCCTTTTTTTGTTTTGTTTTGATGCTATTGGACAGATAAGTAATCTGATTTTCACTACTCAATTTTAAAACACATCTGGGAGAACTTGAGATGACAAAGAGAAGTCAACGGCTGGAAGAATAGATTTTCGATCACGATGTGTCCTACTTAAGTTAAGTTACATCTCAGTGTTTAACAAGAATTACTGGATTTCACTTGCTTCAACAATGCAGATGTTTTTGGTTCTTGTATTGTATCAAAAGTTAGTACTTAAAAAATAATCACGTAGATTTGTAATATATGTTTTATGGATGGATTTAACTAGTAGCAAAATATACCGCAATATTGTTAGAATTTAATAAAATGTCATTGAATTACATAAATTATAAACTTGTAAACTGTAATATAATTGCAATTTGGTAAATGTAGAAAAATATGCGTATATTATTACTTTTCAGCATGCAACACAATGGTGGACGATAAAGAACTTGTGGAAGCATACTTATCAGAGAAATTACATCCCATCCCATTCATGTGTCATCTCCTATCTAGGAGGTTGACAACCATGATATGACTCATGGTTGACTACGGTCGTAACGACATGTGGTGAGGACCCTCTCTCTCTCTCTCTCTCTCTCTTCCACATATTGTCGTATGTATTCATGGCTGTAAATCCGTGTGTGTTCATGGCGTCGGTTTGCCTGTTCTGAGCGACGAAAAACCCGTGGAAAAAACCTCTACCTCCATGTGAGATCCGCTAACTCACCTTCCGCCGAAAGAGACGAGATAAAGGTTCCTCAAGTCACTGATAGGAATCGAACTCAGGTCTTGATTGAGCTACAGATGCTCTAAATTACATCGACACACTAATATTAAAAAAGGAAAATTGGCTGTCTCTCCGGTGAGCACTTTCCAACAGGGTGATCTCAAGCATTCTCTGCTACCATCTGTTGGTGCTTGGCAGATGGTGGACATTAAGACTGCGTGTGGCGAAGTTCCATGACGAGAAGCTAACTACTTGGATGCGCCCAAGTGCATCTACTTTATATGAAAGCTATCGAAAATTACGATAAAACAATACCAGCTAATTTTTTCTGGTTAAATTTTGTAACATGCGAAAATAACTAAGGAAAAAAAACATGAGATCATTATACACCATTTTGTACCTTTACCACACATATCGTTTTATGGAGTGCGCAACGCAATTGATGGTGTTTGCATCCAACTATGGCAAGATAAGTACAACAGTGTATACACAGGAATATATATAACTGAGAATTAAATACTTTCTTTAATATTAAAAGGGTGAAAACAATAATTTAAGATGCAAAAACAAGATATTACAGCAACAGAGAATCAAGACGCCTGACCCTGACACAAAAACGTCTTTAATCTGGACAGTGTCGCCAAGACAAGATGACAGTCTTACACTGTGACGTCATTACCGAGTCGCAATGTTTATCTGGAGGGGAAGCATATCTACGAATAACTGGTAGATCGCAGTTTCGCTGCTGGCTCCTTCCAGAACTTTCCTGCTCGTGACCTTGGAACCAGTGGCACACAAAGCAGCTGGCGAAATAAAATCGATACGATTCTGTGTCGTCATGTTCCCTACTGCAGTGGACGAGGTCTTATTGCTGGTAGATATAAATCATCCTCTCAGGCTCCTTGGGAGTCGTGTGTGTGCTTGGGGCGCATTACCACATGGTCACAAATCGCAAAGAACGAGATGCCTATCAAACAAGACGTGAGTGTTGTTGTGAAGGTGAAGGATGTCCAAAAACAAATGTTGTTTCTTAAAGGTTCTCTCATTATTTATAGTCTTGATGTTATATTCTTAGGGAGGATTAATGTAACATCTCATAAGAATATTCATAAAAATATTTACTACGTTGACTCGATGATTATGATATAATAACAATCCTTAGATTCTCTGCTCCGCTGAAGAAGAAGAAAAAAAAAAGAAATTTTTCCTATCCTTTGCTATCATAATTTAACTTATTATGAGCTTATTAGCCAAAATGAAAATTGGAGTAAAAGTTGTTGCTCAATTGTTTTCATTTTTCTTCGGGAGTACTGCAACTGCTACATCAATAAGACTCATTCATTTCGTATGGTGATTCAACGGTCGTGAGCCACTTTTACAGGGAGGTACTATTTTTTTATCCGTGCTCGGGACCGGTATAGATGACAATTCAGACCTATGGCTGGAAGAATTGTCATAAGTATTCCTGACTGTATCCGTGTGTGTTCAAGGAGGCCGGTTTGCCTGTTTGCGGGATGAAAAACCCCATATAAAGTGGGGGGAAAATCCTGCTGTCCACGCCCTGTAGCCAAGACCGGCTAACTTGGCTATAGTTGAGGAAGATCCTTTAGCTCCTCATGTCATCGACGGGAATCGAACTTAGGACACTCCTTCCCCAGGCATATGGTTGCGAAGCGCATAGCCACTAGGCTAACTGCACGGACATCACTAAGATGAAAATGCAAGATCTGGATTTGTATTCTTGATTTTACAAAAACAGGCAGGTTTACTGCTGGACAGAAATATGAATACGAAAGCACAAATAACAAGTGCGGTTTAAATTTACTGTGAAAAACTATTCTAAAAAAGCATCTCGTCATAAAAAATGAATCATAGACCACGAAAATAGATTTCTTGCAATTTAGAAACGACTATTTTGCTGTTTCTTGGTTGCTTCTGAATTGTAGACAATCTCCAACGCTCTCAACGTTTGACTTGTATTTAGATGATATCACTTAATTTTTAAATCGTGCATTATGAGTCGAAGGATGGAAGGATTGGTTTATTCCTACAATCCTCTCTTCACTTTGATTAGGTTGATTGTGCTCCATTCGCACGTTCAGGGGCTTAAGCAAAGTAAGAAACAAGCTATCTTCTAATTTTGGCCTATTCTAGTCACCTACAAGAGGAGCTACTATGGTGCACAATGATTTCAGATTAAAAACTAAAAATGATTGTAAAACAAAACTTATACGGAAAAAAGAATTAAATATGATCAGATACTGATACAATATTTAGTATATAATGACAAAATGTGACAGCAGCTGAATTAGATTCAAAAATATCGGATTGGAAACCAGAGAAAGTAAATCGATGAATATTCGGAATACCTGCAATAGTTAATACCCGATCTGATTTTAGTTATCTAAAATTAATAAATTCTAGTAGAAAATAAACGAAACTGAAACAATATACAGTTAATTGAAAAATGTTTAAAAAAAACTATTTGTAACCATAAGAAAACAATTGAGGTCAAAATTATCCCTTTGACTTTCCTTATTCAGGAGACAAGAAAAAGGAGATTACATCATCCAGTAGTAAAACCAGAGCACTTCATTGCTTCAAATTAATTTATAGATAACAAAATTCCAGAAGGAAACACGTAATTTAAATTACGTGTTTCCAGACAATAAACTGCCAACAATAAACACGTAATGTTTATTGTTGGCATAGAAACTCACAGGAGTATGACATCACATCTGTCCTCGTTGATAAACGATAAAGAACGAGAACTGTATTAAAAAGAGTATCTACACGGATATTTTCACTCAACCTTTAAAACGATCTTTAGAAGCCTAAAGATTAGTATAAATATTTGCATAACGTGGATAACAAAAGATGGCTGTCAAAATATTCTCAACTACTTTTGCAAAAGTAAACAAAACTGTCGTGAAAGGAGATGTAGATGAAACTGGAACCGTTATAGAACGATTCCAATATTATCTACATCGATGAAAGTCTCTTTGAATACCCGTACAAGCCAACCTCGTCTACTCATTAGAGTAGACGAGGTTGGCTTGTACCGAAGCACAAGACTAAGCCATTGATCAGTAGACCGCTTTTTTGTTATCGAGTGAGTCACACCGTCACGCAAGCATCCATGATAAGCTAATAATATAAACAATCTCAAGTACTCTTTGAACTATATGAGAATTGACTACAAAATTATTGCAGAACCTGACATTATCGTTCTATTATACTCCTCTTTTTCACCTCTTGAGTTTCATTTCTTAAATGCTGGAACTTAGTCGCCATTCCAAGACGCTCATCAAGTTTCCATGAGTGTCTTGTGCTACGATAAACAAAAACAAACCAGTTTCCTTTGATTCTATTTTAAAGCTACGGTTTTGTAGACATTGTCCCATCATTACATGTATAAGCTGTTTAGCCGTCTCCAGACATGCTTGAAGACAATTAAGTGAATTGTTCCTTTTAGTATCTTTGCTTTTTTTTTTGTTTTTTCTTTTAAGCTGTCTGGAGCTTAAAGTTGTGGATCGATAATGCAGTGAACACTACGCCAGATGTTCAGTCTCCTTTTAGTCGACCGTCTCGTCGCTGCTTGTCCAACCACATCACTCAACTAGCGTCACACAAAACACCATCCAAATAACTGTCTGATCCACACGATTTCCATTCATCCAATCATTGAACTGTTTTAGCTACAGCTTGGATGATTTCACTCAGGAGGGATCATAGCTTAGTTTTGTGTTTCTATTGTTAACAACCTTGCCTTGTAAAAGGGATTTGTTAAAATGAAAGAATTAACATTTAAAGGTTTGGAATTTATAGTTATTTAGTTTCTAAAATATACACCGCTGTGACATCGACCCGGATGTCCACTATAATGAAATCGTGTAACTTCGCTCGGAAATTTCATAATTAGTTTTTTTAGCCATACAATACTTTCGAATGTTCACTTAACTGCCAGCCTGAATTTTATTTTAATTTATTCTCCTTCGAACTATCCAGGAGGAGCCACTGTACCTTAGTTGATTTCCAGTCCACAGGGTAGCTGTGTTTTTCTTCAAAACTCGGGTATTTCTTCAGTTTACACACAAAAAATATATATTCACACTTACGATTAACTACATTATTTTGAAATTATGGTTACGAAAGCCAATCAGTGCAGGTCGAGGGCATTGAGGACTTAGAATCGTGGACTATTATTATTATTATTAATTAATTAAGTTAGTTATTATTAATTAATTGATTCCAAACTGTTTGGTCTTGTGTGGTTTGCCACACAGAGCATTTTGGAATAATCAAAGTGGACGTTTCAACTGAAGGTAACTCAGCTTGTCTGAGTGGGAGACAGGATTTTCTTGCTCAGAAATTGAAGTGTTTTCTTCACTTTCTGAGTAAGTAAAGATAAACTGATCTAGCGACCTAAGGTTCTTCACATTAATTCCATCCAACCTAAGATTATGTTTCAAATTTTAAAGAATTTTTGCGTTTTCTTTCAATTAATATTTAATTAGTTAAGAGAAGAGAAACAAAGGAGCAAAAACTTTTCGGAAAGAACTGACAAAGCATATTTCGCATATACGAAGTGTTATTCTGACTACACCAAAGCAACTAATAATAGAACCAAGTATACCTCGTCTGATAGTTGCGCGAGTTCTCTCTATCTTTTTTTTATTATTTTTTCAGAAAGGAAATCTGCCATTTCCGCCTGAGACTAAATTATAGTTAATCCGTGCTAATTTTAATACATATCGTATAGATATTGAAACTAAAATTAATATTATCTTCATTATTCCATCTAGAATAATCTCATTCACAGTTACAGCTATAGAGGACGCCACAAACATCCAACATCTTCACAGATAAAATCTGCACGAACAGTACAGGCCAAAGAGCAAAAGAATATCGTGCCAACTTATTTTTTTTAAACTCCAAAATTGATTTTTGGAACCCTAAGGACAGTGAAATAACCACATTAACGAGCATGCAATAAACAGTTCAGGGAAAAAGCCATTCTCATTTCGCCTTTGCAAATATAAAAGACAGAAATGGTTCGTTCATTTCTTTAGCAATATTGCGTGTTATTAAACATACCACGCAGCCATTTATGCGTAATAACAGTACTTAATGACATTCTTCACTCAGTAAAAACAGCACCGACACATTCCACTTCGTCAGAAGGATGCGCAGCTGTTTGCTCATTTATTTCCATTGGAACGAAAGAAAGCCGAACCTTGTTGCTCGCTCCGACACAAAATCAACATTTAGGCCTATCAAGAAACACTTGGTGGACGTTACCGACCCATTAAGACAAATGGGTTTCTTTCACTGGACCGAACCGATCATCGGTACTTATACAACGACGCTACCTTTTTAACGACGAAATTTTCCGCTGATGTAAACTTACAGCAATGATTCATTGCAACAGGAAAGAAAATCTTTGCTGATCTACGAAGTGCACCATCACTCACTTCCTCAAGTTTCTTGAAGGCCGTAAAATTAAGGATTGAGTGCATTTTGCGGACTTCAATGAAAAGTGAAGTTAACTTATTATCTGGTATCCTGCAGGGGTATGTTAGGACTATCTGTTTTTTTTTAGGTAATTCTTACTTTTAAAAAGACATCAGAAAAAGCCTCCATTATTCTTAATACAATGTCTCCTGGTTCAGATGTAATCCTACAACCGCGTTCAAAGTTACGCGGAATTAATACTTATCCTATATAACCCATTCAAGTTATCATTCATCCTATGCAACTCTTAAAGTTACGATTCATCCTATATAACTTATTCAAGTCATACTTGGGAAGAGAGTTTGACATCCATGAAACTCTGGTTCCAACGCTTTCGTTGTAATCTTCTCACAAAGAGTGGAAAGAGGGCACCAACAGCCAACGTATTCATTACTTCAAGACCTGGCCCACGAAATAATTAATGACACCATATGAATTCGCCATTCTCCTTCCTCAGCAGATCAAGATAACATTATTTGGATAGATACAAAGTCATTTAATTTCCTTATATATATATATAAGGAAATTAGATAGGGCTAAATGGCCTCGCCTACTCCCCGTATACGGGAATAAAATATATATATATATATATATATATATATAATATAGTTAGGGTTAGGGTTAGGGACCACGAGATGGCGGCACATTTGAGCCGTCTCTCTTCCATGTGTACCGCTTAATTAGTGATAGCCTTGGGCCATCTATCTCTGATTGGTACCAGTGGAGATTGAACTGCCCACTCAGTCTCCAAAAGTTAGATCGGGCTAAATGGCCTCGCCTACTCCCCGTATACTGGAATAAAAAAAAGGCGTTAGCTGATTGCAAATTGCAGAAGAACATTTCCAGGGTATTTGATCAGGTCGTATCAAGTCGTATATTTATCAAGTTACTAGCTTATAGTCTTCCTTCTACTCTTTGAGATTGGATCGTCAATTTCCTCTCTAGTTGTTTAGTACACCTCGTGATGGATGGTTTTCTCTCTCTCTTCACAGTTCTCTATCAATGTCAAGAACTCCGTGCTTTCGTCCACGCTTTTCTTCTTATACATTGATGATCGTCTCTCTTCCTAACCTCAAATCATATCCATAATTTTGCTGGTGACAGTAGATTCCATTCCTCTTCTTCATTCGACTAATCCTGAGATCCCAAACGACTTAAGTTCTTCTATAAACAATGTCTTAAACATTGATTTCCTTGCCTTTCTCCTGAGGCGTGAACACAACATAGTGAACTTCAATGCAAGCAAACACACTTCAGCTCCAAACTTGAAACTAACTTGTCATCATCCCTCCTCTTTCGTTCTATCTATCTTCCCTCTGTTTCTTGAAACAGTTTTCCCCAAGGACTGCGATCTTCAGTTGTTCAAGAACCTCCTCACCACATGATTCTCGTAGTCATCTGGTGAGGATGACCCATCAGATGACCTGCCCACACACGTCAATGCTGTGATATAAATTTTGCGAGCTCTCCTGTGTGTTGGTTGATATAAGCATTCGATATATTGAATTAAAATAATTATACGCAGCAAGAAATCAATCATATGCTAATGACATCATAGGAAAGCCATTTTGAAACACTGCATCACTGAACTAAACAATCAGTAATCAGTCATTGATCTCAGATTTATTGAGAAAAATACATCGGGGTTAGAAATGCTAACTATCGGCGATGAGAATGTCACATGATCTAAAGTTACGACAAAACTTTTGGATTTTCTTTATTTTTTAAAGTTTTACTATGTATTATGCAGATAACAAACCGAGTACATTTTTCGATGGTGTATGTGTGTGTGTGTGTGTGTGTGTGTGTGTGTGTGTGTGTGTGTGTGTGTGTGTGTGTGTGTGTGTGTGTGTGTGTGTGTGTGTGTGCGTGCGTGCGTGTGTGCCTCATTTGTAGCCCATTTATGCATCTTGAATCTCATAAACGCAGTTCTATCTATATATATTATGGAAAATATTTTACTTTCGTCTTATTATGTTTTACACTCAGCCAAAATAACCATTCTTAAACTAAGAACGGAAAATGTACACTTCAAACACAGTCTAATAGATACAAAATATAATAAATGTTTGATAGAGTGGCTTATTTATAACATATGAATGCATATTAAATCCTGGGAAATAGGCTATCATCTTATAATATGTACAAATATTTTACTTTCATATTAGTTTCATAATTTGTTAATAATGACCCATATGAGATCACCAAAGTACGTTAACATAATTGTATTTTAATTGCATAATTATCAGGACCTTAGAAGAGTAAAAAAAAGGAGAAAAAAACCTAGCGACGAGGAGAAGACTGAGTCCTGTAAGAGCGAAGATCATTTTCTGTTAAAATGCTAATATCGACTAGGAACAGCATGTGTGTGTGCGCGCGAGAGAGAGAGCATAGGGTGTGGAAAGAAATTAAATATTAAAAATATCAGTTTAGCAGTTTTAGGATCTTCTAACTTCTGACATGAATTTACTGCACGTATTTACAATTTATACATTTTTTTTAAATATAAATTCGACTCATAATTTAGCAGTCCTACTATAAAGACCAAACATGGAACTTTTTCGATGTGAACCACCATCTTACTGACCTAAAGTGGCTTGAAAAAAGTTCCCTGTTTGGTCAGAAACATTATAAAAAAGAAGAGCTACTAAAGGTTCAAAATACAATCGTAACCTTTGTCCTTTAAGTATTTCACCGTTCATCTGGTGGCAAAGGTGAGGCAAGCTCCGTAATCCAATCACAATTCTATTACCTTCAAACAGTTCTTTATATGTAGTCTTATTTTACCTATTTTGGTCGTTAAATATAAATATTTTAACTTCACTAATCGCTTGGAAGGAGTAAATTTTTTTATAAAATCACCGCAGTATCGAAGAAAATAAATCATTTTCTACAGCAGTTTTCTTAGGCGGATGATAGAGCAAATTATATCTTATAAAACATCACATGCATTCACAACAAATAAGAAAAAATGAAGTTTACTTAAAATTAGACTAATTTTATTTTTATCGTTTTTGGTTTAAGATATTTTAAACTTTGTATTATTTTAAGTTTTGATATGTACGACAGTACTTTTTTTTGTTTGCTTTCTTACTATTCAAGAAACCGTATTCCTTGCTTGATGAAAGGGAAAAGCAAACCAAAACACAGAGTATAGTTCGGCATCATCCCTAGACGTAATGAGACCAAACATATATTTGATTATTTACTACCGGTGGTCCAAAGAACATCCCATTCACTGTTAACTAGTTTTAAACATGTTCACCGTGCCAAAATGGCGGCTTATTGAATTACGATACTAACTTCAAAGCACCAGGCATGTCCTATTTAAATTCTGAGGCGCAATCTAATTGAAAGATGGAGACAAACTTTAAAAGATGGAGAAGATGGAGACAAACTTTAAAATTCAAGACGAAATCAGTCTTAAAATCTTAACTACCTACAAATTTGAATTTTAGGCATTCTGTCTAAACAAATGTCGTTTTTGACGGGGAAAAAAAAAGAAAAAGAAACAAGGAAATCCGCCCCTACCTTATTCGGTTACACAGATAATTTTAGCACAGCGATGTGACTCTTTTTCCTTGTAATGCTAATATTATATTCGAGGCTTAAGGCTTTCAAATTGCAAAGTCCAATCGATAATGTCGTTCTGCAAATGCACGCATAGTTCAGCCTTTCCTCCCACACGAGAATAATACGTGATAATCTCATTGGGAATTGGGAATTGGATAAAGTTTCTTTCCGAGTTCACCTTTATTCGCTTCTTGATGTTCGATAAGTAAATTTGGTTTTATTAAAGAACGAATTACAAACATACCTTCTGCACAGAAATTCTACATTCTTAAACTGAAATACCGTCAGTTTCCAGAGAGATTATTTTAATATCCATATATCATATTAATAACGGATAACTATTTCAAAAATTTAGGGTAATTTGTCTATTAATCATCATTCTAAAGACATTGCCAAGGATAAGAGATGTTTATTATAACAAAATTTTAATAAAATTTTGTTATAATAAAAGAAAAACAAACGTTAGCATTAATTTTCATGCTACCCTTGTAATAAACGCAAAATTCAGGTTTATTACTAACTACACCTTTCAGCTATTCTGATAAACATTATATAATTAAAATGAATAAATATATCTAACTGAGGCTCGGCTATTGCTGTTACCCTCCTGCCATGGCATGATTAGAGCTTTAATTGCTCAATAATACCTTATCCCTACACTGCCCTCTACAGATAACGGGGAAGATGAAAAGCATTCTTGCTTCGCCCCTTTAAGCCAGTCCTTATAAGGACTATAAGGATTCACAATTTAGAAGGGGTTGTTATCAAAAGTGATACCAATCAAAAGTCCTTTTTAGGACTTCCAAGGTAACAAATGGCGAAGCTGTAGCCAATGAAGTTTTAACTGAGGCTTGGCTATTGCCGTTACCCAGCCATGACTAGAGCTTTTTAGCTCAACAACACTCCATCCATACAGATTTACTTCATTCAGATGACGGGATAAAGAGTCAAGGACTCAGTCCATCTCCCAGTTCTTTTAAGAACTTTAAGATTCACAATTTACTGTCGTAATATATAATATATATAATATAATACAATATATAGCGCAAGTAATAAATTTAACATTTGGGTATATAAATAACCAAAATACATTATAAGAATTGTGACATTTATGCTAATTTATTTTTATATTTATATATCGCGATGTTTATTGTGCTATGTAATATTTGCAGACGTGATTGCTCAAGTGGATAGCATTTCCTTCCATCAACAGGTCGTGCATTCGAAAGATATTTCATCAGCTAGTTTATCGAACGCCAACTCATTGAACAAATTGAATATTGAGAATATTATAGATCCATCATCTTTTTATAGCCAACTTTTAGCCAAAAAGCTAGCATTTATATTCAGACGAACGTTCGGATATATATTCATATATATCTTATACATTCATATACATGAACGTTATCTCTGCACGCTCCCAGATTTTTCTCTCTGGAATGTCGTAGTAGCGGTGTAAGATGTCAGATATATTACAAAGAATTGTCTTTCTCTGAAGTTATCGTGCTGGCTGGAGAATAACATGTGTTGAAAGTGCTATGGCTCACTTTCCTGGTATTCCTTAGTTATAACCTCCACAGCCTTCAAACCTCTTTTTGCTTTTATACTTAGGTGACTTATAGCACTGGGAATCCTAACTTCGTCCAACATTAATATTTTCTTTGATGCATTGCTCGATGTATTTTTCCGTCTGTATATTGCAGACGGAACAATGCAGGAGTATTGCAGTTCACATCACAGAGATAAATCCGGGGTATTTCAAAGAGTGTACATAAGCTTAATGAATCGAAATATGGGTTGTATTTTAACAAATGGATAAGCAATGTTTAGATTTTGTACTCCTTAAGACTTCAGGCTAGAGTGACAGAAACTGAACCAATAGAAATGGAATTTTTTCTAAGCAATTTTCTAATTTCTAAGCAATAAATACAAAATGTTATATTCAGGAAATGACAATCAGAGAAAAGAAGGAGTAGCTATAGTATTCAACACCAAAGGGCATGCGTAATGGCAAGTTTCACTTTCGTTAAGGTCAGTCTACAGGAAAGTTTTCTTAAATCCTGGTTCAGTAAAACCTGTTTATCCAGTCTGAATATATTACTAAAGTCCTGTCTAGCTCTGATAAGGGCTAAGAGTTTTTAAATTTTTGTTCCTTGAAGAAACAGCAATGACTAGAAAATTGAATATGCAATTTCGTAATTATTATAAGCAATATGAACGAAAATATCCAACCACGATCACCTATCGCACATTTCCTTAGACTCTGTGAGTCATCTATTCGTTTCTTCTTACTTATGCCAACTACACTTTATTAATATACTAGTCACGGGTTTGGCAGAGTGACAAGTACTGAATAGTCCAAAGTGCAACTCCAAGACGTCATGAATGGTCCAAGTTGTGGTATAGGCAATTTCTTAATTTCTCCGAGTTAGAATTTATATCTTAATTTAATATCAAGTATCAAGTAGAGTGCTGTGGGCAAATATCGGAATGGCGTATGGCCTATGGTCCCACAGAAGGTAGAAGTGGAAGTTTCAGAATTCTTCTTTCCTAAAAAAGGACTGGGCGATGGACTGAGTCCTTGACTCTTTATCCCGTTATCTGAATGAAGAAAATCTGTGTGGATGGGGGTGTTATTAAGCTAAAAGCTCTAGTCATGACTGAGTAACGGCAATAGTCGAGCCTCAGTTAAAACTTCATTGGCTACAGCATTGCCTTTTTCAGAATAGTCCTTATCCTTATAAGGACTGGCTTAAAGGGGTGAAGCATGAACGCTTTTCATCTTCCCCGTTATCTGTAGAGGACAGTTTAGGGATAAGGTGTTATTGAGCTATTAAAGCTCTGATCATGGCAGGAGGGTAACAGCAATAGCCGAGCCTCGGTTAGAACTTCATTGGCTACAGCATTGCCATCCATTACCCTCCAAGGGTCTGTTCTTTCCAGAATAGTCCTTATCCTTATAAAGACTGGCTTAAAGGGGCGAAGCAAGAATGCTTTTCATCTTCCCCGTTATCTGTAGAGGACAGTGTAGGGATAAGGTGTTATTGAGCAATTAAAGCTCTGATCATGGCAGGAGGGTAACAGCAATAGCCGAACCTCAGTTAGAACTTCATTGTCTACAGATTGCTATACATTACCCTCCAAGGGTATGGATATCAACCCAACTCTTTCAGAATAGACTATCTATTCGGAATATTTATATGAATTATGTTTAATAATATATTAAAAGGTATATTAAATATTTATCGAATTTTCTAGAACTTTCTAAAATAGATAAAATTTTAAATTTAAATTCTAATTAAAATATAAATATCGTTATTATTTCTAAGTATGAGATAAAATTTGCTGACAGTGCGACAGCATATTATAAAAAAAAATGAAAAATGGCACAGGTATATGACGTCACAACTTTTTTCTCTCAAACTTTTTATCGATATTGCAAGGTAACAGCTGACGTTTAATTTAGAAAGACTCTTGGATATTTCTCTGTTTACTATTATTCATATTAGCGGTTATTAACTTTTTTGAGTTGTTAATAATTATCACTTATCATAATTTAATTGATAATAGTTAGCTACGCATGTGCTTCGATAAAAAAAATATAATAAGATAATAATAATCAAGGTAAAATATATTAATTGCATTTAAGCTATTGCTTTTTTGCAATTAGCATTTCAAGCTTAGTTCGTAGTAGAGTATCCATCATTCCACAACGATGGTTCTTTCGGGCACTGACAGCTAACGCTTGGTGTGATTACACAAAGTACATACTGCAGCAAAGTACATCTTAAGTTTAACAATCGATTGAATCGAATTATTCAAAAAATAAAAACGCTTTTAAAACAGTTCAAATATTGCGAGCCTTTATATCATTAGTTGTGTTAACCAATTAAATTTTAACCTGTGTTCATGTTAACTAAAATTCACTGAATGTTCAAGAAAAACTTTAGTTATTAAAATATGCCACTGACATCTACAAAATACTCAAGATTTCAATTCCATCTTCTACGCAGGAAGTAAGAATAGTAACAAATTTGGAACAGTATCGATTTTTTCTTGCAAGTCTTCTTACTGCTTAATAAATGTACTTCTTCAGCGTATAAGAAATGCCTAGAAAATATTTGAAAATCTCTCTTTCTCTCGTGCAGATTGAAAGAACTATCTTTATAATAAGTTCACAAAGGGCAATTATTAATATGTAATTACATGGTACGTTACAATCGTATTTTTTAATGAGTATGACAATCTAATTATGGATACGATCTCATTATTCATGAGCTAAATGAATAATTTATTGAAAGGAATAATATTATAACTTTGATTAAGCAGAAGTAACTTGCGGGTTATTTTTGGAAGCAATTATTCAAATCACAACAATCTATAAATAACCCAATATAAACTGATTTTTTTAGTATGCCAGATGGGTTTAGTGTCTAATAATTAAAGATTTCCGGTTTAATATCATGAGAGCGAAAGGCACGTCAAATTTCAGATGGGTCTGTTCCTGCACATGCAAGATATCGAATGTTATATAAATAACTAGTATAAAAATATATAGCCAAACTAGTTGTATTTTTTTAGAATGACAATACGAACTTAAGAAACTTGCTAAACATTCTTTTATAACGATAATGATAACTAATTCCATCAAAAACGTCAGATCACAACCAGCCACAGCATACAAACCACACCAGAAACTCTTCAGTAAAAACTCATTTTCACATCCACTTTACTAACATCCGTGGTATTAACATAAACGTAAGTGACGTCCGCTGTCACTTGTAGTCTTCCAGACCGGACATCTTATTTCTGACAGAAATCCATATCGAGCTACATCTACTACTGGCCACATTCGCTGCCCAAACTGCACACTTCACGATTATTTGCACCACCTGTGCTTTTGTGAAATCTGACATAGGTTTCCAGAGAATGACTAATGTAGAATCTTCTGCTTTTGATCTTCTCTGGCTCGGGGTTTCCTTTTCCCATTTAGTAACTTTTATTTGTTGCATTTACTGGTCTCCAAACACTAATAACCACTCGGATCTCTTCACATTTCTTCAAATTCACCTGCAATTCCATCTATCCAAACAATGAGATCATCTTCCAGAGTAACCTCAACGTTCACAATTCCAACTGGCTCCCTAATCCGTCTCATAGCAAAGACTTGAATCACAAGTCTTTGTTATAAGTAATGACCAAACACAAATTAGACATATATCCACTCGAATCCTGATAACTCTCTTCACTGTTCTAAATATTCTGGATCTCTTTTTGACCGGTTCTCCTTGCAGATACATCGTACAGGTCACCTCTCCTCTCCGCAACTCGGATCACAATCTTGTACAAGTCCCCCCTCTCATAGAACGCCCCTTCTCCTTGCTTCCTGTGGCACTACAAAGGACCCAATTGAGATAACCTCCGGAATTTCTCCTCCTTTCCTTGATCTGACTATTGGTTCCATTCACCTGACCCCAACATCTTCTGTGAGCGAGTCACAGAAATTATTCTCACTGATATGAAGGCCTTCATCCCCCATTCAACGCTTCAAACTCTGCCTATACCAAAGCACGTAACATGTGCAAGGCAGTCATCAGCATATTCAAACCGGATTTCATTAAGACAAATCAGGCAACGTTTTCTCTCCTGCACTTCCTCTTCTGTCTCACCCTAATCGCACCACTCTTGCTTCACTCAAAGCTAAAGATGACCAAGGGAAATCACCTTCTAGCATATCGGAATCCAAGCGCCCTATGTCTCCGTGTTCCTCCTTTAATTTTTCGACAAAAAGAAATCAGTAAACTACTAAAAAACGTGGATACTGAAAAATCTACTGGTCCTGATGGCATCTCTCCAAATGTTCTCAAACATTGTGCTCCAGAGCTAACACCCATCTTGCATTGTCTCTATAAAAATTTATTATGCATATCTGGAACTTATCCCAATGCATGGAAATAATCTGTCATTATTACCGATACTGATCAAGACTGTGCACTACATTCTTAACATTATGCATTATTTTTGAAGAGTATTCGAATATCTAATTTTTTTATTTTTTTTTTGGATCCTGCACACCAATGACAAACTACTCGGTAGAACAGCACTGCACGCTAAACGACTGCACTTACGCACCGTGCAAGAAATGGGACGTAGTTAACAGACTTCCAGCGAGACATTATCAAACGTAATATTAGTCATCTATTAGTTCGTAACTGCTGCGCCATTAAAGCAATCGAATTAGTTATGGCTAACGCCATTTAAAGATAGAAAAGAGATGCTAAAAGGCAGACCACACAATGATGGGAAGAGAAGAGTGCTAAAAAAAGTTGTGAATTCCTTTTGTATGGAACTTGTGGATCTCAACTATGTGTTTAGGCGTCCTTATCTACAGAATGTGTCAAACTATTACGTATTGAACTCCATAGCCTAATAAGCCGAACATCCTCCTAAACACTGCTATAGTTCGATTTGCGTGATAGAGAACTCGCATGATTGTTCAGTGTGTCGTTCGAAAAGCTATGGCACTGACTAACTAATTACTAGACACGCTCTAGAATTCCGATGCACGAGTTTGCGTAGGACTGCTTCCATTATTTAATTTGTGCATCTCATCTGTAGTGTTGACGATGGTGTATAGCGCAGAAAGCTGTTCCTGAACCTTATTGTCGCAGTGCCAGGAATCACAAACAGCGAATTATACTGATGTTGAATAGTTTATGTTTTATAAAGGTAGTGGCAGTTTTATGAAACGATCCGGGTGAGTATCAACTTCGATCTGAACCCTGCGCAACGCCCCTGGATAGAATTAGAACAACTGGCAACATCTCCATCTTCACTGCAGGAAGTGACTCGATATTTTAATGAAGGAACGGGTCATAATATACTTCCCTTAGATCAAAATGCGGTAAAAATTGTACAAATCAGAGTAATATTTGTAACTGAGTTCAAACAGTCCACCAATGATATTTTGCGGCTTGTGAAATACTTCGATATCCGTGTAATATGCATACAGAGAGTTAAAATAAATGCTGCTAAAACAATCATGGAAAAGAAATAAAATTTAAGCCACAGAAAAACGCAGCAAAGTTTTACCCGATAATTCTAAATTTGACCTCCGTGAGGTGCGTAGCCATTAATCAAAGCACACGGATTTGACTTATCACGCGTGGATAAGAAGTGCAAGTAATCAATCATCTCCATTATGGGGGTGAGATGATTCTTCTCTTAAATGGCTTGATATATGGACTTCAATTATTACAGTACTATCTACTCGTAGGCACTGCAGACCTGACGATGGCATCTCGAGAATAAAAGACACAAGGATGCTTCGGCTTTAATTTTTCATATAAATTCCACCACGAAAATCTGTTCGCCTATTGGACATTCGTGTTAGTACTAATGCTAATATTAACAGTGGTTGTGGTGGTCTCTCATCGATAGATGGGATTCGAATGAACAGCCCAATGGTTGGAAAGGGAAGATAAATCTGCGTCAATGGTATTATCTGTGTTACCCGCATCTCATGTATGTGATGGAAGTACTTGAAGCCTCTTAAATAAAACTGGGTCAACGTTTATGAACAGAGGATACATTTTAAGAGCAAGAACACTAACCCACAGCTGTAAAATGTTAATCATATTCAAAAATCTTTTGCTCTGAATCCGCTAAAGTCTACTACATGAGCCAGTCGAAAACAGGGTGTTTCACCACGACCTACAATGAAATGGATGTTAAGGGAATATTTCTTCAACTGTTACAACTGTCGGCTGGAAAAGTGAACGAGCAGAATGGCCTCATTTGCTGAACTGAAACTCCGAGTGTTCACGAAGGATGTTCACCATATACCGATATTAAATATGCTTTGTATTGTGTCACGTACTGAAAAGTGTATAACCCTTTCTTTGAAGAATCTACTGTTGCTGGTATCACACACACACACACGCACACACACGCACGCACACACACACGCGCACACGCACGCACGCACGCACACACACACACACACACACACACACACACACACACACACACACACACACACACACAATCTGCAGATGACCTACCTTCGAGGACGAATTCTGATCTAATATCAATATTGATGGAGACCACAGTTGCAGCATACATGGAAAGAATTTGATCATCTCGTGGGCATTTGTAGATTAACTGACGGATCACATGTTGAGCATTTGTAGATGAAATTTAGGGTTTCGTATTTCCCCCATTTATTAATATTGCCTTTAGTGCACTGCAAATGCAGAGCGTCATAGCAAGTGTTATTTTTATATATATAAAAAGAAATATTTTGTCACAATATTTTCGTTGTCTTGTTATCATAAAAAAAGTAGGACCTTTGACCTTTAAAACCTTAAACTCCCTTGCGTACGATCGTTCATATAATACAATGGAATTCTTTGCAACATTTCTGCGAATAGTAACAATATCATGAAGCAGTTTTTCTTAGTAACTTCGCGCTGGTTGCCCATCCTCATACGTCAACCATCTCCGACATCACAATTCTTGTCCGGGACAACAAAATAATTCCCAAACTCCAAGCACTTCTTTTTTGAACGAGTCACTTATGTTCTCGGGAATATCACACCAATGTATGCTGCATCGTCACTCTGAACAGCCTAAGAAAGGCTTCGAAGAAAGAAAAAAAAAAGGATTTCTTTTTCTGAACACCTCTCTTTGTCGGCTGGAAGAATTTTTTAAAGAAAAACTATCTTTGGTGAATGAACACTGTGTCGATTCGATTTCACGCATCACATAGAAACTCGCCTTTAGCGTTCTCATCATGACCTTTGCTCTTAAAAAGTTCTGCTTGTGACAGTCGCTCTTTTTTCAATTCTTCACTCTCCATTTTTTTTTTTTTTTGGATTTAGTTTCCCAATACCATCATAGACTGTTATTTAAATAACAGACGAACACAACACTTGTTGCTATAATGCATTGTTATTATTCTGCGCTTTAAAATGGCCATGTTTTTTTCATTTTATCTTTGTTTAAAATGTTGTTATGAGGAATAAAAAGTTTATAGTGAATGTAAAACGAGCGGATAAAAATCCTTTGTATAAAATGCATACTTTCAGCAAAACTTCTGCGAATTATATTTAATCAATATTATGGTTGCTGATTGTTTAATGTAATTAAAACAAATAGTTTCTTTCTTGGCCGAACTCTATGTGCCAAAAGACTCAATAGATGTCGCCCTTCTAGTTTGTAATACTAAAAAAAAAAAAAAAATAAGTCTACTAACTTTTTTTTGATAGCTGCTTGAATTCATCGCCAGCGCAAAAAATGTGCCAAGAGATGTCAGTTACTTAAGGTGTGTTTAAGAAGTGTTTGCCCTACTTAAAGCAGGTGATCCGCGCTGATAAGAAGGGAAAAATACTTGGAGCATCTTAAGCGCTTAAGTTGTTAAAAAAGTAAAGTGCGTGATGATATGCCAATAAGTACTGGAAGTTAGAAAAGAGCAACCATTCTTCAGATTGGTTAAAAATACAAATACAAATAAAGCGTATTTAAAAAAATAAAAACACTACACTTATTAAAATCCAATTTATTTATTTATTCATCCATATGGAGTTTCCTCCCTTTTCTCCCCTGTCCCTATTGGGGCGAGTTGAGTCCCCTCATGGGGGGGGGTAAGTATTTATGGCTGTAGATCCGTGTGCGTTCACGGGGCCGGTTTGCGCGATGAAAAACCCCACATAAACTTGGGGGTGGGAGGAACCCTGCTGTCCAAGCCCAAGACCGACTATAGCAGATCCTCAAATTCCTCACGCCTTCGACGGGAATCGAACCCAGGACACTCCTTCCCGAGGTATATGGTTGCGAAGCGCAAAGGCACTAGGCTAACCACGCTGACATTAAAATCCAATGACTATACTTTTATTTACCTTACAGGGTGGTTAAAACAGCATAGCACTGTATTATACTACGAACATAAAATCTGAGCGGTTTCAAAAATTTATTTAAAAAATAATAATAAATGCCATACTATTTGAGAACTTAAAATGTTCTCAAATCATGAGAATTCCAGTCACTTTCCATAAAAAAAAGTCAATAAAATAAAAGAAGGCAACTAATAAATCAGTAAACTCTATTAGAGGACTAAAATTATTTGAATATTTCTCCTTTCGATGAAAAAAAGTTTCATTTCTACACGGCGTTTTTTTAATAATAAATTTTTAAGACTGCTCCTATCATTTTTGTTTACCTGTGCATTCGGTTTTATAGATTTTTAAATAATCTCCATTAAGAATCTTTGTAGTTTCAGTTCAAGCATTTGAATGGAAAATGATACTATTATTTTTTTTTCCTCCTGACGATGATTAGTGGTTTTCTTTAGAAGGAACGTCTTCCTTTGCGTAAGAAAAATACAAAAATGCCTCAGATGAAACGGAGTTACATTTTTTCCTAGATATTCTGCGGAAATTTCAACAAGAAAAAATTCTTTAATGAGATCGACTTGACGTAAAAGTAAAGCGAACGATGTTCAAAAGATCCAGGATTTCCAGATGGGGTCAAAATGAAGATAAAAGAGAATTGTTTAGGAAACCGGAAAAGGGCCAAACTTAAGAGAAAAAAAAAGTCTCGTTCGGGAGGGTAATAGAACATAAAAATGAAATTTCTACATGGTAATTCAGAAATAAAATGTTATTGATTTTATTCATCGTTCAAAAGATATACCTCAAAAGTAGTGTAATTTTTTAACCAAATAAAATAAAGTACTTGGTTATGTTATTAACTGCTAGCAATATCGCCTTTTGATTGCAAAGAACCAGAATTCCAATCTTGTCCAGGATGCGAAGAACCAGAATTCCAATCTTGTCCAGGATGCGAAGAACCTCATATGGGCTTTTTATCTGTATGTAAGTTAGCATCAGATGGAAATTGCAGGATTTTACTACCGGAAACTCATTTTTTTTATCCCGCAAAACAGGCAAATCGGCAGAAGAACACACACAATGAATAGATATAATACACTGGATGCCTAACTTATTTGCTTCTGCCATGAATCCAAATAACAACACACACACACCTTCTCGAGTTGCGTTCTTCTCAGGTGCGTTTCTGGAAAGAATCCCCCAGTCAATTTATAAATGCGTCAAGAATTATTCCATCAGAAACGAAAGGAGAGACGTTGTATTCGCAGCCACTTCCGGGGGATGGGATAGAAATAAATGCACGTAAGACAGTTTACTTTGTTATTTTGTTCTGAGAATCATTTTTATTTCAGATTTTATACTCTAATTGAACATGAAATAAAAACTAAGAGAATGATGATATCCAGTACACCTCTTGAGGATACATATTAGGAAACTGACAATGATGATAAAGCATATAAAGGTTTTTTAATTATTTATTTTAGTGAAACGAATATTTTTCTTCATAAATCGGTTCCTTCCAATATCCCTCATCTTCAGATGTGGATGTTTCACTATCCTGAAGAATAATCTTTAGATTTTAAAGCGTCCAATCAAACAGAGAGAAAAGAAATGAAGTTGTTCTTCTTTTATGGAATTATTTTACCGGAAGTTGTTCTTATAGTAAAAATATCCGTGATATCAGTGACATGAAGAACATGTGCTCACCCGGTAGTATGAAAGACCTAAAGAATGCGAAAGAACAGGCAGGTTAACTGTCGTGTTGTCTGTAAATCACAATCAACATTGTTTTAACAATTAAAACGATGATAATTAAGAAGTGGTGTATGAAACCGAAATCAGTGGAGTATTTTGTACTCAAGAAATAAAACAAAAGCGAAATTAAAAAAAAACATGCACATTTCGCTTTTATTAGGAATAAATATATTCAGAACTCATAAGCTCAACTGCATAAATTTAAGAGTGTAAAGCTGCTAATATTATACTGGTCTTATGAGTTGTATGGCACATTAACACAGCGTAAAAGAGAGTGTTGGGTTTGCAAGTCATGAGGAGAGATATTAGCAAAAATTGTATTGCCATCCATCAACGCTATCGCGTCTCTTTCGGGGGGGGGGGGGTGAAGCAACTATCTAGGAATAGCACGACAGCTACTTTAAGAGATTATCGCTGAAAATTCGTAAGCTTACTACTAGTGAACAGAGAAGTTAATAGTTAGTGAACCGCATCTTTAAAGTATATGGTTCCAGAAAAAAAAAAAAGAAAAAGAAAAAAAAAACACGAATTCTGTAATTTAAAATGGCACGAGAACGTGTTAAGCGAACTTTAATCCATGGAAAACTATTTTTTTCCACGATGAGTCCAAATTCAATCATTTTATACTCATCCATCCAATGACCAATAACTAAAAGTATGAATCGTTTTCGCATTTGTACTAACATTTTATCCTCTGTACAAAAATGTGTACCTTGACAAATAATTCTAACTCTAACATGGTTTTTTAATAACCTCGATTTTAATTCTGTTGAATTTTTTCAACAAACAAATAAGTAAAGCATCAAGAATAAAAAGAGATGTAGGAAAGCAGATGTTTTCAACATGAATCTGGTATCAAGAACTGAGTACGTATATTTTATGAAAATCTTATTTCTAGAATGCCACAGCGAGTTGATAGGCAGTCCAACGAAATAACAAATCACACTTTGGTCTAACAGAATTATATTCTTATAAGCTGATTAATGTTATCATGTATTTAATTTTGAGTTTTTCATGTTATAGGGAAAGAGATTCCTCAGTAGGTTTTAATTTGGCAATCAAATCGTTATCTTATAAGGACTGACTTAAAGGGGTCAAGCAAAAATGCTTTTCATCTTCCCCGTCATCTGTAGAGGACAGTGTAGGGATACGGTGTTATTGAGCTATTAAAGCTTTGATCATAGCAAGAGGGTAACAGCAATAGCCCAACCTCAGTTAGAACTTCATTGGCTACAGCATTACAAATTGTTATCCTTATAAGGACTGGTTTAAAGGGACGAAGCAAGAATGCTTTTCATCTTCCCGTTATCTGTAGAGGACAGCGTAGGAATAAGGTGTTATTGAGCTATATAAATAAATATAAATAAAGCTCTGATCATGGCAGGAGAGTAACAGCAATAGCCGAGCCTCAGTTAGAACTTCATTGGCAACTGCACTGCTATCCATTACCCTCCAAGGGTATTAATCACCGCATCTGACGGTCGATTCTCGCAAATTGTTATCCTTATCCTTATAAGGATAAGGATAACAATTAAAGGGGCGAAGCAAGAATGCTTTTCATATTCCCCGTTATCTGTAGAGGACAGTGTGGGGAATAAGGTGTTATTGAGCTATTAAAGCTCTGATCATGGCAGGAGGGTAACAGAAATAGCCGAGCCTCAGTTAGAAACTTCATTGGCTACAGCATTGCCATCCATTACCTTCCAAGGGTAATGAACGGTGATTGAATGAATCAATCACTGCATCTCACGGTCGATTCTCGCAAATTGTTATCCTTATCCTTATAAGGACTGGCTTAAAGAGGCGAAGCAAGAATGCTTTTCGTCTTCCTCGTTATCTGTAGAGGACAGTGTAGGAATAAGGTGTTATTGAGCTAGTAAAGCTCTGATCATGGCAGGAAGGTAACAGCAATAGCCGAGCCTCAGTTAGAACTTCATTGGCTACAGCATTGCCATCCATTACTCTCCAAAGGTATTGAATTGAATGAATCAATCTCGTTGTTGACGCATTCTTCCTAACATCACAAATTGTTATCCTTTCCTTATAAGGACTGGCTTAAAGGGGCGAAGCAAGAATGCTTTTCATATTCCCCGTTATCTGTAGCGGACAGTGTAGGGATAAGGTTATTGAGCTATTATTAAAGCTCTGATCATGGCAGGAGGGTAAGAGCAATAGCCGAGCCTCAGTTAGAGCTTCATTGGCAACTGCACTGCTATCCATTACCCTCCAAGGGTATTGGATTGAATGAATCAATCACCGTATGTTTAAGTAAAGGTGATATCTCAAAAATATCGGACGATCTTTAGGCCACTCATTCGTGGGCGAAAGACCGTCCAAATCTCCGCGTTGTTTCTACTCAGTGAAACTCGACCACCGAGCAGAACCGCTCATTCCGAAGAAAATAATTCACCGGCAAGTACCCCTCAGCGGGCCGTGCCGGAGAACACTTTCCCCGGAGACTCAATTGCTCCCTTAGGGCAAAACTTAAGAGAGCGAACTCATTAACCCAGAATAACAGCAACAGCCGACCTCACTTAAACTTCATTGGATCAGCATTGCCATCCGTTACCCTATATGGGCATCTCATATAAAATCAATCACCGCATCTCACGGTCAATTGATTCCTCCCTCTAAATTGTTATCCTTATAGGAGGCCTTATAAGGACTGGCTTAAAGGGGCGAAGCAAGAATGCTTTTCATATTCCCCGTTATCTGTAGCGGACAGTGTAGGGATAAGGTTATTGAGCTATTATTAAAGCTCTGATCATGGCAGGAGGGTAAGAGCAATAGCCGAGCCTCAGTTAGAGCTTCATTGGCAACTGCACTGCTATCCATTACCCTCCAAGGGTATTGGATTGAATGAATCAATCACCGTATGTTTAAGTAAAGGTGATATCTCAAAAATATCGGACGATCTTTAGGCCACTCATTCGTGGGCGAAAGACCGTCCAAATCTCCGCGTTGTTTCTACTCAGTGAAACTCGACCACCGAGCAGAACCGCTCATTCCGAAGAAAATAATTCACCGGCAAGTACCCCTCAGCGGGCCGTGCCGGAGAACACTTTCCCCGGAGACTCAATTGCTCCCTTAGGGCAAAACTTAAGACAGCGAACTCATTAACCCAGAATAACAGCAACAGCCGACCTCACTTAAACTTCATTGGATCAGCATTGCCATCCGTTACCCTATATGGGCATCTCATATAAAATCAATCACCGCATCTCACGGTCAATTGATTCCTCCCTCTAAATTGTTATCCTTATAGGAGGCCTTATAAGGACTGGCTTAAAGGGGCGAAGCAAGAATGATTTTCATATTCCCCGTTATCTGTAGAGGACAGTGTAGGGATAGGGTGTTATTGAGCTATTAAAGCTCTGATCATGGCAGGAGGGTAACAGCAATAGCAGAGCCTCAGTTAGAACTTCATTGGCTACAGCATTGCCATCCATTACCCTCCAAAGGTATTGGATTGAATGAATCAATCACCGTATGTGTAAGTAAAGGTGATATCTCAAAAATATCGGACGATCTCTAGGCCACTCATTCGTGGGCGAAAGACAGTCCAAATCTCAGCGTTGGTTCTACTCAGTGAAACTCGAGTACCGAGCAGAACCGCTCACATTCCGAGGAAAATAATTCACCGGCAAGTACCCCTCAGCGGGCCGTGCCGGAGAACACTCTCCCCGGAGACTCAAAGTGCTCCCTTAGGGCAAAACCTAAGAGAGCGAACTCATTTACCCAGGATAACAGCAACAACCGAACCTCAGTTAAACTTCATTGGTTCAGCATTGCCATCCGTTACCCTATATGGGCATCTCATATAAAATCAATCACCGACTATGTAAGTAAAGGTGAAATCTCAAAAATACGGACGATCTCTAGGCCACTCCATAGTGGGCGAAAGACCGTCCTAATCTCAGCGTTGGTTCCACTCGGTGACGGGCTCCCCGACCACCGAGCAGAACCGCTCAAATTCCGAGGAAAATAATTCACCGACAAAGCCCCTCAGCGGGCCGTGCCGGAGAACACCTTCCCCGGAGACTCAAAGCGCTCCCTTAAGGCAAAAACCTTAAGAGAGCGAACTCAAAAACTCATCGCCCAAGTGGGTAAGAGCAACAGCCGAACCTCAGTTAAACTTCATTGGTACAGCTTTGCGTTGCTATCCATCACCCCCAAGGGCATTAATGAATCAATCACCGACTATGTAAGTAAAGGTGAAATCTCAAAAATACGGACGATCTCTAGGCCACTCCATAGTGGGCGAAAGACCGTCCTAATCTCAGCGTTGGTTCCACTCAGTGGCGGGCTCCCCGACCACTGAGCAGAACCGCTCAAATTCCGAGGAAAATAATTCACCGGCAAAACCCCTCAGCGGGCCGTGCCGGAGAACACCCTCCCCGGAGACTCAAAGTGCTCCCTTAAGGCAAAAACCTTAAGAGAGCGAACTCAAAAACTCATCGCCCAAGGGGGTAACAGCAACAGCCGAACCTCAGTTAAACTTCATTGGTACAGCATTGCATTGTTGCCATCCGTTATCCGAAGGGCATTAATGAATCAATCACCGACTATGTAAGTAAAGGTGAAATCTCAAAAATACGGACGATCTCTAGGCCACTCCATAGTGGGCGAAAGACCGTCCTAATCTCAGCGTTGGTTCCACTCAGTGACGGGCTCCCCGACCACTGAGCAGAACCGCTCATATTCCGAGGAAAATATAATTCACCGGCAAGTACCCCTCAGCGGGCCGTGCCGGAGAACACTTTCCCCGGAGACTCAAAGTGCTCCCTTAGGGCAAAACCTAAGAGAGCGAACTCATTAACCCAGGATAACAGCAACAGCCGAACCTCAGTTAAACTTCATTGGTTCAGCATTGCCATCCGTTACCCTATATGGGCATCTCATATGAAATCAATCACCGTATGTGTAAGTAAAGGTGATATCTCAAAAATATCGGACGATCTCTAGGCCACTCATTCGTGGGCGAAAGACCGTCCAAATCTCAGCGTTGGTTCTACTCAGTGAAACTCGAGTACCGAGCAGAACCGCTCATTCCGAGGAAAATAATAATTCACCGGCAAGTACCCCTCAGCGGGCCGTGCCGGAGAACACTTTCCCCGGTAACTCAATTGCTCCCTTAGGGCAAAACCTAAGAGAGCGAACGCATTAACCCAGGATAACAGCAACAGCCGAACCTCAGTTAAACTTCATTGGTTCAGCATTGCCATCCGTTACCCTATATGGGCATCTCATATATAAAATCAGTCTACCGCGTCCACGGTCGATTGATTCTCCCGTCCTCTCTAAATTGTTATCATTGTTTAATAGTTTCATATAAAAAATGTTATTTAGAAAAATAAAAGGTGTATGGATAAATTGGCATTTTTATTATTTCAAAATTTTATTTTAAAATTTCTTTTTTTTAACTTTTAAAATTTAAACTTTCTTTTTTTTTAGATAATATATTTTACATTTAACAAGGATATTTCGAATTCGGTTTACGTAATATAATGAATAAGAAGTTGGGTTTCAAGTGCGTTCATATTTCTGTATGACATATATTAGCTTGTATTTGGCTTTTGCATGAAGCATTCATTAAACTAATGATTATCCACAAATCCTAAGGCCATCCTCTAATTACATATGATTATATGATTAATACAACACACACATACAAATGAATTTTAGTTAGCATGCGGTTTTTATCACTGGCATTCCCAGTTATATTCTAAATACCCTTTGGTACTTCTCATAGTTTTAAAGCACAAAATGTATAGTGCATCTTCCGTGGATGCCAAATAATCCCATCAGAGACTCTTACCGCTAACAGAGGAAGTCAGAACCGTTCTCTAGATGGCGCTCATTCTTTCCAATAAATACCAGAAAAAAAAAAGAAACAAACAAACAAAAAAAAAAAGCTAAGCTCAAAGTCAGGAGAGTGCATCAATACTTGAAGAATCGAAGAAAAAAAAACTTCCGTTTGGGAACGAAGAAAAAAACTGTGATGCAGCAAATATCCATCGATCCTAGGAGTGCTGAGCTATTTCGACTTCTTGCACTTTCCCTTCGCGTAATGGCTACCGAGTGAAAGTAAACCAGTAGCGCATCTTACATGAAATTGACGGAAGCCGATTGATAGCTACGGAGATCTAAAGGAACGTCTTAGTTACGTTTCTTCTTGACAAAGAGCAAGCAATGTGGGCATCACCGTTTTGTTTCTTGTTAGAATGAAACCCATTTCGAATTTATACGGTCCCCATATGGGCTGTGATGGGAAATAAAATAAAAGATATAGTGCATCGAAACACTGGGTTCGGTAAATTCCAAAGTATTCGATAAAATGTCGATTTGAGACCTTTGTGAAAACTCCTCTCCAAACATCGCCGTCAAAGATTCGTGTAAACACCTCATTGCTATTTGAATGATACAACTTACGATATTCGCTTTTGATTTTTATCGGAAAAATTTCCCCAAGAAAGAACGTTAGCGTATTAATTATAATCCTCGGTCGCTTATATAAAAGTTCTTTTTAAAATTTTAATGATAAATTTCTTACTCCTCCTAGTGGAAGAAAATGGAATGACAAAAATCTAATATAAATTTTCAGTTTATAATTATGTTGGGAAATGGGATACTTTAAATTTAATAAAGAAAGCTAGATAATGAGGAGTTAATGTTTAGACCGCTAGTTATTAAAAGAAAAAACTGTAATGAAAGTCCAAAATCAGCATTTGAATAATTAAAAGATGAATGCCTGATTGGCGTAATTCAAAGTCAACGTACAAGTTAGAAAAAATTATAATAATGTATGCAAATTTCGTTAAATTAACATATTTGTCGTATTAACTTCCTGAAAAATATAACCTTATTAAAGGATTAAAATATTAATTCATCCTGCACCGTGTTTAGTGTAAGAATAACGCAATGACGTCGCGGAGAACTATTATTAGGGGGGTGGGGGGGATCGCAAGAACTGTCTCAAACTTTCAAGTAATAAACAAGAACAACCCCACTTCAAATTTAATGAATTCTACACCAAGAAATGTTTAGAATCCCCAAACCCCAAAAATCCCCCCCAAAAAAGATTCTTTTTCACTTGATGGATAGCAATACCATGTTTTACGTTTATTTTAAAAGTATCTAAAGTTTAAGATAGTTTATTGAGAAGTTAGAATTCATCGTATAGAAATTAGTGTTAATAACATATTTTTCTAGCATACCATATTCTTTTTTCTCCAATTATAATTACCTACTGAAAGCATTTGGTCATATTTATGATATATAGATTGTTTATTGATCTAATTTTGATTCTGTTCAAATGATTTTTCATCTGTCTCTTTCTCATTAATGTAATTAGTTGTTTACTGGAGGTTGAGTGTTCGAGTGTGAGGTGCGGACAGTTTGTATAGCTCTTCAGTTTATAAGGCTATCGTAAAGTTTTTAAAAAATAATAATACGCTTAGTGTTAGTACTAAGTGCGTATTATCACTTCCAGTGGCTCTACATCCGGATCCAAATTACGCCACACAGTTCTTTTCATTAAGCAGAAAGAAGGATATTGTACCTCTCTTAGCTTTTGCAGAAGAGTCAGTTATCTACTGGTTATTTTTTAGAAAAATAATTCCAATAACTATTCTCTGTGTGGTCGGAGATTATACTCAATACTAACAACAAATACTTGGCTTCAAAACTCCACTTTACGAAGAAAAGATGACCAATTACCTCAATACAATATATTCCTTTTTTGTTGAAAGAATCTGTTAATTTAACTTCGTACCCTTTAGGGATATTGCAATTTTCCTGAAATTTTCTGAAAGGTGTTTTTATTATTTTTTTTCCCTATAAAACCTGCACTTAGCATGATAACGACATCCAAAGACTTGTATACTCTTTGTAACATACATTAAAAATAATTGCTGATATCGGAATGTATATCGTAATCGCATTATTATAGTGACGTCATTCAAAACAAAAGTTGAACGTAGAACTCTTTTTAGCATATGTCAACTGGTTCGTTTTAATGGCAAAATTAAAAATTTTGCCATTAAAACGAACCAGTTGAATACAAATGTTAATAGTTATCTAAATACCATTTCATTAAATTTGTTGTTAAAAAGTAATGATTGGGGATGGATATATATATGTAGAAAGTTTTTTACCTTGGGTATAATATATACGTTAAAGAAACCAAGCTATTTTAAACCTGGTTTTAATCCATTTCCCAAGTAAGCAAACAGACAAGTAAGTCAAGTTCGCAAGTCTGGGCAACCCGCACATAGTGCAAGTCTTACACAACTCGTGGTAAAGGTGGAATAAGCTCTGATCACTATTCTTAGTATTTATCCTTAATGCAAGGCACGTCTCCTTGAGGAGATGTATGATGCTATGCATTAAAGGCAAGGGACCACTACCCAGATCGGTTTCGACCTTTATTGAGATCTCATCAGTGGGAGCCAGGCTTAGAAAAATCACATCTCCTCAGGGAGATGTGCCTTGCATTAAGGGTAAATACCAAGAATAGTGATCAGAGCTTATTCCACCTTTACCACGAGTTGCCTAAGACTTGCACTACCTGCAGGCGCAAAAACTTGACTTACTTGTCTGTTTGTTCTTAAAGTTCTTAAAAGAACTGGACGATGGACTGAGTCCTTGACTCTTTATCCCGTCATCTGAATGAAGAAAATCTGTGTGGATGGGGTGTTATTGAGATAAAAAGCTCTAGTCATGGCTGGGTAACGGCAATAGCCCAGCCTTAGTTAAAACTTCATTGGCTCCAGCAATGCCATTTGTTAGTACCCTGGAAGTCCTGAAAAGGACTTTTTTTTTTTTTTTTTTTTTTTACTTGGGAAATGGATTAAAACCAGGTTTATATTTAAAATAGATTATTAAAACTATATATGACCACAATATTATAATATTATTGGCTCACCATTATGATTGTTTAAATAAACCACAAGTGGAAGCTGTTCACAGTTGAATATTTTTGAATGTTCGTATTGAGATTGTTAACTATTTATCATGATATGTGTGATTGATTTATCTCATTTAAAGAACTCTAGGGAGTAGTTATACTTTCGTAAAAAAATCTGATGTAAGTCAAAATTTACGGTGAGTTTATGACACATATTATTGGCTCATGCACTTTACACATATAATTTTCTTTTCCACGTATGTATCATCCCATCTTCAATTTTCGCGTTAAGCTCAATGGCCTCTCTCTGTTGTGTGTGTGTGTGTGTGTGTGTGTGTGTGTGTGTGTGTGTGTGTGTGTGTGTGTGTGTGTGTGTGTGTGTGTGTGTGTGTGTGTGTGTGTGTGTGTGTGTGTGTGTGTGTGTGTGTGTGTGTGTGTGTGTGTGTTCTTCACGCCCTAGATGTGATTCGAACTTCGAACCTGGGTCTTTCCAACCAAACTTTCTGATATTATTGAAATACCAAATTTCAATAATATCAGAATTTACGGATAACATGATCCAACTGAAACCAAAAATTGAGCACCAAACCACATGGTTTGTCCTCTTAAAATAGCTTGATTGAAACAGAAATTTGAATGGCTCCATATGCTTTTTGCTGAGTATTCAAAATAGCAAAAAATAATTCTCCGGAGTCCCGAAATTACTTTCATATGAACGGACAAATGTATCTAATAGATAGATTTAATATATTTACGTTTACACTAAAAGATACATTTATTTTAATTTTTCACATATCCCTTAATTGGAAACACTTATGTTTGTATTGCGTCATCGATGGATTGAATTTAAGGCTTGTCCGACCGAGGTTGGGTTCACGCCTCTTTGCACTGTGAGAGTCTCATCCTCGTCATAATGAAGCTGGAAAATATAGCAACGGATCGAAATACATGGCAATCATTTGTAAGCTAAATTTTGTAGAGAAATAGTTTCCAACCTATGATGACTCTTAACCACAGGAAACACTGCGGTAAAGAGTCATCATCTTTGATTACAAGAATCATTAAGGGAGTGAGATTAGAATTTCCGTCGCTCGGTTCCATGTTTACATATTATTGATCCGTCCCTTTTGTTCAACACAACACAGTTTGTAAAAATTTGAAACGGCAAATCCGGTTAATGAAAGAACTGACGTATTTAAAGATAGGAAAAATAGCAATAAAGTGTACGTATAATGTTTGTTATTATCCAACGCTCCATTGGATCAAAATCAAAGGGCATCGTAAATGAGATTGGATAATAAAATTCCACAAAAACACCTCTAACGGTTGAAATGTTTCAATTGGTTTGATTAATTATTCCAGGACGTATTTAACAACTTCAAAATTAAAAAAAAAAAAGAGGCGATATAATTGATATCACTGTTTTAACTGGAAATGTAAATTTTCCTCTGAATCGCTTTGAACTGTAGCCAACCTCGTATCCACTTTTTCAATACGTAGCTCATTTTTACACATGAAAGCTTTGGGATATTATGCATAAAATAACGAGTTCGTAGCAAACGAATTTCTTGCGATTTTTATACTGTTATGAACATGAAACTCCAGCTAATTACTCATTATATAGGACATGAATAAAAAATTGATGATTTTTCAATTATTTTTAATAAAATAATGTTTTAATAAAATTATAAGTTATTTTTAAATTTTAATATTTAAAGTATTTTTTAAATATTAATAATATTAATATAGTAATCAAACATTTTCGTTTGAAAAAAATACATTTTTAAAACGTAATATTTACTATCGTACTGGCTATAATGGCGGTAAACCATAGCAAGAAAAAATGTTCGATGACGTAGCAACAATATGGCTCAGGTACTACGTCTCGCGCATGCGCTCTTCATAATTTCATTCTAGCACCTAAGTCCTACGAAGCTTTTTAATAATGCTATTAAGAATCTGGAATTCTTATTAATTTCTCATATGTTCCGAAAATTTTCGTCATATATAACGATTTGTGTGTTCAAATACAAACTAAAACAAATATTCTTCATTTCTAAATGTCCTTCGTCATCGTTAAATTTTAATAACTGGCGCAGCAAAGCAGCACCTTGTCCTTCAAATGCAAGCAAACCTCTTGAAACGAGCGAAATGCTTCGGAAGGTGGGTTTTTTTTATTTTATTTAATTTTCTCTTTCAATCATTCTGCCTGTCAAGGATCTCGCTATTGAAATCAAACAGTAATTTGCTACAAGGGACATAAAACATTTCAATGAAATCAAATGAATTAGGATATTTATTTATTTTAAATAAAGAATTCTCACAAATTAGTTGACAATTTCGGTGTATCACTTAAATCTTTCATCATCGAAAGATACAAACTTGGAATTAAAATCATAAAATTCGTCCATTACTTAGTTTTATTCTCTAGTAGTCGATCAATGGATGACTCAGTGCAAAGTCTTTTATATTGGAAGGAGTCCAAGATCTCCGGTATTTTAGCAATGAATTTTTGAAAAATGAGTCTTGACGGACATTCTGCGTTTTTGTCGCTAAAGTTTTATATTTTTATGGGTTTATATTGTTTTTAATCCACATATATTGTTTATTGTTTGAACTTTTTCAATTACATAACTCCTTTTTACTTTTTTATTTTATCAGAAAATCTTCCATTTTGAATTCTTTCTGTGGAATGTTTTAGTGGCTTGGATTATGAATACAAAATAATATATATATATATATAACAGAAACGTATTGAGACATATTTTCAAAATCAAATTTGAACTGAAAGAACGAATTTCTATTTTCCATATTCATTTTAACGTAACATTAGAAAGGTTAAACATCAAGCTATGGAAATTCTCCAAGTAAATAATATTAATCCAAGGATCCTATCCTATCCTTCTCCTCCACCTAGGACTGGTTGAGTCCCCTCCTAATATTCTTCATTTCTGGCGTATTAATGCAGCCGATTCGCCACTCCTTTGCTGCATCCCTTAAGGGCAATATTCATGACTGTAGCCTGTGTGTGTTCACGGAGCCAGTTTGCCTGTTTGCGGGATGAAAAACACCAGATAAACTGGTCAGAAAAACCCTGCTGTCCACGCCCAAGACCGGCTAACTTGGCTATGGCTGAGGAAGATCCTTAAGCTCCTCACATCGTCGACGAGAATCGAATCTAGGACACTCCTTCCCCAGGCATATGATTGCGAAGCGCCTAGCCACTAGGCTAACCGCGCAGACCATCTAAGGATAGGTGAATAATATTAACATAATAGGATAAAATGATGAATTAATCAATAATATTTAGAAGTGTAATAAAAACATTGGAACAGAATGAAACATCTAAATACAATAATCAGAAATGAAGATCAATTCCTTCAGATGAGATAATGTTCAGGCTGCTTCTTCATTTATGTTGATTACTAAAGAGATCCAAACAGGATTCTAGACCACAAAAAGAACAAACGAATCAGTCCAATGTCTTCTGTAATCTAGAACAGTGTTTCTTAAACTGTAGTCTATGGAGCCCTGGGGGTTCGGTGAAACTTGTAGGGGGGGGTCCTCTTTTCGGACAAGTTTATCTGTTTTGAGAAATAAAAACCCTTCCGCTTCCGTAAGAGACTGGCTAACCTATCTTCATATGAAAAAACCTTATAGATTCTTCTGGTCATAGACAGGATTTGAACCCAACTGTTTCTAAATGAGGGGAAAAGGTTGATCGTCCGGACGGTTGTCAATGAGACTGAAAATCCCGTTGTCTTCGTGTAAATTCAGCTAATTGATCTTCAGCTAAAATTCCTAATAAGTTTCTCGTATTAGTTTGGATGATGACAAAAAAATGAGAAAAAAGAACGAGGAAATGCTTCAACGTTTTGAAACAAACTCTTAGAAGAAAATTGGTCTCACAGTAGACAGAAAGAGAGACGTGAGATAGCTCAGAGGAAGAAAATATATAAGGAATTTTTTCACTACTTATTGGAAATGAAATTATGGATGCCTCTAGATAGGGAATGCTCTGAGAGAATATAAATAATAAGACCAGGAGGACGCCTAATGAAGAAGAAAGGAATCTAGAGAAAATCGGAAATCAACTAAGGAGATCACAGATAGATGGTAATGAACAAAGAACGTTTGATTGTAAGAAGAAAGAAAGAAAGATTGTAAGAAGAAAACGTTTCAGGCCCAGACAGTAAACAAATGAATGAAATTTAAATTCAGTGTGGCTGACAAGCTGGCAGAGAGAAGGTTTTAGTCATAAAAGCCTTTTCTTGACAAATTATGGTTGTGGTTTAATTAATTTTAAGAAATCAAACATTAGTTATGCAAGGCTTATACGCATAACAAAAAAAATGCTACTTTCAGTCTAGAATTTGTCATGCTATATCTCTGTAAAGTGTTTGTTATTAATACTACATTTGGGTACAATCACCAAGAAATCTCGCACGCATTTTGCAAAATTAAAACAATTAAAACTATGCATATTTTAATCATCAGAGCAGCGTTGTCTGTTGTGATTCAAATGGACGTTATTTATGCCTTTTTGTGTTTCTTATTATCGTTACTTTACAAATCAGGTCGAACTGATTTGTAAAGTAACGATCTTCAACTTAGAAAGGAATAAACACAGTAAGCAAAAAAAAAAAGATCAAATTATCATTTATTAAAATTAATTTTTTGCGAAAGTTTAAATATTGCTATTCGATCTAAAAAAAAAAAGAAAACAAAATAAAAACATTTCTGTTTACAGTTTAAATTCGAAGGCCCCGCTCTGTCTCTATCTACCTTTCATCTCTATCTGAAACTGCAAGAAGATGTGAGAGAACATCACCTTGTCAGAGGAGGTCAAAGGAGTGAGACGATGGTTTCGTTAAGAAGGCATTCGTTTGTATGCGCAACTGATGATATCATCTGAACAAATGATAATGCGCGTGTTCCGAAAATGTGATCACGTTGAAAACATTTGGGGAAAATTTCAGAAATGATACCGTTTTTTAAGTCACGTAAACTTTTCACAAAAACAGCATCACAGATGTGCTTATAACAGGGTTCCGACAAGTCCTAGCAATGTTCGAACTACTCATGCCACCTATCGTTTTTATTTTTCGTTCTTTTAAATAAAATAAAATAAAATAAAATATTCTTTTATTGCGAATGATAGGTAATTTCATAATGAAAAATAAAATAAAATAAAGTAAAATAAATAGCGTTTCAACAGTTACAAAATATGTAAAAGGTGTACGATGTTTTGCGAAAAACCTGTTCGTGATAAAGACACGGTTGTTATTTTCGTGCTGAGTGTAATTGAGTTACTAAACAACAGCTGAACTGTTTCAGACCTCGAATATGTGGAACTGGGTAACTATAGCGTGCACAACAATAAAACACCGATTTCTTAGAATTCCCAAATAGAAGTTCTTTAAAACGACTAAATTCTGTCTTTGTATTAAAATGCGAATTTCATCTTCTAAGTATGAATAATTGGTTAAAGAGTTTGTTGGCAGACTGCCAAGAAGAGTCAATTCATGTTGAAGGGGAGAAAGAAATAAGGCGATGTACGAATTGGTCGCCAACACTTTATACGTAAAATTTTCCAACTGTTATACAAGCAAAATAGCTACCACTTTAAAAACTACAATGTTCATAAAAGAGAAGTTAATTTTCCGACGTGTAATAATAAACAATCATTCCACAATATGGATTGATTACCCTATTATCGGAATGGATTCTCCTTCTTCTGACATGCGCAGAAGTGTCGAACGGTCTCGCATCTGTGGGCGTACTATATTTTCTTATTATAGTACTTTTAACCGGCTCTAGAGAACAAACATGGACCTTTTTCAAACCTCAAATAACGAGAGCAGTGGTTGGTCCCGAATCTAATGATTACCGCAAACATCTCTATCCATGATGAGATTTGAACCGTCAGCCTGTCTGCTGGAAAGCAGATACGATAACCACTCGGCCTTAAAAGGCCATTTATTCATAAATAATTATTGAAATGGACGTAATATTTATTTTATTACAAATAACTTATAAATGACTGTTACATAGGAGTAGTATTTAATAAAATAGTTTATTCTTTCCACTAATTTCCCACACATTTTTCTGTAACTTAAGATCTTATCCTGGATCATGTTCCAGAGTCTTATAGTCAATGACATCATCTAGTGTAAAAAATTATGACACTTTGTACATGAGCAATCGATAGCCGGAAATCTTCCTGTCAAGAAACGTAACTTCCGCTTTTCACTGCTGTCAGGCCAACGCATAATGCGAAGAATTCAACTTTTGTAGATTTTATTCTCTGCAAAATATGTTTACTAACGTTGGTTGGCAATTGATGGTTTCCGAAAATTCTTGTCTTTCAAAAAAATAAATAAATAAAATTGTAAATTTAATTTTCTGATGTCGAAACTGCATTTATTTCATTTATAGTTTTCCTAATTTTTATGATGATTTGACTTGAACCCTGTGAGAGCAATTTAAACTTTAACTATCAGTTTAGTTTTGCTCTATACTGCACTGTTTATTGTTTGTATCCCTTAAATGTGTGTGTGTGTGTGTGTGTGTGTGTGTGTGTGTGTGTGTGTGTGTGTGTGTGTGTGTGTGTGTGTGTGTGTGTGTGTGTGTGTGTGTGTGTGTGTGTGTGTGTGTGTGTGTGTGTGTGTGTGTGTGTCGCTTTCTTACGTGCCATCCTCATTTATCGCTCTGCATTTCAGACCATCAGTACTTATCGGAGGGCTGAAGTGGCTTTAAAAATACAACTGACCTCTAGAGAAGGGTTTTTGAATTATTTAACTGCTCGGTACTAGCATACCAGAAGTTTTAGTGAGTAGAATTGACATTAAACGAAATGACCATCTCTAGAACTGGCATTGCTGCTTAGGTCGCCCAACTTGAAATCGGTCGACGTTTTCCTATGGGAATATTTAATCTTTAGCTAATGCTGCATGGAACTCTCACCCAAACTGAGAATGGTAGCAGTCCATGCAAACCGAACGTATTTTCAGGCTTAAACCATTGAAATTTAACTGATTAAAACCTGCGATGCTTCTGATGGCGAATAATTTGTGTACAAATTTGTTTCTTTGCGAACAAATGTGACTCTATGGTTTGATTTTTCTGTACTTTGTCTATTTCTTCATACAGCAGTCCCCAAAATCTCTTCAAATAATAGCATTCATGAACGAAATAGTGGTGAATAAACAAATCTAGTATACGTTTAGCATGATCAATCCTAAGTATCAGAATTCCTTCACTGTCGCTCCCAAGGTATCCGTCTCGACACCGATTTCACTTTCCTGCCTTTCACAAGATCATTTTATTATACTAGCAAGCAATACCTTTCACCGCATTAATTTTATAGCCACGGTGTCATGCATTTACTGCCACTAGATAACGTAACTCTATTTCAAACGAAACATCGTTCTTGATGCAAATCCCAACTGCAATTTCCCGCAATTGTTTTCGTAGGATTTTTCTTCCTCACGCTATTCTCCAAAGCAACTGTAAGATCAATCTTTACATAAATCTTCCCTCTGTTTCTTCTCAACATTCCAGCAGCTTACTTTATAAAGCTTCTGGGATTTCTACTATCAATCTGTAGTCCATTCACTCTCTGACACACACACACACACACACACACACACACACACACACACACACACACACACACACACACACACACACACACACACACACACACACACACACACACACACACACACACACACACACACACACACACACACACACACACACACACACACACACATTACATACAATCACATATAATAAGTGTCATTTCTAGTGCTAACAGGATCTCAGTATGATTTAAACTGAACTTTTGATCTCTATAAGTGGGATTTTAGATCTTTTTTTTTTCTATTTCCCTAAGCCTCATCGCATTTCTACATATTTAAATATGTACTAAAAGAAAAGAGAGCACGAAACTTTCATAACCGATCTGCTATTTTAAGGAAACTACGTCGCTATCGTAACTCGTGAAGACGACCTATAACAGTGGAGATATTACCCCCCCCCCCTCCCAATTACAGTTTCGAGGAAGCATATGGTCCGGACACCTTAATGACAGCGACGTAATTGCATGACCTGGTGTAAGGCTTGTCAGAATAGCGAGATGTCATGTGGCACATGAGAACACGGTTCAATAAATGAATGATACATGAAAGTAAAGTGCGGCATTAAGGTTCTTCGTATGATCATTCTTGTAAAAGATTAGTTCTTGACATGTTAAGTATGACACAGCTTTAGAGGAAGAAGCAAGCTTCATTCAACACTAAGCAAATAAAAGAATGCAGAAAAAATTGAATAAAAAATTGCTTTTTCTCTAGAACATTCTTCTTCTGTGTTACTAAATTGGTAATTCCTTATCGACTTTTTTTTTCTTCAACAAATATTCTATGGTATCATTTGCCTATTCAAAACGCTAATCAGTCAATAAGCAATAAATATATTATCTTTTGGGATGTGTGTGTGTGTGTGTGTGTGTGTGTGTGTGTGTGTGTGTGTGTGTGTGTGTGTGTGTGTGTGTGTGTGTGTGTGTGTGTGTGTGTGTGTGTGTGTGTGTGTGTGTGTGTGTGTGTGTGTGTGTGTGTGTGTGTCGACTGGGGATAAAAGAAAAAGAAAGCAAAAAACTTTCAAATAGATGCATTACAGGCGAGTTACTGAATGATTCTAATTCCACCGTACCTAAGCTATTGGCTACAATAATGATATAAAAATGAGTTTTTGTTTAAAATTCCATACTGTTCCCCTGTTAGAATAACGCCCTAGATGCTTAAACGCATTATCAACGAAAGATTAATTAATTTGTTGACTAACTATTCCACGAAGGGATTAAATTTTCAAAAACCACTTAAAATATGGAAAACTAAAAAATGCTTACAATTGTATTAAGAAATAGATCTACGCATAAAAGCTTTAATTAGGATATAGGATTCCCATGTGGTCTATCACCACTAAAACAGAATTTGGAGATCAAATTTTGGTAAAGATCCCCTGCGTAAAAAATGAAACAAGACTCACACAATACGTTGCTTTGCTTGAAAGTGTGGTTAAAGCAACCTAAGGATATAAGACCAATATATGATGTCTGTTAACTGCGTTTATACTCCAGCCAAGTTTCCTGTTTTGTGGATGAAAAATTCTAATTTTCGGTAGGAAAAAAAACTTCTGAGTTAGCTGATCTCATCTCCGTATGAGATCGGCTAACTCACTTTCAATTGACAATTCCTTATAAAGGTTTCTCGTGTCTTAATCCGTATTCCAACAACACAAATCTTTCCAACTGAAGGATAAATGTTGTGATCCTCTCCACTATATACAAACAGGAAAATGAATGAAAAAAAAAAAAAGAAAACAGTTCATAAGATATGACGTTTGAAGTCTTTTTCTGTTGGTTTATTTTCAAATGTGCTTTCATATCTTTGTAAGTAAAAACTATTCGAACGTGTACTATGCACGTCATTTATCTAGTGCTATGACAGTATTATTGACACTAAAACTCTCTCTCTCTCTCTCTCTCTCTCTCTCTCTCTTTCTCTGGTTTGGATTAGACGCTTCTGTTTAACGAGAACCTCGCCGAAGTCATTTGTTTTTCTACTGTCTAAAGGCCAAGTACCATCGCAAGATAAATGGATGCTGACCAACCGCAGGCTTTCTTCATTAGCTGATTGATACTAGAATGTGAACCAGAAGTAATCTTCCTGCCCTTTCGCTCAACGTAAGCGATTATGTCATCGAAGAACGATCTCATCACAAAGAAGTTTCTGCTAGTTTCTTTCCTGTAGCCGACCCTAAGCCAAGTAAATTGACTTCCTAATGTCTGATCGATGGCAATCAAGCTGGAGAAAAAAAAAATCAAAGCGTAAAAAAATAAAATAATAATAAAATAAAAAATAACCTTTAGTTGTGTGGAGTGATTTATACATATGCGCCATCTACAGGCAATATAATCCATTTATACATTATTATGACTCGATTCTATTCTTTTTCCCTCAAATTATGGACAGTAATATAAATAAATTAAACAAAGTTAGCCCATAGGAAAAATCGCTGAGAATGCGAACGATAGTGTAAACGCACTGAAATAATATTTCAAGAGTGAAATCCCCTTACAAAACTGAACTCTAGTGAACTTAATGATAAATCAGATAAACATAAAATATTAAAGAGAAAATAATGCTAATAAAACTAGAAATGATAGCAATGACCCTAATTAGGTGTGATTTTCAGAGTACTATAACTGTTTCCTTCATTAGCCCCCTTTTTTTTAAGTTATAGTTTTCTGGCAATGTTTTTCATACCATCACTGGTTTTCCAGAGTCTGCATAGCTCATTTGGTATCAGCGATGCAATTTAGTTGAAAGAGACCTAGTTTGAATGTCATCTAGTATGCGAAGAAACTTATAATGGCCTTTCAACTTAACAGCGAATTGGTCGATCTCATACGAAGGTGACAGGATTTTTCCCTTGCGGAAACATGGGTTTTCATCCCCCAAACTGGCCAGATAATACACGCAATTAACAGACATAACAGCAGGAAGATCTCTAGATGAGGAACTTTTAGACTTTTTTTTTTACTGTGAGTAAGCAGGTAAAAATTGGCAAGCATGACTTTTTTTTCTGGAAATTGGAAAAAATATTTCTGGGAGAAAAACTACTGTATCTCACAAAAAACGACCATAGAACTCATTCTTTTTTAGACCTATTTGCGTTCAGGATGATGGGACAGTGGCTGTTGTCTATCTTATTCTCGCCTTGATGCTTTGAAAATCACCAATAGCCATATACTTCAGTTATTGTATGGCGAAAGATAGAAAGCGGCTGTCCACCGATTTCCTAAAGTAAGTTAGGACTAAAACCTCTTTATATTTTAGAGATGATTTATATGTTATTTCTAATTTATAGAGATGCATTTAAGTATTTGCGTTAGTTTTCCGCATGGAAAAGAATAATAAATATACATATCTTTACATTCATGTACATTTTAAATTTTAATCACATTTTAGCATTCGAAACGGTGCACTTAGTTTAGAATAAGAAGGTTATAATTTACAGACACCTTCCCTAAATTTAAGACTCGCAAGAAGCGATCCGTTATTTATGCAGCTAATTCTTAACCCTGCAGAGGTCGAGGTCGAAAATATTGCAGAGTAGGTCGCGTGTATCTGAGAGATACATTCATTACAAGTACGCGATAAAACTTAAAAAACACTGCAAATATAATACATAATGGTTTATTTATTTTCAGTTACAATCTAGAAATTATTGAACAAAGAAAAAAAAAACTAAACCAATACTATACTGACATCGGAGTTCGCGGTATCTCTCAGATACAATTTACTAAGAAATATCACACACCTTTACATAACACGTGTTAAACCAAAACTGACCGCATAAACAGTGTGAATATCACTCGTAATATATGCATGCGCAGCTACTCATGAGTAAACAATAACCTTTGTTGCTTCCTTCATAGTTTCAACCGTTATACCTTCGACTGCAGATATTCATAACACACACACACACACACACACACACACACACTGTTCTTTGTTTCCTTTGGAAGATTAATGAACTGTTAAAAATACGTCACTTCCGTGTTTTGGCGCTTGCCGGGTGTGTTTGTTTCGAGTCTAGTGATGTTGGCGTAGTAGCTTTTGTTACAAGCGAAACCCCGCCTTCATCATAAATCATGTCCAATAAATAATTCGTAGAATAATTAAAGCAGTCTCTTGTTTTGGCCAAATTTATTCATTAAAGAGAGACATGTGGAACATTGATATTACAAGGTGGAAGTGGCTTTTCCAGACTAGAACACGTTTCGTATTTTTATGCTCCTGAATGTACGTACATGCCTTATAAAATAGATACATTCTAGTCAAAGTCCGAAATAACTTTTTATAAATCATTTGATCTAAAAGTGATTACAGCTAAGACTAGAACTCATCACTTGAACAGCAGTACTTTCTAGATGAGTACAAACGTTGGGCTTGGGAATTTTAATTCCCACCCCGTTCTTCAGTTTATTATTTAAATTTACTGAGTTGATGGTACCTCTCTTTACTTAGGTCGTTGATTAGAATCTCACAGCGGGAATGGATTACTGTGAATGTCCAGATGATAGATGAATTTCGTCACCTTGCGATGTTCTGCTTATCGAAGAATTTGACTTTATATTTATAATAATGTATAAATGAATTTTCTTAATGGATTGCCTATAGATGGCGCATATGTATCAATCACTCTTTACAACTAAAGGTTCTTTTTTATTTTATTATTAATATAATTATTTAACCATTAGTTCACACTGATAAACTTTGAACATTTAGTTAGGAATCACGTTTTAAAAAAATAATAATAATAACCATAATAAAACGCAGCGCAATGTTTTGGGTTTCTACGGAAGGGAAACTGTATATACATGAATTAAAAATCAATTAACATTAGCTTACGCTACTTATACAAGTGGCATAGGAGTCTGGAGAGATTTCTCCTTGTAATGATCTAGACTCTAGAAACTTTGTTGGCAGTTTTTAGAAGGTGATAATGCAGTATAGTTCTTATGTAGCAATTCTAAGGAATAGACTCATACCTCTTCCAACGTACCAATATTGATGCGGTGAATTTTGGGTGATCCAGAATACCTGATATATTTTCAAAGACGAGTCGACTACTATGTTTTGAAAATACCCTATAAAATACACACGACTACTGAATCTTCTTAACTTCATGGAGGAGTGACGTTGATGGTCAAGGTCAAACAGTAATAAACATATTCAAGACGCTCTCATATAGATTTCAACATAGTAAAGAGGTGTCTGTTATTACCAAGTTATTTCAGTGGCAGATGCGACAATGTCTAGACAGCGAGTTATCCCAGGTTTTCAAATAGCTATTCTCCAACTTCAATTTTTTTGTTTTGACCCTTTTTTTGCCTATTGACAGTATATCACTTTAAGAGGCTGGAAAATCCTTGCAGAAAATAAGAAGGATGAAGAAGATTTCGCTAACCGGACATGAAATCTTAAGGTGACCTTTCAAGAGATTCATTGAATTGATATAAATGTCGTTTAAAAATAGATGAAAGGATGAGGGACTTTATTTTTTTTTTTCTCTCTTACGCTTGCATATATTCTGATCTACGAATGAAGAGGTTTTATGGTCTTTTGAAGGTCAAGAAGTAACGCAATTTAAAATAACAGCTTTTCCATTTTAAGTGTTATTTTTGAATCCCCATTACTAGCATTAAAAAGAGGTACCATTTTGTTAGTATAATTAGTTAACGCGGTTTTTCATGACTAAATTCGTATTCATGTTTCTTGTGCAGCAAAGCAAAATTCAAATTCTTTTTTTTTTTTTTTTGAGAAAATGAATTTGAGTATATGATATTTTATATACACTAAAACTAACACACAAAATCAAAACATTTAAATATATAAATGACGCTTGAATACGATTTCAGTAGTAGAGCATTGAAGAACCGAAATATTTATTAGATTATGTCTAAACATTTTTGAACATGAGAAGATATGTATATTTACAAAAATTTATCAAAGTTATTTATTTTATTTATTAGAAATAGTAATAAATTATATTTTAGTTCGAAAATTTTAAAATAAATTTTGCATATTCTTAAAATAATTTGAAAAATTTTTAAACTATAGGATATACCTTTAATATTTCCATATCATAAAATTACTAATTTACGAGAACAAAACATCATCTATCGATGGATATAGGTGGTGAAGACTCTTCACAACCTAAAGTCCTTTTTAGGACTTCCAACGTAACAAATGGCAATGCTGTAGCCAATGAAGGTTTAACTGAGGCTCGGTTATTGTCGTTACCCAGCAATGACTCGAGCTTTTATCGCCCATCCACACAGATTTTCTTCATTCAGATGACGGGATAAAGAGTCAAGGACTCAGTCCATCCCAGTTCTTTTAATAACATCATCAATCAGATGAAGGGATAAAGAGTTAAGGACTCGATCCATCTCCCAAAGAAGTTCCAACACATAAATACCTCTTAAAGAGGACATATGCCTGTTTAACACAAAAATCCCGTGGCAAAGCTCTTTGTGTAAAGGCATCAAAAGCCATTTCTCAACTTTATCCATTAATCAACAGGAACATTAAGCTAAAACACTAGAATCAAACTACTTATCTACAAACTGATGGTTCGTCCTATACTCACTTACGCTTCTCCGACTTGGAGAATATTCTCAAATTACAACGTGTGCAAAATAAATATCTACGTATGATCCTGAACGCTCCATGGTTCATAAGAAATGTGCAACTCCATCGAGACACAGGTGTCCCCTATATTTACACTTTCCTGCCAACTATAGCAACAAAGTTCTTTTCTAAAGCATCTGTACAACCCAACAAACAGGTTCAATTAGCTGCAAATTACGAAGCAACGGACTACTTCAAACATAAAAGACCAAAAGATCCATCTTAAACTGCAATTCTGATGTTTAATCTTCAAGCCCGCTCAGAACGAGCGATTGCCTCATAAATTTTTTTCACTCACTGTTCCCTATCAGATAGCGGGGAGTATAAAAAGCATTTTGCTTCGCCCTTTAAGTCAGAAATGTTAATCGTTAAACATAAATACCCTTCAGTGAACAAGTATTGTAGGTTCACTGAGAAATTTTTGTAATTTATTTTTTATTTTATATTTCTATCAAACACTTTACTTGCCCAGTTAAAAGGGTTCACAAAAATATATACAAAAGAGAGAGAACATCACTCAGCAGAATATAATGCTGATCAGTGATTTCATTTTAATTTATTATGCCTCCGATTGCTGTTAACAGCTTGGGTTTATTATTACACTATAATTTGCTTCTTATTATCACTAACATTATTTAATTAGTTGTTTTTTTTTAACTTAGAGCAGGTGATAGGGTATCCTTCCCGAATTTCAAATAAATAGTTTTCAAATAGCTATTCTCCAACCTCAATTTTTGGGCCCTTTTTTCGCCAATAAATAGTATCACATTAAGAGGCTGGAAAATCCTGCAGAATTTTCCAGTCCGGAATAATTCAATCTCCAGAATAATTCAGTCACTTACATATCCCCAGGAATTAGAACTCAACACCTCTCATCAAAAGACAGCAACAATTTACAGTGATCGTAGAAGCACTAGAGACGACATAAAAAACCAGAACAACTATATTGCATTAATAGAACAGATAAGAAATCTGGTTCGAAATCTCACTCCAGAGGGATGGGAAATCAAGTTCTGCTGGGTGAATGCTCATACTGGAATAGCCGGAAACGAGAGAGCGGATCAGTTGTCTAAGGAAGCAGCTAGAAACAGGTTACCAAAAGTACTCGAAATCTGCTATAAAAACACTTGCAGAAGAGAAAAGCCTACACAAAACGGATCAACAACAAAAGAATTCTTGCCAAGCACCAGAAGCAGACTCCGGCTGAAAAAACACGCCATTTCTCCAGGTTTAACCAAGCTACTAACCGGACACGGAAAACTAAGACACTACTTACACAGATTTCATATCCTGGAATCACCATCATGCGTTTGCAGTCTACACCTTCAACAGACTGTTGACCACATACTTTACGACTGTCAGCTATTGGACTCCATCCGGATGTCCCTAATACAACACGTCATCACTTCCGAAGACAAGTGGCCAGTGTCAATTATCGAAAAGTATTACATAGAATTAATTAAATTTGCCAATAAAATCGACTTCCAGTCCTTGTAATCTAATATAGATACTGATATTATGTGAATTATACTGTATAGTGTTAATATATGTATATATATAAAATATAAATGTAAATATGAAAATCGATACAAAAATATAAATAGAAATGTTAATCAGTACTTGTAAGCTACATGTAATATAAGCATTGTATGTAATGGAGCATGTAAGAATAAATTACCTCCTGGCAGGGTTACTATTGGGAGGAAAACGCAAACACAACACACACACATTCGAATTCGGAACAACGAACAACTCGGGTATTCTTTCTATTTCGTTAGGTAAGGGATATTCAATGAATAAAAAACAAATATTCATCCCATCTTGATATAATTTATTATCAGAACTTGTTAAAAAGTAAAAATGTTCTTCGAGATCTTCAAAACCGAATAAGCACCACTCGTGACTGTGTTAGCAAGTTCATTCTTTATACAGCGCTCATAAATCGATCTTTCCTACCTCAATGACTTTGCTCTTAAAACAGAACTGTGAATTCAATCTATAATTAATGTCTGGGTTTCTTTCCAGTACTGCCTTAATTGACATGAAGTGATTCCTAGAAACGAATTTTCACTACTTTTTAGAATTTTATTGACATTTTATCCAATTACTTTCATGAACTATGAGTGGAATTTTATCTAAAAATTAATGTAACTACTTTACGAAAAGTATGAAATAATTTAATTAGCCTTCTTCTAATTTCGTTCTTTTAAAATCAATAGGACTAAGTAGAAAATGCTGATAGCTAGAATCGTATCTAGTTATGTTGGTTTTACAAGCTTTACAAAATTGAAAGAGTTGATTGGACAAACACACTTGTAAAACAAAATGAATTCGGACGCATGTTAGAAACGAATCGTGAAAAAAATCCAAGGTAAAGAAATTTAGAAATGAAATTTGGGTGATGTTTCTGAGAATCAGAATTTGCCCCAGGGTATCACAATTCGGAAAACTTCCTTCGCATCTTAAACTATACAGAAAATTTCAGTTTAATTTTCAAAATTTCAGTTTAACACACAAAAAGAGAGAGCGAAAAAAAGTAATAAAAATAACGAACGACTTCGTCATTTATGCCATTTTGTGCCTATGGATCTGTATAATAAGAAATAGATATTAATTTATCAGTAAAGATACGAATTAGCTGTCGAGACAGGTGCTTGCTTTCAATGCGGTGCAACCAAATTAACTGATCACTGTTTAGCTGTGCGTAGCGCCATCTAACAAAAAAAAAGTACTGTTCAATAAACGAGAAGCAGTCAGATGACGTACAATACAATAGTAGTTTACAAAGGAATATATCGGAACTCAAAATGCATCGAGTCTGTCACGCATGGGTATACTAGCAGATAACTCCCTCGTTTCGCTTCCTCGACAACTTTTTTAAGCAGATGCGAATATAATGGGTATAGAATCACCAAACATTTAAGAAATGGCAACAAAAGGATGTACTGCTTTTCTTGGCGTTATCTTATTCTGTTTTAGCCTGCGAGTTTCGGATTTCTTTGAAACTAAAAGTGTACAAAAATATGTGATAAAACTTCCGAGATTGATCAATGACTCGAGAAATTTTCAAAAGTGGCAAGTATTAGAAGAGGAATTTTCTTTTTGATTATCCGGCGTGAATGCAGATCAGATTAAATTTAAACGGGAGATTTTGTTTAGGAATAGTTTTTTTTTTTCCAGATCAGAAGAGATGAAAATTGAGAAATTCTTTGTTCTATTCATTCCGTTTTAAATTCCAATAATAATTTTAATAAAATAACATAAAATTTTAATAATAATAATAATGTTGACCATGAATGAAACCGGTGGAAAAGGCTTAGAAAAATGACGTATATAAATTGAGCGTCAAATCACCTATCAGCTAACCCCTTTTTTATTTCCGTAAAGGGAGTACGCGAGGCCGTTTTAGTCCTATCTAACTTTTGGAGACTGAGTGGGCAGTGCCAATCACAGATAGCTGGCCCAAGGCTATCACTAATTAAACTGCACGCAGTGAAGAAGGCGGCTAGGAGTGCCACCATCTCTTGGTCCATAACCCTAACACAATATTTATTTAAATATATTTAATGGCTGAAATAGTGTGGGTTCTACGGTCGATTTTCTTGAGTTTACGGGAGAAAAAACCCACTTGCCCGTGCCAGAGATCGACTAACTCGGGAACCTGTCGAAAAAAAGGCTGAGAAAAAATTCCTGTGGTCGCCGACTAGATTCGAGACAATCTTCCTTCGTACGGTCAAGCGCAGTGGAGTACAAAAGCCACATCCACTGAGCTACTATAATTCTATATAAATTGGAATTATAGAATTATACTATAATTATTAATTAAAGTATAATTACAATTTATAATTACGATTAATATAAATCGTAATTATAAATTGTAATTATAAAATGTAAATATAATCTATATAAATTGCGCGTAACATTTAAAATTATTTTAAAAGCATATATTATTTAAACAATACTAAAAAGCAATTTTTGATACTCATTAATATTGATAAATAATCAGATTGCATTGAAATACGAGAAATCGATTAAATCAAAAACGATTTAACATGGACGTGGTTTTGCAAATGTCTGTTATTAGAAATTAATTTAAAAAAAAAATAGACGCCTGAGAAAAGGAATATTTTATAGAATTAATAAAATAGAAACAGAATTAAGAAAACATCTTGAGTTTATAAATAAATTAAATTAAACGTAAACGGAAAAAAAAAGGGGGGCGGATAATAATTATCACTAAGCATATCTTGAAACGCCAAGATGATTGCAAAAACACTGAAGTGCATTCGAGGCAAAAAATTCCACTCATATGTTTTTATCTTTATATTCTTGGAAGAAACAAGCCGAAAGAAGAAAGAAATTAATAACGTGCCTTAACAAACGTCAAGATTTCTTAAAGAGGAAACATCTCTCTCCTTTTCATTTAATCATAACATCTTCAACTGATATACTTACACGCAGCTAATTGCTTTAAAAAGTAACTTATGGTACACTGAACAACGTCATTAAACACCAAACTCTTCGAAAGATTATTTGAGAAGAAATCCACGCGCACAATAGACTTCGTGTATTAAGGAACATAAAAAACGATAAAAACTCATAATTACACTCTAGCATAGCACAAACGAACGAGTTAAGATTGTTATTCGATAAGCGCCAAAGTCTGAGTTACGAAATTCTTGAAACATTAAGGTTATTTATAAAATTGCATTGAATTCATAAAGATAATTTATAAAAAATAATATTTGATTACAACTTGCTTGTTTATATCAAGTATGCTTGAATAAGCTAACATTGAAAAAAGAAAAATTCATAGTGTTGTTATAAATATTATTATTAGCTGAAATTTCGACACTATGTAGTTGTAGTTATGTAAATACTTTCTTGATAAGTAGTTTTTAGATTTTAGATGATTGTGAAATGAATTGTTTAAATATAACATGCATTTGAAATTTTATTCCTATGCTATCTGAATAAGAAATTCACTACAATACTTTTCTTACCAGATGCTATCGCCATCTGCTGTCGATTGTTAAAGAAATTCTATATTTATTCAAAAATAAGGATAAATTTGCTGTATTTTTTTTTCTATACACATTTCTATAAAAAAAAATTTCTATACATATACATATGCAGGTGGCGTGTTAGTTAATGTCGGATAATTTTCAGTTCTCGTGTTTACATTATTAGTTTGTGCAGAAGTTCAATTATATTGATGGTATGTGTGTGATCAGACATTCCTAGAATAAATGAAGTCATAAATGTGATGAGTAAAGTCAGTAATGCGGTGTCATTTTTCACTGATTGGAGATTCGTGTACGCGTCGAGTTAGGCTTAATTTACACGTGTATGACAACCATTGTATTGCTGGTAAAGATATAACAATTTAGGTGCTAGTTTCATTTTTCCAATTTGTTATTGATTAACTTTAAAAAAAAATGTTACTAGATTATGAAGATGGAGGCTCAGCAGATCTGTTTAATAAGGAATACTCACCATGTCAATGTACTAACTACTTTTAATGAATTACTGTTTACTGAATCTTTTGTAGATGTGACTTTAGTATGTGAAGGTAAGAGACTTAAAGCACACAAAATAGTGTTGTCTGCCTGTAGTTCTTTCTTTTATGGCATATTTCTTGAAAACACTTGTAAACATTCAGTTGTTATTCTCAAAGATATAAAATACACGGATTTAAAAATGATAATAGATTTTATGTACAATGGTGAAATGATCATTTCGCAGGACCAACTTGCCACGCTGCTTAGTGCTGCTAAAAGTCTGAAGGTTGAGATCTGTACAGAAGTTGCACAGCGGGATACTTCCAGTATTGATATTCAGAAGAACAGTGAACATGACTCAAGTAACCAGGCCTTGTTACCTTGCTGAGGTGCAACCGAAAAAACGCAGCACAGAATTGCCACCGGTAATTAAGAAGAAAAGAGGAAGACCTCGGAGTAGATAACTTCGTGGTTCTAACAGTCAAGGCATGAAGGCCAATGTGTCATCAAAAGTAAATGAATTCGACACAACAGAAGATACCAACAGGTCAATAAAATCGTTCACAAGTGAAGGAAGGTTAGAACTGTCAGGAACTTATTATCCATTAAATGAGATTTCTGTTTCTAATTCAAATATATATCCTAGTCCAACTCAGAACTCATTTCCATCTATACACAGATCAGTGTTGGTAAAAGGATCACAAGAAAGTGAAGATACAATAACAGAAATTGAGGAATCACAGGCGCTGTAAACATCTTTTGACAGTTTGCTCCAAGATTCATTGTCAATCCCAATAATGAATACGATGCCTATTCTTAATACTGTTGAGTTAATTAAAACTCACTCAAATAACATAGAATCAGGGCTAAGTACAGATAGCCAAATATTAGTTCCTTGTTCTGTATCCTGAATTATCTACTTCTCTTCAAGTTGCACAAAGTATGATAAAAGATATCGAACATGGTGTCTCACTCTTATTACCTGGAGCTGCAGTTTCACTTTGTGCCAGTTCTTCACATCAAGACAGTAAATCCATGATGATGATATCTTGAGATACATCCAGGCCTATTGCTGCTATGCCAAACATTCCTAAAATACATGATCAGCAGCTTCCATTACAGGATTAGAATGTTGCTGAAGAGAAGGAAAATGAGTCAGTTAATTATCCTTGGATATCCTCGTCAGAACATCAGTGTGAGGATCGCTGTAGATGCTGCGCGACCAAAAATATCCAAAGACAATATGAAACTACATGAAAATGTCAGACAGGAATATATATTGGATGCGGATATGAAAGCAGAGTTGATGATGATGAGGCAAGAGATGAACTGCATGCAAAATGAGATGAAAAGAATTAGAGACATGCATGGAAGAGTGAAAAAGAGCAGAAGGAAAGATGGTCATGCGAAAGATATATCGAATGATTCGAGAGTGGCTCTCTATGGAGATTCCATTATTAGAGATGAGAAAATGCATAAGGTTTGTTTTCCTGGTGGTAGAATGGAGAGAGTGATTGAAGCGTTGGACATCAGGAATAAGAGAGCACAAGAGTTGGTGGTTGTAGTAGGAACAAATGATTTGGATGGGAACAAGGAAAATGCCAGATTGGATATAAGGAGATTATTAAGGAGAGTAAAAGATAACAGTGTGGTAGGAAAGGTAGTCAGTGTATTGCCAAGGTATGATAGTGATGAATTCAGGAGGCGAGCAAAGATTATGAATGATATTTTAGCGCAGTTATGTGAGGATAATGGAGTGCATTTTGTGAATGTGTGGGAGGAATTTGAGGGACGGATGGAATTGTATAAGGAAGATGGGCTGCATTTAAATGGTGTTCGTGTGAGTCTGCTGGAGAGATTGTTACTGGCAGGAGAGGTAATGACTGTAATGAATATATCCGAGGTGGTGCGAAGTGATATGAAAGAGCAAAAAAGTAGGGTAAGGAGAAGTATTTGTTCACTTGCAAATTGGGAGGTGAATATTATGAATGAAGTAGATTTGAGAGAGTGAAGGTACAACACGAACAGGGAAACTGGGGGAGTCAGGATGGACAGGGAGAAACTTTATGAATGCGGATGCTGAATTCAGAGGTGAATGTGTAAGCGGACAAACACAGATTGAGATGGCCTGGGATGGGTGGGAAGAGTTTAGGTGTGAAGAAAGTTGTAGAATTGGTGACTGGGGAAGGTATTGAAGAGTCACATCGTAGGAGTGACGTTCGTAGGACTTGTAGAAGCAATAATGATTTCTTATGTTTATTCACTGATGCTAGAAGTATTCGAAATAAGGGGAACGAAATTGTTACTTTGCTCGAGTCTGTTCGCTCCAAAATTGTTGGTATAAGCGAGACGTGGTTAGATGACGATGACATCCTAACAGGAATAGAGATGAACGGATATGATATTTTTCGTGAAGATAGACAGGGAAGAAAGGGAGGACGAGTACTGTTAATGGTAACAGATGAGTTGCACCCATCTAAGGTGGATTTGCAAGGTACAAATAGCGGTCACGGTTTTGAGGCGGTATGGTGTGAGGTAGAAGTAAACAGGATGAAATATTTAGGTGGATGTTGCTATAGACCTGGTAATATGGAGGGTAATGAGAAGGAAATGTATAGGAAAATTGGCCTAGCTAGCAAGAAAGGGGTTATCGTTATGGGCGACTTTAATTATGGTAATATAGACTGGAAGCAAGAGACTGCATCTGGGGGTAAAGAAAATGAATTTTTGGAGTTTTTGAAAGGCAATTACCTTAGGCTGCACGTAACGGAGGGTACACGAGGATCAAGAGTATTGGATTTGATCATCTCATCAGATGATGTTATTATAAATGAGGTGTCAAATATTCCACGAGTTGGTGAGAGTGATCACGTCCAGGGTGACCAGTCATTCGAGGACGTCTGTTAGAAAGGGATATATGTGGAATTATAAGACTGGTAATCATAAAAAGCTCAGGAAACAGCTTGCGATAATAAATTGCCAGTAGAAGAAAGAATGATTATGGTAGGATGGGATTGGTTGGTGAAAAAGGAGGAATGATATCCGCTGCGGAGGATATAGTTGAGATATTTAGTGAGCAATTTCTAAAGGTATTTCATTCTTGTGAATGTGGCATCATGCAGAACTTGAAAGCAGTGGGAAAGAAGGATGAGGAGGAACAAGTAAGTGAACAGGAAGTATATGAGTAATTGAATAGACGATGTAAATAAGGCGGCGGGACTTGATGCTATTTCACCATGTGTCTTGAAGGAATGTGCCAGAGAGTTAACAACAGCTTTTGTATATCTTTTCAACATGAGTGTCTCTCACTGAGTCAAGTTCCAAAAGAGTGGAAAGAGGGTAAAATTGTTCTAATTCATAAGGGAGGTGATAAGAGTAAGCCTTTGAATTATAGACCAGTCTTGTGTCTGCAGTTTGTGGTCAAGGTATTAGAGAAGTTAGTTAGTTAGGAATAAGATTCAGAATTGGGTTGACAACAGAAAAATACTCTTTGGCGGCCAGCATGGATTTACTAAAGGAAGATCGTGCTTTAGCAACCTGCTTACTTTTTATAATAAAGTGACAAATGCGTTGGATAAGGGTGTTGCATATACAGTGGTATATTTAGATTTTGCAAAGGCGTTTGATAAATTTCCACATGACAAGCTGGTAATTAAATTGGAGCGGATGGGGCTGAACAGTAGAATTGGTTCACTGGATTGGAGATTGGTTGTCTGATAGGTATTAGCGAGTTGTCTATGGAGGAGCGATATCCCAGAAGAGGAAAGTTACTAGTGGTGTACCTCAAGGGTCTGTTTTGGGTCCATTGCTGTTTAATTTGTACGTAAATGATATCTGGAGAGGTCTGAATGGTGATGTGCAGTTGTTTGCAGATGATGAAAAGTTTGGAAGCTATCAGGAGTAGTGTGGATGCTGTAGTTTTGCAAGAGGACTTGAATACACTGGCTGAATGGGTAAATAAGTGGGGATGTCAATTCAATGTTTTAAAGTGTAAGGTTTTGAAATTTGGGAAGCAGAGATGGGATGTAAAGTACACAATCGGTGAAAATATCTTGGAAGAGGTAGAGGAGATGAGAGATCTGGGAGTGATTGTAGACAAGGACCTAAAATTTCGGGGACACGGTATTAAAATTGTGAAGACAACACAGCAGATAATAGGAATGATGCGGAGGACATTGGCTTGTAGAAGTAAGGATGTTGTGGTTCCTTTGTATAAAGCTTTGATCAGGCCACATATGGATTACTGTGCACAGATCTGGTCACGGGGTTTTCCAAAAGATGAAATTGCGTTGAAAAAAATTCAGAGGCGATTGACAAAGGTGGTTTTTGGTCTCTGGAATGTAGAGTATGAAGGCAGATTGACAAAATGCAATTTGCAGAAATTGGTGGATAGAAGGAGGAGGGGGGGATATGATTGAGACATATAAGCTGTTAAGAGGTTATTACCAGATTAATGTCGGGGAGGTTTTGCACAGAATGGGTGAGGATAGCAGGAGAACAAAAGGTCATTCCTGGAAGCTGTATAAGGTGGGTGTGAACAAGGGAGTGAGGAGCAGGTTTTTTGCATGGAGAGTGGTGAGTGCAGAGACAGTGAATATATTTAAGGCACAGCATGATAAACTGTGTGTATAACAGTGGACCTCCCACGATGAGTCTTTGACTCCATGGAGGTTTTTATAATAATAATAATAATAATATTTCTTCCAATATTCCTCAATCCGCCGTTTTTTTTCTTATGCATATTAAAAATCTCAATAAAAAATATTTTTGTCATACATTTCTAATAAATAAAAACAAATATTCATATCAAATGTTTGTGAAAGAAAAATAGAAATATTTTATCATATTTGTATGAAAGAATCTGCATGTTTGAAAACTAAACAGAAATATTTTACCATGTCATAAAATTTTTTAATGGAAGTCTCTTAACGGTACGTTAAGGATTTCGCGTTTTTTTTTTTTTTTATCAGTCGTAAACATTTTTAAAAACGGAAGAGGAAATTGTTTTGGTCCGTAGAGCGTCGTCAACAGAATGGATAACTTTTCCTTTGCATTTATTAAGTGAACAAAACCAAAAAGGATTCTTTACATTCTATTGCTACAGTTTAGTCAGTAGGAAAACAAATTGAATATAAGTTTCAGAAAAACTACAGAGATTGGTTTATTGCAGTATCACCATCGAGGCACAAAAAAAGGTTTATTCCCCCCTTTTTTTTTTTTTTGGTTTCCTAACTTGAATGTAATTTCGCATCAAAATAGCTAAAGGAAATTTCGTTTCGGCGACACGTATTTCGCGCTTCACTGGTAAGCAATTTGAAACTGGTTACCATAGTAACCGATGTACACGCGTTCATTTCAACGTTCTTCTTTTGGAGGAGGATGGGGAGGAGTGGGATAGAGATGTGGTCAGTAAGAAAACGAAATATTTACAGAAGCAGAACTCTAGAACAATCAATGCAACTGCCGAGCCAGCACCGTTCCTCTATATTGCACATTGGATTTGAAGTAAAGAAGGGAGAAGTTTTATAAAGCTAGTTTTAAACATTTCATATCTGATTGGATGGAAGATGGCTACTGATTTAGATGCTGCTAGATCGCTATAACACTTAATAGAAATTAAGTGCGATTAGATTTTAGTGTTTGAATTATGACACTGTTTTACGTGAGCAATGTTAGATTTAGAACAGCAATGAATGCTTAAATATTCTAGTATACGACAGAGAAGTTAGTTAATTTGTGCAGGACAACACATTAAGTTAATTAGATTTGCGTATGTCCATAGTGTTAAACCACTAAGTGATTCCAGTGATATTTCTTGGATCAAAAATGATGTGTTTTTCAGAGATAAATAAAAGAGCAACTCTACTTAATAAAAGTTATCTACTGAATAAATCTACTGAATAAAAGTTAGTATCGCCAGGCCACTAATTAAAAGAGCCATCAGTATATTTGACTATAAACTTCCTACTTAGTTTATTCCATTTAGTGAACTTCAATTATTGAAAACAAGTTTGGACTAAAACATTATCGATTCACTCTAGATATGAATAAGCTTTCCATTATAATAGAAACATACCAAATTGAAAGTTCGTAATTATTATATTGAAGATAGTAAAAGTAGCGAAATTTTTAGACTAAAATTCAAGCAAAATCGATTGATTTTATCCTTAAATAACTCTAAAGCAAATAATTCCACCTGTTTTCTTTGAGCAATAAATATACAACAAAAAAAGACGAAATAGAAGACATATTGTATAAAGATTATGTGATGATTTTTATTCATCAGCAGCAAAAGTATAAATAAAATTTATTTTCGTAGGAATTAGATATTTCATGAATATTATGTGTCAGGCGAATACAAATTCATGAACTGTTCTTAAAAAAAGAAAGAAAGAAAGAAAATAACAATGGCTTTCTTTTCTTGTTAGATCCTTATGTCAGTTGCTAAAATAACTGCATTATAATTTTCAAAATTTTCTCACAATTTGGGTCGACATCGTACTACTTGGAAACCCGCTATTATGTTCATTGTCTTTCTTGTTTTATTTTTCTAAGAAGCTGTCATTAGAATACACTCCTCAACCATCAGTCTGCTTCACGAATCTCCCAAAAATTCAAACTTTCTTCGCGTTATCAACATCTCTTTCTTCCAGCGAGTCTAGCAAGAGCTATAATTTTAGAAGCATTAACCTCCCTGCACAGGCAAACTCAAGCCATCTACACGATCATATTATACCTTACAGTGTTCATCCATGAGAATTCCTTTTTGTTCGCTTATCCCTCGTTGGGGATAGGTGGGAATCTCACAGGAATATAAAAAAACTTTCGGATAAAGAACGTGAGAATAGAAATCGCAGATTATACAGAGAATATAAAAATAAGACTGGTCTTTTATATATATATATATATATATATATATATATATATATGTACCGTATATTCTCTCAGAGGCATTCTTTACAAATTGTCGAGTATGTTGTGACATTAGTTACAAAGGAATTAATCAGCTGATTTTGATTATAATAAAATTAATATGACAATGCTAGCGATTTGACGAAGAAAAAATGTTTGATTGTAGGCGGGTAATAGAATATAAATTTAATTTTTTTTTCACTGTGGTGTCCTCTTTTTATCAACTTTGTACTCAATCGGCATCCCCGATGCCCTTTGGTTGGAAATACCTTGAATTCGAATTTCGTCTATGATGCGAAGAACATTTATGAGGCATCTGAAGGTGAGTTAGCAGATCTCATACTAAGATGTACAAGATTTCTCTCTCGGACATGAGGGTTTTTCTTCCCCAAAAGAGTCATACCGGCCAGAATTTATAGACATAGTACGCAATGCAGATAGGATAATCACCCAAATAAGGTTTCTAAGAAGCCACTTAATTGGTCGTGGCAGGATATTGAGTCAAACACGAAAGGAAAAATGGGATGGAATATCTTTCTTCTGCCAGTTGAGACTTAATATGGAATTTACTTGAATTCTTATTTATTTTCCTTTATGTATTCGGTCTTAACAGCAATGCCATTGAAATCACTCTTTGCCATGCCACTTCTTTCATCCAAAGAAAGCATGACCGTGGTTGGATTCAAAAATATAATTTTGTTTAATAACACTTAAAACACTTTTAACCACTTAAAAGGCATCTGTTAAGTGGTTAAGTTAAATTCATGGTCATAAGCAAGAAACCAATTCTTAATTCAGCGCTTTCTTTAAACAGGAAACAAATAGAAAGAGTGGCAAAGTTTAAAAATCTCGGATGCTGGTTAAATGAAGATTGCAATCCAGAAATGGAAATAAAAGTTAGAATTAAAATGACAAGAAAACAATTTTCTCTTGATGAAATCAACACTGTGTAATCACAGTTTAAATTTAGAGCTTACAGTACGCATGGTTAAATGCTATGTGTGGTCTGTACTGCTGTACGGTGCAGAAACGTGGACCTTGAAGACAACATCAATAAAAAGACCTGAAGCCGTTGAGATGTGGTTATATAGACGCATGTTAAAAATCCCATGGACAGCAAAACCGTCCAATCAGGAAGTACTGAAACAAATGGGCATATCACGTGAACTTTTAGATACCATAAAAAGAAGGAAAACTTGTTATTTTCGACATTCACTGTGGGAACTGTTGGATTATGGATGTGTTATGATGTAGATTGATTTTAAAAAATCAGGATGGAGTGGTGGGGAAATGCCAATTCCTTGTATCTAGTTTACGAGGTGACTAAATGAGCGCTGAAGAACAGAATGTGAAAGAATAGATAGATTCAAAATGCATATTTATATTAATTATTGATTAATAAAAAAATTATAGATTAATATATAGATTAATAAAATAATTTAAATTAGCATGAAACTGATATATTATTTCTTCTAACTTAAAAACAAAAATGGTCTATTATTATTATCACGTGATACCTCCAATAAGTCTAAAGATTTATCGCTGGGAGTTTACTTCATCTACATTAACCTTTCTTCTACGAACTACGTTACAATCCGCCAGTTACACGATAGGCCATCTATCACTCACTAATAGTATTTTCATCTTTAACTGCGTGTATGTTGATTTGGTGGTAGGGAGATAAAAAATTCTTGGAAAAAATCCTGCTATCTCCGTATATAAGAGTGGCTAACTCACCTTCTATCAAAAAAAAAAAAAAAAAAACAATTACGGGTGACAGAATTTATGCAAATTATGTTACCCGTAATTTATTTATGCGTTAAATTTATGCAAACCAGATAATGGTATTGTCTGTACTGTGTTTGTGCTGTTTTAACTAAATGTTAATATGCAAGTTAAACATCTGCAGTTCTTGAGAGGCATCAGACGCTTATCTGAAGTGTTCGTGATAAGAGCATTTTAAAATAAGTCATGGATTATTCCAGAGGTACAGGCAGACAACATATCTCAAAGGAACATTATTCACCAAACCGGGAAAAAATAATGATACTTATAATAATAATAATAATCCAAAAACAGTAAATCAAAGGTGTCAAAAATGTGAAACAGAAACCTGATTAATGGGAAAAGAAAATCCAAACGGGTTTATTTACAATTGATTGATAACCAACGTAACACCGTAAGCTTACCTTTCCCCAATTTTTCAATATCTTATGCATAATATTGATTTTTGTCCGAGAAACTCCAGGAACCAACTTCTAATCAGTATTAAAGAAAAATCATTTTCAGCGAGCTTTGATTAATCGATGTTTAACAGAGTATAAATATAAGTGCAATTAAGTATAAGTGCATGATCAAAGATTTTTGATCATTAATGTTATCTTGCATGTTATACTTGACTGTTGTGTATTTTCAATTCGAAGAAGTTAATACCAGAAAATTAAATATGCATTTGAGGCTACAAAAGTTTTGTTTCGAAAATACGGTAATGTAAAAATTTTGGAACAAAGCCAGATATAGGACATTTGGAAGCCACGTGGAAATTCCAAAAAATAAATACAGTATTAAAAATATTTTTTAAATTGACAATTGACATTTATGACTTAAGGGGTGAAGCGAAAAGTTTTTCATATTCCCCGTTATCTGTTACGGTCACAGTGGGGGGAAAATATTATGAGCAGTTTGGTCGCCCAGAATGGGCATGGAGATTATACATCACCGAAGGAAGTTAAAATGGCTTTTGGTCTTTTGTGTTTGAATGTATCCGTAGGCGCATAGGCTACAGCTTGCTGAACTAGATCATTGGGATGAGTGGATAATCTTTAGGAAGAACTTTGCAGCTGAAGTTTGTAGGAAGGATAAGGAAGGATATAAGGAATATTTGTATCTCGATGAAGTGGATGATTTCTGACGAACCATGGGGCGATTAGGATCATTCTCAAGCATTTGTTCTGAACCCGTTGCAATTTGATAATATTTGTAGTAGAGGTGTGGCTCCAGGCTGGAGAAGCCTAAGTAGCTATAGGGCGAATCGTCAGTATAAAAGCAGTTTGATTCTGATGTTTAGCTTGCTGCTTCTGTTTGTTACGGGGTAGATCTGGCCGATGGCTTTAGATGCCTTTGTATATGTACCCTTGATGTGTTGGATTGGTTAAAAGGTAATTTTTTGTCGAGGACGACACCTAAGTATTTTGTTTCCGTCTGCCAGGGAATTTTGGTGTTGAATAATAAGATGTCTCCTTCAGGAGATATCCACCGCAGTTGGCACATTTGGCCGAGGTGGTCCTCGGCTTTGTGCAGGTATTGGTTGGGTGGTTGTCCCCACATTTCCAACATCTATATTCCGCTCTACATAGATTCTGGGCATGGCCAAACTTCTGGCACTGTCCAGAAGATAATCTTTTCCGGAGTGGTTCTGGTGTGACGATGAGACCACAGAATGTTTTTAAGTTGTAGATATCCTTGTATATTTTATGAATCTCAACAAGGACTAATGGCATGGGAGTCTTGTCTGCTTTGTACATTCTGCTGACCTTGACTGGAGGCAGATCCTGAGAATTAAGGTCAGCAGCTATTTCTGATGTGTCAATGTCTTCACAGACACCATGAAGGACCACTTTTAAATTTTTTTCTGAGCTGAGCGCAAAGGTATGATACTGGATCCCTCTATCGTCCAGTTCTTTGGTCAACCTTCTATAGTCTGTCACTGTTGCTGACTGAATCTTTATGCCTTCATCCATGTTTTTGGCCTTAATGAAGCCAATATGCAGATTGGACATTGTGGATCTTAAAGCTGCCCATCTCTGCTTTTCTCTAAGGATGATCGGAGGCACCTTTTCTTTGGGAGAAATAGCGGCGTCAGAACCCTGAGCATCCTGTTCCATTTCGTTGTCTTTGTGAGGTTCTTCTGTTGTTCTTCGCTTTTTGCGTGCGCGCACTTCTACAAAGTCTGAAGGAGTAGAAGGCACCGATTCTAACTGATCCGGGGGAAACGTGTCGTAAAGTTTCACTTTTCCCAGCCAAATGTTGTTAAGTAGTTCACCTAGTCTTATAAATTCTCTATATACCTCTTCGAATATTGTCTCATTTAACTGTTTTTCCGCGACTATCAATGTGAAGTATCTAAAGTTGAATAAAAAAAAAATTAAAAAAAACGCTTACTGTGCAGTTGAAGCCTTACCGGCACTTATGCAGGACTCTGAATTTTTTGGGTAAGAGCACCGATATATAATAATGGCGTGGTATTCAGGACACATTTACAACAAATATCACTTGATCACTTGCCGGTCACTCGGTCCGTCTCTTCACAATTTCATCTTACTTGACTTGGTCATACTTCTCACTAATTAACAACACAATCATCCCAACCAACAAACATCACGAGCAAAAATTGAACAAATAATGATCTGACCTTTTTTTTAAAAAATCTCTACTAAAATAGTTATATCATCCATATATAAACTAATAAAGGGTGTGAGAGAATCTATGAACATAAAAGAGACAAAATGAGATCAAATGATAATAAAATCTATAAAAAAAAACGAACAAAAAATCCGCTATTTAGAAGTATAATTTGAACAACTTTAAAAAGCATTTTATACCATAAATTCAAGTAATGCTTTGTTTACATTTTGTTACTCGTATAACGATTGGTCTTGTTCACAAGAGAACTGAATAGTTGTTCGAAAGAATAAACTTTAAACATTTTCAAATTTCGCTTTACAGATGCAGAGTACTAAGTGCATTTGTTTGTATATACTGTCAGAAATAATCACGGAGTCAATGTCGACACAAAGTGATAAATAACACCCCAAAAGCTCGTTTGTAAGGAGGAAAAAATGAAGGTATTGTGAAGAATATTCGAGAAGTAAGCCACATAAAATCAATCTTCATTAGGATCACTATTTGGGGGCGCTTCGAGTGTCGGGAAAAAAAGGCACACGCGAAGCTAAAGACAATCAAATTTCACGTGATTGATGTCATACTATCCCACAATCCACCGCTCGTTGATAAAGAACACGGGTGGCATTTCAATGCTGGAAAATCGTTTGGTTAAAATGGTTTGAACAGCGAGGCGGCGATGAAAAGCACTCTTTGATTAAAATGACACTTGCATTGCAGTCGACCGTTCCTTTTTCTTTCCATCGGCATATTTCAATTAGTTAATTGAATTAATGTCGTGATCTGTCCGGAACTTTTGTATTCCATTTGGATTTCTCTTATTTTCAGTTCAAGAAAGGTTGAAATATAATTTTGAAAAATATACCAAGATAAAAAGGAGAAAAATGTACTTCTAAGGTAACATTTACTGTATAAATAGAACTGTGTGTGTGGGGGGGGGGGGGAGGGGGGAGTTTTGTTTACAACGCTAATAAATAAGCACAGTTTGTGCATTAAATTGACGGGAACTTAAAGGCTAGTTATTATGGTTATGTATTTAAGCAGCCACTAGTAAAACAATGCCATATCAAATAAAACTGGAATATAAATTAAGAAAGTAAATGAGAGATATATATTTAAATAAACAACAAAGCATACATTTACATGTAAACAGCGCTCTCAATCAGTAACAATAAATAGACGTTTTGCTTTCGTTTTAATGTTTAGAGTTTACATGAGTTCTCATAGAATCAATCCATCAAAGGCCTCATACGTATCGCTATAGAAGCGGTAACATAATTATTTTATAAAGCGTATTATAAGCATCCTGTTTGTTGCATAAAGCTTAGGCTTTTTCTGTTACTACTAATATTATCACCCTTAAAGTTTTCGTATGGAATAAAAAAAAATGATTTTACACTGCAGCACAAACCCATTCTAACCAATCGTAAAAAAGTATAAAACAAAAATTGTTGCTCTCTAAGCGGCTACGAATAACTCTGAGTTCCCATGATAAACTGCAGCTTTGCATCATTGCAAATAATTACCACGATGAGAGGCATTTAATGTTTGTATAATTCGTATCAAGACACGTTAAATGCCTCTCTTCGTATAGAGCTGTAGCAAGGAACACACGCAAGCAGACAGCTGTTGGGAACAAATAATTAAAAAAAAACCGCCAATTTATATAATAATTATTTTTCTACAAAAGCAACACTTTCCAACATGAATTTTAAAAGCCCATTCTCAATCCCTTAGGAGCGAAAATTCTTAATTTTCTTAGTTTTAGCCCTACGTATATAGAAAATTTATGATTAAGTTTAAAAGATTATTTTTCAATATTCTGATTGGTTCTGCACATCTAATTGTTAAGACTTACCAAGTATAGAGAACAAGATTTTCAAATTAATGAATAGATATCAACCAGCCGTCGATCCAGTTCAACATATTTCGAACTGGATCGACGTATATATGTTATACCATATATAATGTCATCATCTGCCAATAATTATAGCATATATTTTCTTTATTTTAAAACATCGAATAGAATGATGATAGAAATTTACAAAAAAAAATAAATAAATAAAATTGATGACTGAAAATTAATTTAGTCTGAATACTATTTCTAGAATTATTTCACATTTTCTAATCTGAGAGAACACTATCTTTTGATGTCTTAATTTTTGTACCGGAATCATATAGATTTGCAAACTTACGATTACAAATATCAGCGCCATTTAAGTAAACTTGCACTACAATTACAAAATGCTGTTGTTGTTTTTTTCCTCCTCTCAAAAATTCTGAAGGCAGTATTCGTACGATAACTTCGTTCTGTAAATTATTTCAAGATACTTGATTAAATTACGTCATACGCACTAAGGATGAACAGTGTATTATGTTTCGCCACCGCATGTATTGTTTGTTTAATTTGCATGTTGGGCCAGGTGAACACACAATCCCAAATTCCGGAGAGCATTTTAAAATGTTCCTGTATAAATAGGAACTGCCAGTTCTGACCAATTTTAGAAAAATTGGTCAGGTTCGCATTCAGAAATAGATTGACAGTGAATCTCTACTTTGCAATGAGCAACATGGGTTTACTAAGGCAAGTTTTATCAACTTGTTCACATTCTATAACAATGTTACCATTGAACTAGACAAGGGGAATAGATACCCCATGACACTTTCCGATTTTGCTAAGGCTTTTTGACAGACTACAGCATGGAAGACTTGCAGAAATTGGAAAATATGGGTTCGGATTATAGAATATTAGCATGGATAACAGGATAGCTGATTCACAAATATCAAAAAGTAGTGTACGGACTGAGTCTGCAAGGTTTAAGGTCACAAGTGGTGTACTACAAGTATCAGTGCTTGGTCCACTGTTATTCAATCTGTACATTAATGATATTGGGAAGGATTTGACAAGCGACATGCAGCTATTTGCTGATGATGCAAAGAATGGTAGGGTAATCAGGAATGTGGCTGATATGCAGTACTTGCAGAATGATTTAAAAAGGCAGGAACTGTGGGCATAGTAAAATGAATGTCAGTTCAATGTCGGTAAATGTAAATGTAAAGTCATTCACTTCGGCATGATTAGATATCCAATGTCGTATTATATTGATGGGATTAAGCTAGAAGAAACTGATGAGGCTGGGGATCTTGGAGTGTTAATAGATAGGAAGTTGAAGTTCAGGGACCATGTAGCAAAGATTGCAAATACAACTCGAAAGATAATCGCAATGCTGAAATGAACTTTCACGTGTAAAGATAAGGATGTCATTTTGCCTCTTTATAAGGCCTTGCTAAGACCTCACTTGGACTATTGTGCGCAGGTCTGGTCTCCTGGTTTCCGTTGGGATTCCGATACAGTGGAAAGAGAGACAGACAGACAGACACACACACACACACACACACACACACACACACACACACACACACACACACACACACACACACACACACACACACACACACAGAGAGAGAGAGAGAGAGAGAGAGAGAGTGCAAAGACGTGTTGAAAAAATCAGGATTGTGGAATAGTGATTGTGAAGAAAGATTGAGAATTTGTAAACTTCAGACACTAGTAAACAGGAGAAAAGAGGAGTGATGATTTACAAAATTCTGAAAGTGTCATACAGGATTTCAATTGATCGAATTTTTCATTTTATAGAGGGTGAGGAAAGGACAAAAGAGCATCCTTGAAAGAAAGGGGTAAGATCTTGATTTTTCACTCATAGAGTGCTGCGTGATTGGAGTAGATTGCCATTGGATGTTGTGAGTGCAAGCAGTGTGAATGAATTCAAGAACAAATATGATAGTTGGTATGTGTAGCATGTGGTCTCCCTCGATAAGTCCCTGACTCCCTGGAGGTCTCTCTTAATAATAATAATAATAAATATTTTTCTGGTGCTAAGAGGAAAACAAAACTGAACTGAGGATTTTCCAAACCAAAGGGAGAGTTCCTATAGAAGTTCTATTTCTGTGAGAGTACTCCCACTCAAAAACCTTATTTGCCTTAAAAACTGATCCCCTTACCTTGTTAGGGGATAGGTTTTTAATCCTCCTACTTAGATCATTTTAATCCCAAATATTCGTAAATATTTGTAAATCAATCTACAAATGCTCATTATGTTTAGGGTAGTCTTGTTCTACGGCAAGGAAAACTTGAAGTACCAGGAAGAGCCTCCCCCTCCCCGAAAATGCTTAGAAAATTGGTTTCATCACAATTAGGACTTGTATTTGCTACGGTTTCTTTTCTTACACTCAGTTACGCAGTCATCACAATGAAAACAGTCATTTAAATACATTTAAAAGCAGATACCTAAAAGTCGCTCAATTTGTTAACTGATAATTCTCACATAAATTCCAAATTTGAGAAAGAGCTATAATAAATTTAATTTCCCTTTTAAAATTTAATGAAATAAATTACAGTGTCTGCACCAGCCTTTTTCTGGAGGACGCCATAATCTGCTTTTCTTCCTCTTAGGATGTTGACTCATCTATTTTTACTGTAATGCAATCTTCAACGGTTGCAATATCGTTATTCCCACGAAGACCCATTATTATCTCTGCAAGCGCTGAAGCTAAAGAAGTTGCCGTAAAGTTTGTGTGTCGCATGATATTAGCTGTGTGTGTAATGAGATTTCTGATGACCGGGGTGTTTAGCTTAATCTTAGCATGACGTCCCTGAGGTTGGCTGGTGCAGACATTCTACTATTAGCCGCAACGGCATTAAAATACGTAGGTAAGTCTCCATTTATTTTATTTTTTTAACTTTTTTTTTTTTTGCATTTTTGTAAAGTAATCGAAGCACTCAAGTGTATGAAGAAAGCAATCCGTTTTCCAATTTTACTTAGATAACGTAGAACTCTTCGGATTCTTTAGATAAAAAAAGTACAGTAACACACGTTTGAGTAATCAAACTTTTCAGGGAACATTTCTTGTGTTGTTGAATTTATAAAACAAGTTAAAATACAAAAACTGGACGCTACTTAAGTTAGTGTGATGTCATAAAGTGAAATTCTAGGATTAAAACATTTTCACTAACCCATTCACAGTTAAAAAGCAAAAGCACGTCGTAGCATTCACTACTGTATACTTAACGATGTCGTAAGATCTTTTCTTGCATGCTTACTTGCACCCATAAGTTAGCGAGTGTCATATGATAATGGCAGGAGATTTTTTAACTCCTACAGTACTTTGTATACAAACCAACTGGGGAACGCAACAATTAATAGACATAATATACACCTTTGTGGGCTCCGTTCCCCTACTAAAAGGTTTTAAAGCATTTATTTATTTTAAAATTCATAATCCATCAAAGATTTTACTACCAAAGACAGTCTTCTTATATTTTACAACTTCAAGAAAGAAAATATGAATATAAATCCTCATGCTTAGATTTCGCAAGTAGGCTTCGGCACTTACCATCTAAAAAATGACTTTTCTTCTTATGTCATATATTTATTCTGAATATTAGTAAGTATCTCACAAAATTGGATGGAACTCTGCTTCTGTAACAATAAAGAATCTTTTTTTTTTTTGTCATTCACATCTATTTCCACGATCATCGCCAGTTAATCACTTAAAGTTAATCACACGCCAGTTAAAGGGGAATGGATACACCATGATACTTTCGGATTTGGCTAAGGCTTTTGACAGAATACAGCATGGAAGACTGTTGCATAAATTGGAGAATATGGATTTGGATTATAGAATATTAGCATGGATAAGAGGATGGCTGACTGACAGATATCAAAAAGTGGTATACGGGGGGATCTGAGTCTGCAAGGTTTAAGATAACAAGTGGTGTACTACAAGGATCAGTGCTTGGTCCACTGTTATTCAATCTGTACTTTAATGATATTGGGAAAGATCTGACAAGCGACATACAGCTATTTGCTGATGATTCAAAGATGGGTAGGGGAATCAGGAATGCTGCTGATATGCAGTCTTTGCAGAATGATTTCAATAGGCTGGAATTGTGGGCATGGGAAAATGGATGTCAGTTCAATGTCAGTAAATGTTAAGTCATTGACTTTGGCGTGATTAGATATCCAGTGTCGTATTACATTGGTGGGATTATTCTAGAAGAAATTGATCAGGCTAGGGATCTTGGGATGTTAGTAGATAGGAAATTGAAGTTCAGGAGGTCATGTAGCAAATATTACAAATACAACTCAAAAGATAATTGTAATGCTGAAACGAACTTTCACATGTAAAAATAACATCCTTATCTTTTGAAAACGTGAGGCCTTTATAAGATCTCACTTGGACTATTGTGCGCAGGTCTGGTCTCCTGGTTTCCGTTGTGATTCCGATACAGTGGAGAGAGAGTGCAGAGGAGAGTGTTGAAAATGATATGAGGATTGTGGAATACTGAGTATGAAGACAGATTGGGAATTTGTAGAGTGCAGACACCAGCAAACAGGAGAAAGAGGGATGATATGATTGAGACTTAGAAACTTCTGAAAGGGTCATACAGGATTTCAATTGATATAATTTTTCAATTTATGGGGGGAAGGACTAGAGAACATCCTTGGAAGCTGAGAATGAAGGCCGCCAAGAAGGGTGTGAGAGCTAGAGTTTTCTCTCAGAGGGTGGTGCGTGATTGGAATGGATTGCCATTGGATGTTGAGTGCAAGCACTGTGAATGAATTGAAGAATAAGTATGATAGCTGGTGTGTGTAGTATGTGGCCTCCCTCGATGAGTCTCTGACTCCCTGAGGCCTCTCCTAATAATAGTAATAATAATAATAATTAATAATAATAGTAATAATCACGTTGCCACCCATGGTTTATGCCCAGTGAACAAACGGAAACATTATTGGTCGCGTGCTAAAACCCGACGGAAACCCTAGGAGACGATAATCTTTTACACACCAGAAGGAATAAAAATCCTTCGACAACAAATGAAATCTGAGGGTGGCCAGTCATTGTGTTTGATTGCACAAGTCGCGACAATGAAGAACACAAAATCGATTTTGAATTTATGAAATCAAAACTTTTATAAGAAAAAGAAAATGAAGTTTTATGAATTGTTGTGATACAAAATAAAAAAAAAAAGTTGCTAGAACAGCTCCAGAAATCTAGATGATGCGAATGCTTAAGCTTTCTATTATCTTTTATATATAATATATCAATTTCAGACATGAGAGGCAATCACAATCTATGGTACACAAGCGCTATGTGTGGACAGAGACTGCGTGAAAGGAACATATTGATATTCTATTTGGAGAAAGTGAAGGTTATAGTCCTTGAGGGACACTTCATGTAGAAGAATGTTTCAGATAATGAAAGAATAAGAAATAAAATGGGAGTCTCTGAACGAATTTTAAAGCTGCCAATTTCGAAGAAAATAAACAATATATAAAGAAATGGAGGAAATCAATACGAGGTGCTTTTCCTAATAGCATTATTGCATAGTGACGTCATCAGTTATCGCTGCTAGCAATTTTGCTAGCACCCTGTAAAATTAATTTTTCTATTCCGTCCTTAACAAGTTATTCAGGGTTTCTGACTACAGGAATTTGCTGAACTTTTATTTGTCATCCATACAAAGATCTGTTGAGCAAACACAGTTTGTTTCAATCGGACTCCCCTTCCACTACTCTTTTCAAGGACACAAAAGGAAAAAGCGTGTCGAAATTATGTATTGCAATAGTGTGCTCTGATTGAGTGAAATTTCACAAAATTTAAGATTCGTGATCTTTGCAGACGACGATATACTGAAGGTCAGTTTTAATTTAAATTATATTATTTTTGTCCCCAAAATAATTCGAACATATTGCCTATTGAAGAGTGTCATAGCTTTTAACAACATAAGTTATCCACAAATGTTATGACCCTCTTGAATCATTGTAGACTCTGTAGCCTGTACTGGCATGTACACTTAGAGTCCTTTGAAGAAAGAGCCATAAATACTTTCCCATTAAAATCAAGACTGAGGGATAATATATTGATGATGTTTTCTTGATTTGGAGCCATGGTTCAGATTCACTTCGACAGTTCTTGAACCAGCTTAATAACCATCATTCTACAATAGAATTTACCGCAGAGCTGGAAGTTAACGGTTCCCCTCCTGTAAAACTAACATGTTAGTCCGAAAAATTGAAGATTTCTATCTGCGCATGCTAAGATATCTTCCAGTTGATTCTCATCATTATCCACACCCCCCCCCAAAAGGTTTGGGAACCCTTGTGTGTATCCTCATCAGCGATGAAGAAGAGATCATCAAAGAATTAAAGTTGCTTTTGTCGATTACAGAATAATAGTTATCATAATATTATATCACAACGGTTATGGTGGTCGGCGGTAGATGGCGTTGGTGTAGTTGCGGTCAGTTGGTGGATTGTGAGTGGTGGAAGCAGTGCTGTGCAGTAGATGCCCTCCGAATTTCCGAACTCATCTTTAATCCATCTGCATGCTAAGTCGAGGATAATGATCATTCGAAAGGTTTTATTTCTCTTCCGTATGTCATCTCCAATTCAAACAAGTTGGCAAAATTCTCAAGAACTATAAAATCCATACTTTATCCACTTCCTTAACCAAACTTCAATCCTAGCGGGAAAACAGAACATTACCATTAAGATTTATCGCCATGAAAGTTTAGGGTGCTTCACCCGTTAACCAAAACGAAAAAACGCCGAAGAGTACATCAGTATAGAACGGTACTAAACTGCACTTTTATTTTGATACATTCCTTGTAGTTTCACAAACATTTGTTCCATTCCACCACTGGATAGAGAACTATTAAGATGCCTGTAAATATGTTACAGGCATCTTAACATTTCTCATAAAAATAACGGAAATATCGACAATCGAAAACTTTATTTTAAATATCATCCTATTCCAGAGCTATGTGAAGTAATTTTCCTTGTTAAGGTAATCCCAAGTTCATGACTGCTGCTGATCAAGATATTTTAACCTAACACCTTTTATTCTCTAAAGGAAGCAAATGAGACCATTCATCCCTAACATTCGACAGCTGGTCTCCACCTCGACCAACAACAGAATAGCTGTCCCCAGTCTATCATTGACTTTTATTGGCATACGGATAGGAAAGTACGGAAGACAGCTGCAGCCATCTGCTGGTCTCCTAACCCTAACACTGTACATTATTGCCTAAAATAGTATGACTTCTTATGGTCGATTTTCTTGAGTTGTTTACGGATTCAAAAACCCGAGTTGTTGGAGGAAAAAACCACTTATGCATGCCAGAGTCGATCTCGGAAATATCGAATAACGGCTTAGTAAAAATTCCTCTAGTTGCTGACGAGAATCGAACTTAGAATTCTCTTTCTTCATATGGTCTAGCGCTACATATCTCCCCCCACCTTCAATGTAATGAAACGTGTCATCAGTGGATATCCTAACAGAAGTTTATAGACGTCTATCATATCACCTTTCTTTCTTCTGTCTACCAGAGATCAAATCTGTGCACAATAGTCTAAGTGTGGCCGTATCAAGGCCTTGATGATTTCCATATCCTTACATTGTTAATGTTCGTTTCAACATTGCAATTATCCTCTGAGTTGTATTTGAGATTTTTGTTGTGTGAAATCTAAACTTCAGCTTTCCATTTATCATAATTCCAAAATCTCTAACCTCGTCAGTTACTCCAAGCGTAATCTTATCAATATAATACGCTGTTCGATATCGCATCACAATGAAATGCATAACTTTTTACGTACTAACACCAACTCACAAGTGCACGCAGTTCTAGCCAATCCAAATAATTCTGTAAATATCAGTAGCATTTCTGATTGTCCTGCCTATCTTTGCATCATCAGAAAACAACTGAAGATCTCCTGCCAGCCATTTCCCAACATCATTGGAACAAAATTAAGTAGCACCTATCAGTATTTATTGTAGTACCAATATCCATAAACTGGAATAAAAAAGACCTGTCCAAGTGAACTGATTTCATTGAATCACAATAATAAGTAGCAACAGTAATACAGTAATACAGGATCATGACTGATCCTGCTTACACGTGTTCGAATATAATTGGTCTAAATGGATCAGTTAGTATGCATTTACATTATCACTATCAAGCTGAGTGCCAGACTTGCTGATGATGAAACAATTCCGTTTGACTTTGACATTACTGATCCATCCTGATACTGATTCGCTTTGCAACTGGTTAGTGGCAACGCCAAAAAATCATTAATTGTTTACAAGCCAGTAAGACTCGGATTTGCTAATAATGCAACAGATGAAGTGGATGACAGACGTCATTTGGCAGATTCTCTAAGCATTGGCTCCTGCCAAGAAAATGATGTGAATGCACTTCGATGTTTTATTTTTATTTTTGATGAAATTATTATTTTTATTAGGTCTTTGTTAAGGCATGCTACTTCCCTTTTAGTTGAAAAGGTGCTTATTTTAAAAGTATTACTAAATTATACTTAATAAATACCATTTGTATTGTAATAATTATAAGATATACGTGTAGAATCAACGCAGCATTACGATGAAAAAAACCAGTCACCCGTCACCGAATATTTGGTATGTGAGAGTATATATATATATATATATATATATATATATATATATATATATATATATATATATATATATATATACTTGCAAAGCAGATTATGAATGCTCGTCAAGTGGTTTATTTCGAATTCAAACAACACCCCCATCACTGCTGCTAAATACAAATATCTGCTGGAAAACACCTCATTTGTATGGCGTGACATTACAGCTTCGAACTTTTACGACTCTCTGTCAATTCCGTGGGATATTTTCCAAGAGACAAAGGTCAGTGACCGAATGCGTGAATAAAACCTTGGATACATACTCAGCATTCACAGTCTTCAGAAGTTAAGAAAAGAAATTGCGCCCAAATGACGACTACTGTCTGGCACATCTTGAATAATCACACACGCACACACACAAAGAAGAAAACACGAACCAAAAGAAACTTATTCGATATAAATGGGGATTTTGTGTTTCTTTATATTTTTTCCAACTTCCATTTGTCACCGAATATAATTCACCGAAAAGGAAATAAAATGGAAGTCGATTATATTCTCTGGCATTCGCCAATTCATTTATATTTGTGATTATTTCACCGATTTATTGCTTCAATCCTCCTTGATATTTGTTATTTCTTTCCAACTAAATTACCGCATCTGGTTCGGTATGTTTAGCAAAAGGCAAAACAACTAATAGTTTCGTTTTGTCTGTCCGTACGCATGGTTATAAACAACACTACTCTCTCTCTCTCTCTCTCTCTCTCTCTCTCTCTCTCTCTTGGGATTTTAATAGTATTTTGGTATACAGAATTGTTGAATTTATCTCAATAATGGTTTAAGTCAGACTAGTTTAGTGATAAAAATAAGCCAAACTATGCCGCTTAATCCCAAACTAAGAATACAGTGACTGCTGTTTACACGAGTTACTATCTGGATGAGAAAATCTGATAGTCACTGAATGGAGAAAAGGCAACATTTCATCTCAATAGCATCCTTAAAAGACAGAAAACAACTAATCTTTTGCAAAACTATGTGAAAGTCATTTATATGGTTCACGAGTCACATCATATGTTACAAAAATAATGTACGTAAACCAGTAGAAGATGCTGCAATATTTTATACTAGAAAAGCAAGTCATCAAAAAACAATATCACAACAAAGCCCGCAGAATGAGTACTTGTAAAACTTTATTAGTACATCCATTTCAATTTCCGCTTGTCTGCTTTATTTATATTCATCATTTCTTGCTCTGATAACTTTGCATAAAAATTATCAGTTAAAAAAATATAAAAATTTACACAAAAAGTAATAAACAAAAGCAGCTTGACAGTTCTAATTGAAATTCCATGATTTATGTGTGTGTGTTCTGCTTGCTGAAAGAAACGGAGCTAATTTATCTCGGGTTACTATTCTTGGACTGCAGTTGTTGTTAATGTACTAAACAACAATGTAATTAAATTCGCACACACCTTTCATCTCGATATCCAAGTTTAATTAGCAACCTAGATAAGAGAACACTTCGATAACATTGCTTCGCTGTAGTCATTATCTCTAAATTGCTTGTATTACAAGCCGCAGTAGTTTTAAATATTGACCATGATTTTATATAAAATTCAAAATATACGGTATTCTAAAACAATAAAAATTCACTACGTTTACTGAAATATCCTGGTCGTAATCCGTTTGTTTACCAAATAATAATAATAATAATTTGTCGTGTACTGCTATAAAAAGCTTCATCTGAATTCCCAATGCGATTTTCTGTATTGTACGTACATAGGTAATTAGTAAAGATGGTATAATAATAATTATAGGTTTATGGGTACATGGTAAAACAAACACTGGGCTCGTATGTGTTGTGTACACTATGTCGACAAAAGTATTTGGACTCTTTACGTGCCATGTAAATTCAGATCCATCTGGACATCGAGCACAGTGCGAAACATGCAGCACTGTGCTCGATGTCCAGATGCCGCGTTCAGCTGAACTAACAAACTTCCAACGCGAAAAGGTAGTTTGGTGTTACATCGAAGGTCAATCTGTCTCGTATAGTGAAATCCACCGTTGCTTATATCATTCGGAAATGGATAATTGATGGTTCTACCACAACATGAAAACGAGCTGGGAGCCCCCGACACTCACTGACCGAGATCGACGAGGCCTGTCGAGCATCACCTCAGGTATTCAGCTGCGGACATAGTATTCAACCTGGAAAATAGTGCAGGGATATCTGTCAGCACTAGGACTGTCCGCAGACAGTTGCATGCCTTAGGTCACCATGGCAGAGCTGCTGCGAACTAGCCACACATTATCCCCCTCAACGTCCGACGACGTTTGGACTGATGTCTTTCACACCGTTCCTGGACCTTACATGATTTGAAAAGGGTTCTGTGGAGCGACAAATCACGCTTCCAAAATGTTTCACTCTGATGATCGTGTTTGGATCTGGAGATTACACGGGGAAAACGGTTCCGACAGGACTGCATCATTCTGACTGTCAAGTTTAGTGGAGGATCGGTAATGGTATGGGGGGGGAGTTTCGCTTGGTCCATTGGTGGAAGTGCTCAAATCCTCTGACGGCTATTTGGACAACTTCACGCTTCCTGCGGTGTGGAAGTACTTCGGCAGTGAACCCTGCATGTTTCAGCAAGACAATACTCCATGCCATACTGCACTAAGTGTCCGAGACTGGTTTCCACAAAACAACGTCGAAAACAAGGAATGGAAGAATATTCCTGTTGTGACGTATCAGAAAGCATGCCCCGAAGGGTAGTTGCTGTCATTCAGGCGAATGTGGCCCACTAGGTACTAGAAATCTAATTAAAACGCATTTTGACCAAAATTAAGTGTCCAATACTTTTGTTAATATAGTGTATATTACACGGATTGCCATTGTTTATCGAGTGCATATGTCATTACATATGCCTTTACAAATGGCGTTATTTGATAACGTGTTTATTAACAAACACATCATTAAGTTCTCAAAAGAACTGGACTGAGTCCTTGACTCTTTATTCCATCATGAGCTAAAAGCTCTAGTCATGGCTGGGTAACGGCAATAGCCGAGCCTCAGTTAAAACTTCATTGGCTACAGCATTGCCATTCCTTACTCTGGAAGTCCTAAAAAGGATTTTTCGCCTCAAACACATCATTAATACTAGTAACTAGTAACATTACTGGCTTAACGGGTGAAGCAAAAGCTTTTCATTTTCCCGGCTATCTTAACAGAGACTGTGAGTAGAAAGAGTTTATGAGCTATATTGCTCGCCCTGATTGGGCTAGGAGATTAATCCTCAGTGAGGGGTTTTAGAATGGCTTTAGGTCTTTTATGCTCAGAATAGTCCGTTGCATCATAGTCAGCGGCCAGTTGGATCAGTCTGTTAGGATGCACAGTTGCCTTTGAAAAGAATTTGGTTGCTATAGTCCGCATGAAGGTGTAAATATAGGGGACCTCCGTGTCGCGGTGCAGTTGGACAGTTCGGATGAACCATGGAGCGCCCAGGATCATTCTAAGACACTTGTTCTGAATGCGTTGTAATTTAATGATATTTGAGTCAGGCCGGTGAGGCATAAGTGAGTATTGGACGAACCATCAGTTTGTATATGAGAAGTTTGATTCTGGTGCTCAGTTTGCTGTTTCTGTTTATTAGCGGATAGAGCTGGGCTATGGTTTTGGATGTGTTTGCACAGAGGGTCTTCATATGGGAGTTGAAAGTCAGTTTACTGTCCATTACTACACCAAGGTACTTGATCTCTGTTTTCCACTGAATTTTTGTGTTAAAGAGGAGAATATCTTCTTTGGGAAGCACTGATCTTCTAGAGAATAAGACGGCTACGCTCTTCTGAGGATTCACCTGGAGACGCCATTTGGCAAAATATTCCTCTATTTGCAGTAGGTTTTCTTGCAGTTTCTTGATGGCTAAGTGAGGCTTTAATAATCTGGCCAATATCGCTGTGTCATCAGCGTAAAGAGCTTTAATTGAAGATAATGGGTTGTGTGGTATATCATGCAAGTATAAGGAGAATAGGATTGTGCTAGTAAGGACCCTTGTGGAACTCCAGCCAAGATGTGTTTCTGTGAGGACACCACTCCACTTAGTCTCATTTGCATGCGCCTATCGCAGAGGTACGTCTTTAAGAGTTGAATGATTCCGATTGGGATACCGGATGATATAAGCTTGTATAGTAAACCATAATGCCAAACCTTGTCAAATGCACTGGCTAAGTCTAGGAAAACAGCCCCAGTGCATTGGCGCCAGTTAAAACCTGTTATGATATGTTCCACCAATCTGTGTATTTGTTGTGGGGTACTATGCAACTGTCTGAAACCAAACTGCTCCTCAGGCAGGATGTTTAACCGGAGTACAGAATCTTGAAGCCTAGTAAGAATTACCTTCTCAGCTATTTTTCCGAGATTAGAGATGAGACTGATTGGTCTGTAATTCTGTGGCAGAGTGGGATCCTTTCCAGGTTTATGAATTGGAACAATGTACGCTAATTTCCAGTAGGAAGGGAAATACTTGTAGTGAAGTATGGAGTTGATTATGTTTGCCAAATGAACAATAGCTTTGCGAAGTAGAAGTTTTATAACTTTGTTGGAGATGCCGTCGGGTCCAGGAGCCTTTTTATTTTTGAATTTCTGAATAATAGCATATATTTCAGCAGGTGAGGTGGGTGTGATTTGAGTAGAATGTGTGGGAGCAGACTTGAGTGAATATCTGACATTACGGTGTATCTTGTAGATATGACTAATGTCAAGGTGACCGTATGCGGGTTTGCATTGATTTTCAAGATGATTCGCTATTGCCTCAGCTTTATCAGCATCGGTGTGGATGAGACCTGAATCTGTTTGCAGAGGGGGAAGAGGTTTATTTTTGTTCTTGATCTTTCGTATAAGATTCCATACAGAGTGGCTGTCAGCGGAGATGGAGGTCAGTTTTTCTAACCAGAGTTGAGTTCTATGAGCTGCGAGTGCATCTCTCACTGCAGAATTTAACCTATTTAAGATTCGTTTATCTTGTGGCGCCTTAGTGTTATGGTATCTTTTTCTAGCCTTATTTTTTCCCTAATCAGATTCATAATATCTTCAGGCAGGTGGTTGGACTTGTGGGTGGTTGCAGGGGTAGTAACTGCTGTACAGGCTGCTGTAATCTGTTCTGTTAGATTTTTGACAGCTATGTCAATTTCCTCTTTTGATTTAATGATGGAACAGGTCCAATATATTTCGGGAGCATCTTGGAGAGCCTTTCCCAAGGAATAAATGAGTGAGGGTGGGGATAATTTTTCAATATTTCCTAATTTTAACCGTATTGGATTATGATCTAATGATAAATCATTGATTGTTATTAAATTGTATTGGAGTCTGATGTGCTGCAGTATGGCTATGTCCAATACATCGGCCCTACCATAGGTGTTGTGATGGGTGGGATCACCAGGGCCTATTACGTGAAGGTTGTTGAAATCAGCATAGTTCTGTAGTATCTGTCCATTTTTGTTAGTGGAGTGGCTATTCCAGGTAGAATGCTTGGCATTTAAATCACCTGCCACAATGGTAGGCTCTCCAGTGTCAAATATGGCGTTCAAATCAGAAGGTAGTAGTGCTTTTTGTGGTGGATGGTATGCTGCAAAAATTTTTAATTTGCCTACTGAGCTCGTGAGAATCTCGATGCCAGTGATCTCAAGATTGGAGGTAGTAGGAATGTTTATGGAGTGATCAGAGATAAAATTTTTGATGAAAATTGCCGTGCCTCCACCTCTGTGGGTTGATCTGTCAGTTCTATACGACTGATATCCATAGATTTTGGGATTGTCTGCTGGTCTTAGATGCGTTTCATTTATTAGTAGAAGATCTGGCCGATGTCTGTGGGCAAAATTTTGGAGTTCTAGGATCTTATTTCTTAAGCCGTTTGCATTCCCGGCTATTATCTCTAGGGCTTCTGGTTTTAATTTTTTACCGTTCATTAGTGAGCGCTGAAATGATGACTTGAGTATCTTTTAGAAATCTGTTAGTAGAACTTTGCGAAGGATTAGATCTCTGAAATCTAATAGCATATTTGCCAGGGACGCGGTAATGATAGCTGTCAAATTTGGGCGTGATGTTGACTGTTCTAGGGATGTCTGTTTAGGGCGGGTTACATCAGCATATGTCCTGGACTGCCAGCTTAGAGTCGTTTTTTGAGGGACCTCAGTTTTCAACAGATGGGCTTCTGAGTTTCTATTCTGTACTTTAGGAGGCTGTGAAATAGCCGCAGATGTAGGCGAGCTGATGGAAGGAGAGAATGGTCCCTCTTCAGATTTCCTGTTACGTGGATTGTACAAACATCCTCTGTAGTTGGATGTGTGAGGACCACCACAATTGGCACATTTAGCCGGGGTAGATTTTGATTTGGAACAGGTGTTGGTTGGGTGACCAACCCCACACTTCAAACATTTAAATTCGGCCCTACACATTTTCTAGGCATGCCCAAACGTTTGACATCTATGGCATTGCCCAGTAGAAGCTCTCTTCCTTAACGGTTCTACCGAGATTTTCAATCCACAGATGGTTGTCAAGTCATATATGTGTTTATAGGTTTGACTGATCTCGATCAGCACTAATGGCATTGGAGTCTTGTCCCTCCTGGTCATCCTGCTGACCTTGATTGGTGGTAAATCACTCGAGTGCAGGTCTGTGATGATTTCATCGGTGGAGACATCCTCAGGCACGCCTCTAATCACAACCTTGAGATTTTATGGCCAGGTAAGGTAGTAGTTCATGAAATCCAAGAAGTTGATACGGACGATGTTCAACTTCTTGAACTACTCCAAGACAACGCTACTGAAAAAAACCACAACGGCTGAAGATCATTCCCGTACTGACCACACTGATTTTCAGGAGGTTCGCGCAAGCAAAAAGCGCAAAACTGCGACCTCCGAAACACCAATTATAGATGTCATGGAAGAAGATGGCTCTGCCCCAGACTCACCTACCTCCGCAAGGGAAAAGATCCACCGATTATACTGCGTGAGAAGAACAAATGGATGACTCTAAAGAGCATAATGAACAACCTAAAGATCTCATATAACAATGCAAAGAATATCACAGATGGTGTAAAAATTCACCCTAAAACTGTCACAGACTATCGTAGGTTAACAACAGAACTAAATTCCGGAGGAATTCAGTACCATACTTTCTCACTCGGTTCGGAAAAAAATCTCAAGGTTGTGATTAGAGGCGTGCCTGAAATAAACGCATGTAATCTTTATTTATGTACGGTGTGTTATGGGTGCGTTACTTTTCTTTAATTTACTGTTTATGTTAATGCGAATAAACTTTAAAATAAAGGACAATTTTTATAAAAACAATTTTATTTTAAAAACAATTAAATTTTTAAATCATTCAAATAAACATTGAATCATTTTAAATGAATGTCATGCTTAAATATGCATTGCATTAATATGTTACCATGAATGATTCTTTGGACTGGTCGATATTTATAAGGGAACCGGATTAATCTCGAATGGTTTGTTCAGTGCTGTAGCAGACGTTCCATTTTTGTCGTGCAAGCATTTTCTGAATGAATTGTGTTAAAAGCGAAAATGAAATGAAAAATAAATGATAGATAAAAAAAGTAACGTATTTATTTCTTGACATAAAGGATATGTCGGAGTTTATTTTTTTTCCTATGTAAAGTGATATTTGTAAGGTGAGATGTGCGCATTTACAAACAGTGATAATCAATATGCCACTGACTTCGATGAGAGAGAGAGAGAGAGAGAGAGAGAGAATAGGATGCTAGATTACAGCCGATCCACATAAATTGAAAACGACTTAGATGAGATGAAGTTCTAAAATGCCTAAGTTTTATTATTCCGTTTTTTTTTTTCTTTAAGTAGATGTGTCTCCTTATTTTCAACTGAGCATTTTGGCTTATCAGATTAAAACGTTTTACCCAATTCCTGTAATTGGCAAACTGAAATTTTGTAAGAGGTAGCTTTTGGTGTACAACTCACGGAAAAATTTGAGTACCTAACATTTGATTATCATGTTGGAGGCTTAATGGATTTTTTACAACACTCAAAAAGAATTAAAATAGAATTTAATACTTCCTATATTTCGTCCTAGTCACTAAGGACATCTACGGGGATTACAAAAAAAATTAATGTAACATATACACAAATAACACACAATACTAAGCCCAACCACGTGGGTGACACTAAAGTCCTATCTAGGTAGAGCGCCCTCTATGGGCAGTAGTAGGTGGCCTGGAATGTAAGGTGGGAACTCTGGTGGTGAGTGTTTCCCAAATCTTCGGAAACTTAATGCAACCATATTTATTGAGATTTGGTTGGTTTTTGAGAGCTGCTGCTGCTTCTAAGAAAAGTCTCTCTTTCTTGAATTTGCTGTGATGGAGCATGGTGGTTTTCTTCCATGATACCCTGTGGGTGGTGTCCAAAACATGGTCAGCCAAGCCTGAATGGCCATAGCTGTGTTTGAAGATGTAAGACTTGTGTTCCTCTAGACGGATGGATGCTGATCTGCCTGTCTGTCCAAAGTACGCCAGCTTACAGGAACAGGGTACTTTGTAAACTCCAGGCAGAGAAAAGAGATCTAAGACATCTTAGATCTCTTTTCCTTTGCCATTAACTCTGGGTATTTCTCTTGGAACAACAAAATCTACAAGCAGATAGAGGGAACTGCCATGGGTTCCCCCCTCTCACCCCCCCTTGCCAATTTCTATATGGAAGATTTCGAAAAACGAGCCATAGACTCAGCCGCACTCAAACCTTCTATCTGGCTAAGATATGTAGATGATGTGTTCTCTATTTGGCCTCATGGCCCAGACACGTTAGACTCCTTCCTCAGTCATCTCAATAGTCTACATCCAAGAATCCAGTTCACTATGGAAAAGGAAAAGAACAATTGTTTACCCTTCCTAGACACCTTAGTCACACGCCTGCCTAATGATACACTTACCTTCACCGTATACAGAAAACCCACACACACAGGCAGATAGATTCACAAACTCTCCCACCACCACCCCTCTCAACAATATGGCATTATTAAAACTCTTACCAAGAGAGCCCACAATCTTTGTTCCAGTGGAACCGCCCTCACTACTGAGCTTAACCACATACACAGCACTTTCCTCTCCAATGGCTACAGCGATCACAGTATCAAAAAAATAATCAACTCCTCCCCCATTCCCCGTCCTTCTCGTCAACAAAAAAATTTAAAAATGCCATCACCATACCCTACATCCGTGGCACATCCGAAAAAATAGCCAAGATACTAAAACAGTACAACCTACGCACAGCATATAAGCCCCACCGCAAACTGGCTACCCTTATCCGTTCTACGAAAGATCAGCTCCCTCCTCTCTCTCTCTCTCTGCCTGGAGTTTACAAAGTATCCTGTTCCTGTAAGCTGGCGTACTTTGGACAGACAGGCAGATCAGCATCCATCCGTCTAGAGGAACACAAGTCTTACATCTTCAAACACAGCTATGGCCATTCAGGCTTGGCTGACCATGTTTTGGACACCACCCACAGGGTATCATGGAAGAAAACCACCATGCTCCACCACAGCAAATTCAAGAAAGAGACTTTTCTTAGAAGCAGCAGCAGCTCTCAAAAACCAACCAAATCTCAATAAATATGGTTGCATTAAGCTTCCTAAGATTTGGGAAAACACTCATCACCAGAGTTCCCACCTTACATTCCAGGCCACCTACTACTGCCCATAGAGGGCGCTCTACCTAGATAGGACTTTAGTGTCACCCACGTGGTTGGGCTTAGTATTGTGTGTTATTTGTGTATATGTTACATTAATTGTTTTTGTAATCCCCGTAGATGTCCTAGTGACTAGGACGAAATATAGGAAGTATTAAATTCTATTTTAATTCTTTTTGAGTGTTGTAAAAAATCCATTAAGCCTCCAACATGATGTCCTCACAGCACTTAAGCCTCTACACACGTAACATTTGATTAAGTTATTGTAATGTGATAAACAGTATTAAGATATAGTATTCAGATGGGACTTTTACCAATGCGTAGACTTGAAAACGTGAAAGACATCCCCACATGAGGTAGTTTACGAATGTATCCAAATTTTCATCGGTTGGTGTATACTGTGGCTATTTGCAGAAATAAAGAGTCACACAATATCCTGAAATGCGGCAGTAAAGGCTTCCGATATCCTGAATGTGGACATAAGTCATGAAAAGGAGGTGCTTCACTCTTTGATAGAGCTGCGCACTATACATTGGTTATTAAGAACATCGAAAGCATAAGCAAACTATCTTCTACTTTTTTGTCTTCTATTTTCAGCAAATTTGTCTACGAACTCTGGTTTACAGCTACTACCTCTCACCTCACGAGAAAAGACAAAGAATATGTCTTTGTAGAACATGATTTTCTTCTTTTAACTGACACACACACACACACACACACACACATAAAGAATTATTCTTCGCGTTATAGACTCAAACGCAGGTCCATAAGGCTTCGTCTATACTGATTGGGATACGGAGGCTCTTAGAAATTAACTACTATTTATTTATTGCTCAAAAAATTTTGTTTATGATAAAAAAAATCAGTGCATTTATAATACAATATTATATCTTCTTGAAAATGGGATCGTATTACAATATTGGATGCATATTGATAAGCTCTTTTTATTTTATGAAAAATAATATAATATAATATAATATTAATCACAGTTAGGAATTTTGTTGTTTACAAATATATAAGTAAATGTTCAGTTTCAAATGTTTAGGAAAATATGTAACTAAATGTTTCATTTTTAGGTGTACAGTTTCTTTGCAAATCTACTTTTACGAAACATATTTACTATTATTATTACGTGACAATTCTAAGGAGTGCACTCTACTCTACTCCACTACACACACATCTCACTGTCCTCCCTACCACTAATTTTCTAACTGCACACAACAACACTACTACCATTAAGGCCATCTACCGCTCTCCATCAACATCAGTATTTTTTGTCTGTAAATTGCGTCTGTTCTCATGGCAGATTTGTTCTGTACGCGAGATGAAAAACCCGAGTTTCCGGGAGAAAAAAAAAACCCTGCTACCTCCGTATGAGATCGTATAACTCACCTTCAATTGGAAAATCCCCATATAAAGATTCCTTTCGTCACGATTAGAATCGAAAGCATTTTCGATTTTGTCTGTAAAACAGGATTTCAGTGGGATCTAACCAACCCTCAATTCTTCTGATACCACAAATGTGCTGTGGTTTGCAGAAAAGGGAAACTTACGGAGATACATCACTTGCATCAACAAATATACAAGCAAAGTATGGAGTCAAGACAAAAGAAATAATAATAATAATAACAATAATAAATAAAGAAATAAAAAAAAATAAAAAATTAGCTTATTGAATTACTGCCGAAGCAGCTAAGTATGGTACCAGTGTACTGTATCCAATTTGCGTGTATTGTTTTAGCTGATTTGTCCTCTTTTTCCCAGATAAAAATGATGCACTTAATTGACTCACCTTAAGATGAAATAATTAAATTAATTAATTAAAAGTAAAAAATCTTGTAAAGGGTTTTCGTGTGTCCTAGATGGAATTTGATGACAGGTCTTTCCAACTAAAGAGTATATTTTTCTTCTTTTCCTTTAAGGAAAAGAAGAAAAAAAAAAGAAGAAGAAGCATGGAGGGCAGTAACGATGTAAGCAATCTTCTCCTAGCCTGCTGTTTCCACAAGATGTGGTTAATGGACGGAATGAAACTGTCCATTTGCCTTTCCTAGCACAGATCGTGATAAATTCTTCGTCCACTTGAACTGTAAAGAACTTAAGCTTCAAACTAAATTGCCAGTCTTGTCTGAATAGATCGCAACTCCACTTTCCAACCAACTGGCTATGAGTTCAAATCCCCCTGTTACATGAATGCGTGTGAAAGACTTTAGGTTGTACACAGTTTCCGGCTGCTGGTGTAAAACCAACTTCCGATGGGATCGTGAGATGCCGCGAAAAATATGTCATGCTTTGGTCTTTATATATACACCGTGTAGAGGCTTTTACAGGTGTCGGGTATTAAAAAAAAAAACGTATATGATTATATAGCCGGATGATAAATTAGTAATAAAAAAGCATTACTAGTTTCGTCTTTCTACAAGACCATCTGGTGCATAATATAGAAGATAAAAAAAAACAGATAAATAAAACATTACTTGAGTACAAGCAGTACAGTATTAAATTACGAACGATGGCTAACACTTGAATGAATTCTTGGACTAGTTGCGTTGCTATGCAAGTGAACGAAGTTGCGATCTCGCGTATACCACAGCAGAGGATGAACAATGAGAAAAGTTGCAGCTCAGGTTCACGTTGAGGTGGACAGGGCTCAGTACAGTTTCTATTGATTCCAAGAATTTTCTTTCAGTTCATCATAATCTCCATTTATGTGATGTCAAATCTATCACAGTTTACTAAGTAAAGTGGGATAGATCAATGGATTGATCGTCTTCTGGATCGGAAGAATTAAGAACATGACTGGACTGACATGGACAACAACGTGAGTGGATAACCTGAACTTATACAATGAATGAAGAATGCCATAGCTTTACTAGATAACTATATAGTTCAGGTTACTTAATTTTTAGAAATGTTATCTAGAAATAGAATTTCGGCTCAGTCATGGGCAATCCCCTGACGGCTATATTGTTAAACATATACTTAAAAGCCTTCGAAGAAAAAGTCATAAATACTTTCCCATTAAAACCAAGACCGTGGAAGAGATATAGCGATGATCTTTTTTTTTTTATTTATTTAGAGCCATAGTCCCGAAGTTGGCAACAATCCAACTTGTTTGAAATCCAGTGAAGTACGGAAATATAAGTTCTGTACTTCATTCACCACTTTCTCCAGCCAAGCTTCGCCCAGCAAAACCAAACCACAATAACTTAAATTCTATGGGTGTGTACTGGCTTCTTAATTCTTCTGATCCCAAAGGCGACCAATCCACCATACACTCAATAAACTGGGATAGATCTGAAATCATATATAAATGCTATGATGAAATTGAAAGAAAAATCTTGGAATCAACAGAAATTGTATTGTCCAACTCAATGTGAACCTGAACTACAGCGTTTCTGGTTGTTATTTCTGTGCTATGGTGTACGCGAGACTACGACCTCGTTTACGAGCACAACAACTCACCAAGAATTCATTTATAATGTTAGCACTCCGTTTATAATTTAATACCATGGCAGGTGTACGAAAATGTAATGCTTTTATGTTTTTTTTTTTCTCTTCTGTATTATCCATCCGATGAGGTCTTCTAGCAATACGAAACTAGCAATCAGGGGTGAATTCTCCGTGCTTGCTATGCTTGCTACGCAATATTAAATGAGAAAGAAATAATATTTATTTGTTAATAAATGCATGCATTTATAAGCATTCCATTAAGGCTTTTATTTTCGTAGACAGAAGACGTCTTAAGCTTGCGCGGCAATAATTGAGTTTTGCGTTGTGTATCGAAGAACGATGCTTACTCGTCTAGTGAAAGCTACCTTGGCTCACTCGGTTGTCGGAGTTTCCAGGTCCTCGCTGCAGCGCTGTGATTTCATCCGCGCGCATAACCATTTCCGCTCCCTTCACGTCGTCTCACTCTGTTGCTTAAACACAGGTCACACGCAGTCAAAGTAGCTCTAGCCAGTGAGCTTCAGCCAGCCTTTACAAGTGTGCGTGTTTCTTGGGAAAATTAAGTTACAACCAACTTTTTATGACGATGTTATTGACCAGTTCATGAAGAACTGTAGGGTAGAATTTGTATTCAAGTAGCTAAATTGAAAAAGATAGGATATCATTTGTGAAATAAATGTTGTATTTGTATGATTAAATGTACATAAATTTCTAAATATATAGTTTTAAATGGTCAGTAATTCATTATTCTGCTAATCAGACTTCAATCACACCTCTCACTCCCTGAATGATAACAAGAGCAAGCGTGAATTTCAAGACCAGCATTCGCCCCTGCTAGCAATGCCTTTTTATAAGTATAATAAATAGTTTTTTTTCCTCTTTTATCATTTGACTATATGATAGTGTTATACAGTCATTCAGTTATTTTAACATGTGTGTGTGTGTGTGTGTGTAACCTAACTAGCCTCATTTGGTGGTGACAGGGTTTTTTTTCTCCCGGAAATTTGAATTTCGCTGTGAACCTTTTTTGGAGAATCCCACCATCCTGCCGAGATCAATGTTTTTGAATAAGAACTTAGCAGAAATCGCCAGAATTTGGACTTTTTATATCCGATCGAATATTACTATTAGATAGAGAGAGAGAGATTAAGGGTCTTGGAACATCCCACAGTCGCTAATGTATCCTGTTTGTCATAGTTCTTGAAATAGGAACTTCAGGATTTCCCTTGACATTCATACCACTGTTGCTACAGCGTTTAAAAATGCCCAAATATGAAGCGTCTCCGAAGCCACTATCATCATTTGTTCTACCCGAAGTGTTCGTTCGTGTCATTGATGGATCGCTTCTGCGCAGGCTTCTATTTTCCGAGTGATGCGATTTGAAATTATCCGATTGTGGAATACTGAATTGAAAGAGGGGAATGAGTTCATAATTTCGAGATTTAGAAATTTAGAAAAACACAAGACAGTCCAGCGTTATCGTGGAATAAGAGAACCGAAAAGCAGTTTCGTTTATCTCCTATTCGAAAAATTAACCCATATCATCTGTTCCTTTAAAAAAAAAAAGGCAAAACAAAAAATAAAATAAATCTTATCTATGAATTGGGTGCCCTTTCTAAAATAATGAGCAAAGTGCATTAACAAGCATACTTCTTAATTCATCAGAATCTAATTAATGATTTGCACACGGATTCCGCAGCTGACAATCCACAAGGGAATTTTTGCTTACGTCATTCTCCTTTGGACAAATGTCATGAATAAAGTTCGGAGAAACGGAATTAATTGTACTTGACATTTCCCAACGATCTAATGGAGTTTGCCATAGGGGTAGTTTGTCTCAGGGTGTTTTCTACCTTTCGCATTTCAATAGCCATTTACTTCTCATCTGCGTATGAGAGTGGGTGACTTTTTATCACAAGTGTTTGTATTTTGCTGTAATTTTCTCTTTTAGTTTGGTATATCAACGATCAAAGTCTTTCACTGACTGCAAATCCTACGATAGAGAGAACAGATAATTGATAGACTTAATACATCGATGCCTACATTGGCCGTCTTGTCTGCCTGAACAAAAATTGCAAACAAATCAACTTCCATATGTGCTTTGTATTATGGGATACTTAGACAAGTGATCAGAGCTTATGCCACCTTTACCACGAGTTGCGTCAGTCCTGATAATACTTCAGGCGTAAACTTTACTTACTTGCTTGTTGGCTTACTTGGAAAAAAAGGATTGAAACCAAGTTTATAAAATTTCTTGTTATCTTTAACGTATAGTACACCCAAGGTAAAAAACTTTCCACAACTCAACTTCAATTTCACGAATCATGCACGTGTATAAAACAAGAAAAGCTTCGAGATAATCGACTTCCCACTTTAAATGCTCTCTCTTTAACATGTGGATACCCATAATATACATTTTAACAAAAAATGTTACTCCACTATACGTCTGGAAGACTATTTGTTTAAAAAATATTAAATAGCAGTTTGCTGCCAATGAAAAACAAAGAAAATGGCTACCAAGCAACAGTAGCTGCTCGTGACTTGAAATCGTGGGGGGAGGGGGGGGGGGTGCTGCAACTTTCGAAATATACATACACACTGCAAGTACACATGCAAGTATACGTGTTTGGATAAAATATCAAAATTATGGTAAAAAATAAAAAAAAATTAAATATGAAACAATATTGTTTATTATCGATAAAATTATACAGTTTAGTATAATTCAAAATTACTTAAAAATAAAATCCATTATCATAACCCCAATAATGTTCTAAAATAAAAACTATAACAAATGTTATGTCTTTAATTGTAATGTCCAAATATTTAAAGAGACAGAGTAAACACGATAAGCACTACGAACTAGCGCAAACTGTATATAAACAACAGTGGAACTGCGCGACGAACAGCCGCACTACGCTAATAGCTCGCATCTCACTATGGCGTGCATATGCTTGCGCGCGTAGCAATATGACACTGTGGTAAACACAGTGCCGCTAGCGTTCTTCGCCCTCCTAAGTGATACAAGATGGATTTTTATTATTTTTTATACAAAATAAGAGAATTGTATAGGATTGTCGATGATACAATTAAATATTACAAGCAAATATAAATAAATTAATAAATATATTTATATATCAAGAAAATTTGGGGATTGCTGCAGTTCCGTAGTGCCTATGCACGAGCCGCCCCTGCCAAGCAAATGTTATGAAAATATGATTATTAGATGCGTTCCTCAAGATGCATAAATCATCTAACATTGAATTTATTATCCCACGACATGTCTACACGGATATATAATAATTCAGTTGTGCCTATTTAGGATACTTACAAAACTCTGTCGACATCATTTCGATTTTCTTTTAAATCACATTGTAGGAATAAAATTAGGCCTTTTGAAAATCATACAAAGTAATTAATAATTCCACTCTATGTCTAGGTTCAACTGTTGTGATAATAAGTGACGTCTCTCATAAGAATGCCATTACGAAGCTCACCTTTTTATGTTTTTTTAATCATTTCTATATTTATGTTATTTTTAAAAATTTTAGTATTTATTTAAAGTATTTGTAGTAGTATTAGAAAATCACATTTCATACACACAATTGGCATTCCATTATAAACTTTTGTATGCACATGAAATACTAAGAAAATCAGTTTTATAATGCAGTAATTTTGATAAATTAAGTACTTTACTGTACTGAGTGTGAATGGCAGTCATTGTAAAACAAAGATGGCTTAGTTTTATTAGCTAGTTAATGACGTGCATAACATACTGAAAACACAGTTATTAGCAGACGAGAATGCATTAATTGAAATTATCACGATTGGCTTATTGCACTCCATCGTCCACACGAGCGCCATATCGGCAAAAAAATTAAACTGCTGTTTACCTTGGATACAACAGAAAACTTCTGAGCTTCACTGTCGAGTGTATCCTGGCACCGAAGGTTTGCTATCGACAACTACACTATCGATCGTCTGCTTTTAAGTAGATTATATACAAACAACATAAATGCAATTCGAAAAAAAAATATAAAAAAAAAAAAAAAACATACCTTCTTCTAATAAAAACTCCTCCTTGGGTTATTCAATCACCCCGTGCTCACTTAAGAATGTGCCTACGATACAGAATCAAGCGAGAAATTTTACTCTGAACCACTAACAGTGTTCCACCTCTACTTTCCGAATCCTTACACACGCTGAGCTAGGAAGAGCGCCACGCTGTGTTCAACGTAATTCTGACGTCACAGCACGTCATTGCATTTTATTGGAAATCCACAAATAGTCTAATAGCATAGCACAGTAAAGTTTAATTTGTGTGTTCTTATTAAATGCTGAATTTGCTCATTTGTGTAAAGCACATTGTTAAAAAATATGTTCTTCAAATACAAAAATCAATTGATTAAACGTTAATAAAGCAAAAGACTATAATAAATAAAATTTATTATTATTATTATTATTGTTGTTGTTGTTGTTATTATTATTATTATTATTATTATTATTATTATTATTATTATTATTATTATTATTATTAATCCTCTCTACAGCCTATTATATTAAATTAACATTCACCGAAAGCATGAAATTAAGTCTATATTTATTCAGTTCCCCCCCACACACACACAAAAAAAGGAAATAAATGTCTACCATCAAGCTATTGATTTATTGTTGTCATCTCGCAGCTTAATGGGGGAGGTCATCAGTAGTCAACTTATTGATCGCCTGGAGAGCTGCCATCAGTGACCACCAGTACAGATTTCACCATTCAAAGATTCCCAGTAGAACTTCTCATTTATGTTATCCACCTGTGGACACGTGCTGCCATGGAAAGCTCGGGAGCAACTTGTGCTTTTGTGATTGTTTGGAATTACAGCCAAAGCAGTCTAAGGCTACGAGGCCAGTTTGTTGGTATGTTAATCTCATGTGCATTCTTCTGGTAGATTTGCATGTTTTGCTTGAAAATTCTGAGTCTCTTTTAAGAAAGACCCTACTTATCTCCACATAAATCAGTTAACAGAAATTTGTGCTTGCTGTAATCGATATTATTTTCAACGCATTTAATAGAAAAGGGCACTTCTTAGCGTTGAAGTGCCATATTAAGATCTGCTTTCTACTTGAAGTTGAGAAGCCGGTTTTCTATCAGGTTCTCTGTATTTAATGATAGATATGTTTTATTTTCGGACTGTGATCTCTCTCTCTCTCTCTCTCTCTCTCTCTCTCTCTCTCTCTCTCTCTCTCTCTCTCTCTCTCTCTCTCTCTGTCACTCACTCACACACACCACCATACATATATACTCTCTTCATTCGCCGTTCTGCAGACCAGCTCCCATAGGAGTATCTACAGAAAAAAACTCAATGCAGAATCCTACCAGCATCCATCATTCCACTATTTTCTACTCGACCCTCAGTGACATGTTCAAAAGATTCTTCACTTTCATTGCGTCTGCTTCTTCTCTGGAGAACAGCCTTCCCTAATGAACATCTTAAAAACAAAACAAAACAGCATATTTCTTTTTTTTTTCTTATTCCCTATTCACATCATTACGTAATATAATACGGTTGGAACCTCCTTTAGCCCGGAATTACAGCAATGGGATTTGGCATAGATTCATCTACGTCTACAACATAACAGGCATTTGCTACATAGTCCTTTAATGGCTCAGATTTGGTTGAAGAGGACTCCTGGATCTGTTTTCTAACATATACATTTTCTAACATATACCATACTTTCTCAAAGGGATTTGGATCCGGGCTTTGTGCTGTCCTGATAAGATGGTGGAAGTCGCTATCATGCTCGCTAAACCACTGTCGTCCACAAAACACCTGTCGCCTGCTGGATAAAAAGTATGGATATCAATCCATACATTGCAGTGTAGACTTGATATGCAGCAATGTTTAATATTCCTTGGAGGACGCCGGACCTCCTAGCAGTCTTCCAGTGTCCAGTCACGGTGTTCCTGGCACCGGTACTATTACTCTAACTATGAACGAACTATTAGTTTGTTCCTGAAAGTCAACTAGTGCAATGTAAGCGACCTGTAATATTATAGACTTCCACTCATCTACTAATGTGTAAATCCCTCATAGGATCATTTAACTCTTCTGTGGTAGTCTCAACGTAGCACTAATATTCGAAGCAACCAACGGCCTTTCTAAGAATTTGCTGCACTTAGGATTATCCAACGTTCTGGAGGATCTAATATTGCATTTTCTAGGTTTGGAGATGAGATTGTTTTTATATCTGTAAAGGAGGACTCAGCTTTCCAAGGGTTTGGTTTTACATCATGCAAAAACTGGAAAACCAGCGAGAACTTATGTAATTTACAGACATAATACACTGCCTCATATCCTTATTTGTTTCTTTCATAATCCCAAACAACTCAAACACAAGCTTAGAATTAATTTAATTTTGTGTTTTTATTTCTATTCCATTGTCCCTCTGATATTGGCACTTCAAATAAATCATTGTTGTTCGACTTCAGTAATACCCAGAATATTGTTCCAGATGTCTTTGTGAGTTTGAAAAAGAAACCATATTTCCTACACGGGCTTCAATGTATAGTTTTTGAAACAATCCGCTCATGATCTCTTTGAATTGCTCGTAAAATTGAATAAACGAATTTTATAGTATGGTTGAGCAATCCTTCTACATGAAATTCATATTCAATGTTTTTTCAATCAGCATTTGTAATAATTACTGATCTTTTTAATCTTAGTTGTTATTACATTCGTTGGATTACCAACGAATGTAGCTTGTCCTTGAGAAACAGTTTTCAAACGTTTTCTGTTTTTTTTTTTTTTTTTTTTTTTTGGTAACCTAAGAAGCCATTGCGATATCAAGAGACCAGCAATTTTCCTTTCAGTATATTTCAAATAGTGAATGCTTTATTTGTCGAGTTGCCTGATCTTTTCTTTGCAGCTATTCAATCGAACTCTCTAGAATGTCATAATGCAGCAGCCTCAGGAAATGGCTTCATAATCGATGTTTATTGTGGATTCTAAGTGTTTCTACCTGCCAATGAAAAAAGTGCTGTATTATCAGATTTGAAAAATGTGTTCAGCAAACCAGCTGTAGTTTGTTTTCAGCAGGATATTAAAGGATGAAGAATTGACCAAGGGAATTTTATATATTGTAAATCTGTCTTCTGGCGATAAGAGCTTTGGGAACCAACATGTTTGTGTGCAATTTTTCACTCAGATTCATTATACATATTTTCATCGTTTATACCGTAGTTACTAAAGAGAAACGCCGCTAGCTGGTCTAACCCAACAGCCAATCAACATTAAGTGAGATTATGAACATGCTGTTTAATTAGCCCTAAAACTGAAGATTCTCGATTCAAACATAAATAATCGCATCGTGATCTGCAGTTATAAATTTTAAGTAGTCTAGCTTAGTTAAGAAAGCGTAAACGTATTTTTAGAGAATAATATATATAAAATATTTTTTATCCATAAGAAATAGACGGCATCCTTTAACATCTACCAGTCCGGAAATTGACTGATCAATCTCTAACATCTTCACTGCCAGAAATAAGGACAGTTATAGCAGGATTAAAGGAGTACGTGACGTCACTAGAGTACGTTACATATATTCCCTCCCGTGTTCCTAATCTCAACTAATAAATTGGTATACATTATGGTGTGTGTGTTCTACGATCGATTTTCCCAGTTCAGGGAATAGAGAATTGACTTCTTTATGAAAATAAGAAAAGTAACAGATGAATTGTCTTTTATTTTCTTAATGGAGCATGAGAGTTTGTTTTGTTAAAATTAATAAGATTCAAAAATATAAATTAGCATTATTGCATATGAACATTAATTCCATTATCGGCGTATATGTGCTCATTGATATGAATCCATTGTGTACATATATGGAACTTTAAATCCGCATTACTACTTCGATAAGTTTAAATCGTATCCTCTCTCTCTCTCTCTCTCTCTCTCTCTCTCTCTCTCTCTCTCTCTCTCTCTCTCTCTCTCTCTCTCTCTCTCTCTCTAAAGAAACGGGCTATTTCATCAAATGCAATTCAGTGGCTTCGATTTCACTTTTCTTGCTCTACATCTAGTTCTGGCCAATTTCCATTAATATAACACTCAGTCTATAATATCTTCAGTTTAAAGTTCATTACCATGAACGTAGCAACAATAAACTGATCCACGTGAAGTTTTCCCCATAGAATTACTCTGTCCAAGTCATCCTTCAATTGGTCTGCATCAGATTCGGATTTGGTCATTATCACCGGACCAAACTTTGCACCATTTGTATATAATCAGCAGTATATAATGTAATGTTTCTCGCCAGACCATCTCCAATGCCATTAATATAATAGTTAAACAGCAGTGATCCAACTACTTATCTTTATTTTTTAGCCTCCTCTCCTCCATACTTGTCATTCAGCCACTCTTCTATCCATGTCATAAACCTAACTTACATACCCATCCCTTTGTATAATACCCTCTTATGCGGAATCCTATCAGATGCCCTGGAAAATCCAGTACTGTCATCATGGTCTAGGTCCCTTATCGACTTCTACTATGATTCTATTGTAAAACGTGAGGAGACTGCTAAAGCAAGTTCTACCTTTAACAAAACCATGATGTCTTCCATAAAAGATCAAAACGCTATTTATCCACCTTTGGATGCTATTTCTGATTTGTTTCTCCAGTGTTTTAATGACTACTCCAGAGACACAGATTGGCTTATAACCAATTAAACCATTTCTAACACCTTCTATATTGGAATTATCTTTCCCCTTTCTGCTCATTACAAATAATCGTGTACGTGTTTAGACTCAAATTAAACAGTGAGATCATGGACATTGCTAATTCTCTTGCAGATTCCTTTAGCACTAGTGCTGGTATTCTATCCAATCTCACTGCTGTGTATTTATCAAGTTTGTTCAATGATACTTTTAGCTTTTTCGCCAGTGTCCTTTCACCTGGTTAAACTTTAACTTAAAAAAAGCTAATTGGTCTGCCTGGAATACATACCTCACCAAAGTGATTACCTAATAACGTCTATTTTCTATGATATGACATTTTCCTACTAGATGAATTCACTACGCTTGGATAAGTGATTCTTCCATGGTCATTCTTCATTTTATTCGCCATATAAAGAACGTTATTTCACGTTCCTACAATTCACCATGATTGTCGCTCTCCTGTCTTGTCTTTACACCGCTCATGTATCTGTTAATCACATTTTTTCATGCAGATTTTGCTTGATATCATTATGAGAAATATACTGTATATTGAGTTACTGAGGAACACTTTCGTTAAGCAGCACGTTTTGTGCATCTAATTAACCCTACTGCAATTTTGTGCATCTATTTAACCCTACTGCAATTTTGTGCATCTATTTAACCCTACTGCAATTTTGTGCATCTATTTAACTCACTACTACTACCCATGAAATATTGATTCCTCCACTATGTAGTTTCTCAAATGACAGCATAGCTGTAAGCCACCTCCGCAGTTTTTTTTTGTTATGATCACCCGTATTGTAATTTCACAAATGTTCCCCTTTTAAACAAAACTCCTGTATGCTTTGCTACTACCCAAGTAAAATTGCATAATCCTTTTCACCAATTCAAGGAATAAGAGTTATCTCATTTACAGTAAGATTCTCAGATGTTATTATCACAACTAATATTCTTTCACTAATATCTTTAATAACTTGTTGCTTAAAAAAGTTGTTTCTCAGTAACTCTACAAATTCTTACATAATAATAATAATAATAATATAATAATAATATCGCTTTTATTTCCCTCATTATTTGGCCCAGCTTCCTTAATATGCTGCACTCATCGCGTTCTATTCCTGTAAGAATATTCTCTTTTGATAATTATGTCTCACAAATAATTTTCATTCATCTGCATTTATGATCCATAATGGTTTTACCGGGAAATTATGGATCAAATACGCATTTTCATATGCTTCGTATCCATCATATATTTCAATGTAATATCAATGGTATTACAATTTTAATATGCACTTCGCATCCATGATAACTTTGAAGTCTATAGACGTCTTGGCCGGTAGCGTGGATGCGATGGTAAATCATCCTCCCCCCTGTTTTCACCACTTCTGTTTGACAAGTCAGTCCTTGGGTGATCTCTTCCATAATGTTATCTTCGCTATCATTCTCTTTGTCAACACCATACTATCACCTTAATACGTGCGTCCAAGTTTTCATAAATATCCTTCTCATCTTACCACAATTTCTCACCCCTATCACGTGATCAGATCTTTGACTTTGCTGCTGTACCATTCAAGCAGCTCCGTCTTTCATTCTTAACCAATTCAAAATTGGATGATTATGTAGAAAACATATCTTGAAAAAATGTGGAGTGTTTCCGAACCTTCGTAGCGTCAATACCACGAAGTGCGCAGTGTTCAAGATTTCCATGAGATACAACATATAAACAGTTGTATGCGAAGGTGAACGAAATCTTTGTGTGCAACGCGAGGTAAAGAGCTTTTAATTTGCTTTGCAACATAACTGGAAAGATATATATATATATATATTTGCATTATTTTCCCGATTTACGTTTCAAATGCGTAGCTAATTGTTTTTAATTATTTATACTGGAATTGACTTTACAATTCTACATTATAAAAAAGACAAGTTCGACAAGATTAGGTGGGCAATGAATTTCATCGTCCGGTGTAAGACTACAACCCTGCTTGTTGGAGGTCTGTAATGAATGAGGGCTCCGAAATTATCTAATCTTTAGCCCACAAAGAAGTTTATAGCTTTTAACGGATGAAATTCATCATAAAAATTAGAAATAAAGAAAAGAAAACGTCGAAATGACTCTTGTTGCTTAACAAGAGAAACAAATATCGAAGTGAATGAGTATGATGGTATCTACACTAATTAGAAATCACAAATTAATTAGAAAATTAATTAATTAGAAAAATCTCATTTGATATATTGCAAAGTATGATGCCAAAATGTTAAACCTAATCGGCATCTTTAAAATTTTAAATCATCTACTCTTTGTTTACAATTTTCCTTATAGTGTCTGGTTGTCAGTCGTGAATTTGTTTAACAACTAACTATTTGATTCCAAATTTACGGCTGTATATTAAAGAAATGATCCGTGACTCAAATAAAAATATTATGTTATCTCTATTTCTAATAGTTTATCAAATTATGTAAAAATTTTAAATGTTATCAATTCAATTTTTTTCCTGTTTTTTTTTCCACGGACAGTTGAAACTATTTGTCCTTACTACTAAAGCAACTGTTATATCACACATATTATTCCTAGTCTGCGAGGTAGGTTTTCATAGCAGTTATGAAAAATACTAAACGTAAATTCCGTTTAACATGCCAATGAGTTCTTCCCTAATGTTGTTAACGATATAAGACTTTCATAAAAATTTGGGAGAAAAATTATGCTCATCATTGAAAGTCAAACATCATTAATCACTAATATATGACGATGGTGAAGAATTATTTACTACATAATGCACAGTATAATTCATTAAAAGAAACTCAAAGCTCCAGACAGACACACAGAGAAAGAGAGAAAGAGAGAGAGAGAGATGCAAATCTAGTTGACTCGATTAGTCTGCTTTGTAAATATAATATAAACGTATAAATCAACATTTTTTATAATATTCGTTATTTATCCCTAAACTCCAATTACTTGAATTAATAAAACAAACTGTCAAGTATGAAACAAAATGGAATCTATTTGAAATTTTAATATAGATCCGTATGTCAAAATCCATCAAGCACATGGTGATACACGTACCAACCACTAAATTAGAAACTTCTCAGATATCAACGGTTTCCATATAGGCATACGACTGCCAATACCGATCCTCTTCAATTCCCTGCGCATAGTTCGGTGAGATTTCGATCGGGAACAGCCCTTCATTAAATGTTTCGGTCAATTGCTGCATATACGAAGTTCTGTTTGTCCGTACAAGACTTCTCAGACGACGGCGATCTCGTTCCTGATAGACTGTCTTAGAACCAGAGTTATGCCTCTTAGACAAGCAATGTGGGCTATTTTTCCACTGATTAAACACCCGGGATAGTTCACCTATTGAGACGCAGTTTATCGAACTCCGAAAGCTCCTTTGTTTTTCCCATTCTGATCAACACTATTAACGATTACTGACCAACAGCGTTCTTGAATAGTTGCCTAGAACACGTGGTAGACGCAGGTGACCAAGTATTTTCATATGCGCTGCGTGAGTGACGTTTACGTACATCTGCATAAAGATTTCTAATTGAGTGACCGGTGTTTAATATCATTCCTTTACTTTTTTGCAAAGCCCCATGACAGGCTGTCATATGCAGGTTGATGTAAAAGTTGCCAAAGATCGGGTTTAAATATTAAGACTAATAAACAAAGCCCTTTGGTCGGAAAGACCTGGATTTGATTCCGTTCATGCCCGAGGAACCTTTATCTGGTTTCTTTCGACTAAAGGTGAGTTAACCAGTCTCATACAGAGGTAGAGGATTTATCACCCCGAAACTGGAGTTTTTCCTAAGTTTCTTTATTTCCTCTTTAACATGATGCTGTTTTTGTCGCTTTCAGTGCTCTAACATAGCGTGCGATACTAGGTCAAGTAATAGATGCCTCAATTCAGGGCCATCGTAACTCACTAAAGCAACTAAGACAATTCCTAGAAGAGGCAAGATTTTAAGGCAGCAAAAACTGGCAAAATTACATTTCAGTAATAAAAGCAGAATTTTTAAAAAAACTTTACATATCTTTATTATTTACGAGCAACAATAAAGTGATTGCCTATCGACATATACCCTAACAACGGCCCTAGGCTCGGCTGTCATTATCTTGAGCTATAAACAGACGTAAACAGCTTATGAACTAAGTTAACTTCGTTGAACATGTGGAAAAGATAAACGTTTATCTGACAGAAGAAAGAAGATTCCTAATTGAATCATTCATAGTTTCATATCATATGATAGCTTTGTAGTTATTTAAATAGATACATCAATACTAAAATAAAATATTTTGAAGAGGAAGGATCCAGAAAAGAACAGCTCCTACTTCAGAATAATGCAAGGCAACTCAAGCCATCAGTACACAACATTGCAAAAATTATATGGCCATCCCCCTTTCTTGATTGCATTGTTAACAGTACTGGAAATGAAAAGTGGTTGACAATGAACTGACTCCAACTGTGTAATGAAGTGCAAAAGGTTTGATTATTGCACGGAATCCCGATTTCATTTGCGGCACTTGAGAAAGCAAAATTAATTTATCCTACTGCAGGTATTGACGATCATTCAGGTGGACAAATGGACAAAATATCTATTCTGTTTATCCATATCTAGCGACTAGTCTATCCAGACTGGTAATATCTGCAATTGCCTCTTTAGGGGTGCCTAACAACGTATTAAGTTTTGTAAAACACTTTGCTGGCTTCATTTTTTTTTAAACTTAGCGTACGTTGCGTCTGAAACTTGCATATGTTTTAAAGATCATCATTGTCTGTTCATGCGATAAGCCAGAATTCCTGGGTGGGAACATATTTATATATATATATCAGAAATAATTTTTCATTTTTGTCACAAAATATAAATACATGCAGCATCAAGTAGGATATGGAGCCATTCGTATTTTATAGACCAATAAAAAATAAAAGAAAAAGAAAAAGAAAAAAAACCAGGATTTTAGCAGAGAACTAAGGCAACTCCGATAACGAAGATTATATTCTCATAGGCCATCTAAATATTAAAGCTTTTTAAGTGTTTTTCTATATCTGACTATAAAATAGGATCGGATCTATAATATTCTACATTATATATCATAGTTATTTTAATTAAAGCGTTTTTGCTTAGTATTTCAGTAAAATATACGAATACCTTTTATAAACGAAAATAAAATCTCATATAAGCGCAAACTGACTGGTGAAGAATTTATTATGACGGTCGATTGCTTACACCTCTCATGTCTATATGTCTATATCTATATGTCTATATATTTATATGTATATATATATATTTATATGTATATATATATATATATATATATATATATATATATATACATATAAATATATATATATATATATATATATATATTATATATATATATATATATATATATATATATATATATATATATATATATATATATATTATATATATATATATATATATATACATATAAATATATATATATATATATATATATATATATATATATATATATATATACATATAAATATATATATATATATAAATAAATATATATATATATATATATATACATATAAATATATATATATATATATATATATATATATATATATATATATATATATATATATATATATATATATATATATATTTTTTTTTTTTTTAATTTAACTTGTTAAAATAAACATTACACGATAGGCAACAATGACTATTTACATATTATAAGTATATATTTATATATATATAAATATATATATATAAATAAATAAATATATATATATATATATATATATATATATATATATATATATATATATATATATATATATATATATATATTTTTTTTTTTTTTTTTTTTTTTTTTTATTTAACTTGTTAAAATAAACATTACACGATAGGCAACAAAATATATATATAAATAAATAAATATATATATATATATATATATATATATATATATATATATATATTTTTTTTTTTTTTTTTTTTTTTTTTTTTTATTTAACTTGTTAAAATAAACATTACACGATAGGCAACAATGACTATTTACATATTATAAGTATATATTTACAGAGAAAGAAAAAACATTTTCCTTTCGGGTGTACAATAGAGATATAAATGAATATTCAAAATTAACAGTTCAGTTTCATTCTGAGTTATCATTCAGATGGAGCACATTGTCGTCGTCAATCCAGAAGAGGGTACCAGTTGGATTCCACTCCTCTAGGAATTTCGCGACAGTTCTTGTTTCTTTGAAGTGCTCAAGTTCCAATAGAAGCCTGCTTTTTAGTTTCCGACGGAGGATGTGCATGAGGGTTTGTGCAGCTTCAGTGATCGATGGGTGCTGGTTACTTCTTGTCTGTTTTAGGTAAAAGCTGTAGATGACGGCCTTAGCGCAGATGAAGATGAAATTGCATGTTCTGTGTCTGTTTTCTTCTGTGTGGACTAAATTCCAGTAGTCTTCTTGGCTGTGTGTGTAGTTACAGGTGCTAGAGGCGGTATTCAGGGCATAGGTGATTATCACTTTGTTTGCAGGGCAGGTCAGATATGTGTGTTCCAGGGTGCCTGAAACGTCACAGAATGGACACAGATCCGTTTCTCTTAGCTTAAATTTGTAGAGCTTTGAAGGAGTTGGTAAGATGTTATGCCATAATCTCCACTGTATTTCGGAATCTGGTTTGGCACATTTTGATTTATATGGCAGATCCCACTGAAAACTGTGTGGTATATGCAGCCTTGTAGATGAGAGTGTTAAGGCTGAATATAAGAATGGTGAGGATGGGGACACTGACATGAGGAAGTGGTATATTTTCTTGTAGTTGGAGGGATGAATTGGAAGTGAGGCTTCAGATTGTACAAGATGAAATATTGGCCCCGAGCAGTTTCTAGAAGGAATACGGATTTCCTGAGGTGTAGCAATATCTGGATAGGCTTTTATAATGGAGGCTTGCAACTGTTGATATTGTTTTTCAGTTTTTGGGTTATTCATTGGTAGGCTTGTGAATGCTTTCCACTTTAGGGTGTGGGTTAGGAGGTCTCCTATGACTCTTATTCCTGCCCAGTTCCATGTAGGGAAAAGAAAAGGCTGGCCAGTTGTGAGACTTGTGATGTTTTTGTTTGAAAATAGTGGTTCTGTAAGTACAGCTGACTCTGTTGATCCTGTGAGTGTGTGATGGAGTCCTGTGTTTTTCCATCGCTGTAGAGCATCTTTGTAAAAGGTAGGTAGTTTAGGAGGAGATGGTGCAGGACTGGCCATTCGGAGGATTGTGGAAAGTGTAAGTCCTCTGGTGGATGCTTTCGTGATGTAATCGAAGGTGGTTACATAAGTGTGATTGCATTGAAGTGTCTTTAGGAGGAGGATTATCCTGAAGGATCGAATCTTGTTTTCAAGGGAAATCAGGCCTTGACCTCCCTTGCTGAGTGGCTTGCAGAGTTGAGGGTGTGTTGTCCAGTTAGTATAGATAGATAGATAGATAGATAGATAGATATATGAGAGGTCTAAGCAATCGACCGTGAGATGCGGTGATTAATACCCTTGGAGGGTAATGGATGGCAATGCTGTAGCCAATGAAGTTCTAACTGAGGCTCGGCTATTGCTGTTATCCTCTTGCCATGATCAGAGCTTTAATAGCTCAATAACACCTTATCCCTACACTGTCCTTTACAGATAACGGGGAAGATGAAAAGCATTCTTGCTTCACCCCTTTAAGCCAGTCCTTATAAGGAATAAGTAGAATTTATTATTTAATGAGTGACCTATTTTGATGCGAATGGACGTATTATTTTAGACTGAGTCTGATTAGTTTGTTTACAAGGTTTTTCACGAAACGCGCATTGTACTGGCGCAGACACAGTTTGTTTCCTACTGTCTCTCCCTCTGCATGAAACATGCAGAGGGAGAGAAACAAGCTGTGCCTCCTACATCTCTCGAACTAGAAAGCTCCAACATGACATCCGCTTTAACACTTTCATTGCCAAGCGGAAAATTGGAATTTCGTGTGGTGGCCAATTTTTTTTTATTTTTTTATTTAGTTAGCGACGTCCACGCGATAACGCGTGATCGGCCGTTTGGTGAGAACTCGCATCGCTCTATATCGCGTGATTGGCAATGAACGTGTTAACACGTTCAATGCCAATCACGCGATAATTATTTACATAATGCTAGAATGCTCCAACATAACATCCGTTTTAACAGCCTCACTTGCCACCATGCTGCAGGAATTCATCAAGACATGTCTCTCACCATCTTCCAGAAAGAGATTCCTGCAAGGCACTCAAAACATTATAACAGCCATTTGTAATGAGTAATAAATTCAAACCAAAAAGCTCTTAAGATAATCGCATGGAATGCAAATGGATTGATGAAAAAGGTTTTGGAACTTCAAGAATTTGCAACTCGTCGCAGTTCTGATATCATCTTGATTGGTGAAACACACCTAAGACCAGCTAATAACCCAAACCTCCGTGGATAAACTACAAACAAAATTGACTACAGACAAACGACAGAATTGGCACAAGAGGTGGAGGCACAGCTATATATATTAAGAGTTATTTGAATTATAATAAAATAGACAAGCCCCAAACAGTAAACCTGGAGGTGACCGGTGTGGAGGTACATATCTTCAATGTTGGGAGTCTCGAGATCTATGTTGCCTATAACCCTCCAAGCATTCCTTTGCTGACAACAAGTCTGGACTCCATACTTGGTCCAAATGACTCCATAATAATAGCAGGAGATCTCAACTCAAAACACACAGCTTGGTACAGCTCATCAGCTAACACCAACGGCCACACACTTTTCAACTTTGCAATGCTCAACTCTGTTGTTGTGGCCTGACCTACCGAGCCCACCCACTTCAGCCTTTCAGGTAGCTCGGATGTACTAGACATTGTCATCTTTAAAAATTTAAGATACCAATTCAAATTGGAATCAGTCAACGAATTATCTTCTGACCACAGTCCCATAGTAATTAATCTAGGTTCATCAGATCAATTCTCTCCTCTGCACACATTCATACCATGGGACAAGTTAGCCAAGGTTCTTCCCGATCATACTGGTCCGGTGCCCAATATCAGCAAAAAGGAAGAGATTGACACAGCAATAAATAACTTAACCATACAAATTCAGAAAGCAATAGAATTAGTCAGACAATCCACTGTCTTCCACCCAACCAACCGTATCTTTGTGAACTGATGAAATCATGTTCACAAAGAAATCATGGAGCTAATCAGAGCAAAAAATAGAGTCAGAAAGAGATACCACAATACCAGAGCCCCACAAGATAAAACAGTATTGAACAATCTAAACAGGCAGGTCTGGGAAGCTTTTCAAAAACACAGAAACCATCAATGGGAAACCAAATTGGCTAACATCTATACTGAAGATCATTCTGTATGGAAATTCTTAAGAGCAATCCGCACAAACAAAATGCAGCTCATACCCCCCTATACAAACCAAGTATAGGGGGTATGAGTTGTGAACTTTGACAATTCACAAAGATGAAGAGAAAGCCGAAGCACTAGTAGATAACCTCTAATCTCAGTGCAATCCATCTTATACAAATCTAAATCTTAACCTTATGTACAAGATTCATCGTCATGTTAGGAGACAACCTTAAGACAGAACACTGTTAACTCCGAACATATCACTCCTACAAATCCGGCAGAAATGAAAAATATCATCTCCCATCTAAACAGTAAAAAAGCTCCAGGACCGGATGGCATAACTAACAGAATAGTAAAACTACTTCCAAGAAAGGCCATAGTCCATCTCGTCAACATTATAAATGCCATCTTTAGATTCCAGCATTTCCCTACTATAAGGAAAATGGATCACTGTCTCGTCAGCCCTCAGAGAACAAAACATCTCATTTTCATGGCCCAAAAACTCAGATGAGGGAGTTAAAATACAACCACTACTGTCGTGGATAACAGACAGATGACCAGATTAATGGACAATGCTAACGTCCCATATCACACCTTCACTTTACCCAGCGAAAAGAACCTGAAGGTAGTTCTAAGTGGGATAGCTGGAAAACAGCCACCATAATGCCATTGAAGAAGCCAGGAAAAATATCCTCACCTTCCCGAAAGCTACAGACCCATAAGCCTATTGTCCAGCCTACGAAAGGTGACAGAGAAAGTGATCCTCTCAAGATTCCAAGCAGAAACAGATAAGTTAGGAATTTTGTCTAATGAACAGTTCGGCTTCCGTAAGGTCTATAAGCTCAACAAGTGCACCGGCTGGTAGAAATCATTACTAAACGTTTTAATTGGAAAGTCAATACAGCTGCCATCTTCATTGACGCAGAGAAGGCGTTTGACAAAGTATGGCATCAAAGCCTTCTCTACAAACTGATAAAATTTAACTTGCCAGTCAAGTTAATAAAAATAACACATTCTTACCTGAAAGACAGATACATGCAGGTCAGGGTCGGCGAAACGGTTTCGACCAAACGCAGGATCTCGGCAGGCGTACCTCAGGGATCTCTTCTGGCACCTCTCCTGTTCTCAATCTATGTAGCGGACATCCCTCTGAACCCAGAACAACATTCACTGAATTATATGCAGATGATACTGCACTGATGGCAAGATCACTGAGCCCACAATTGGCAACTAAAAGACTACAATACACATTTTACAAAAGTGGATTGCAGATGGAGGATCCAAGTTAACTCCCAGAAAAGCTCAGCTATATTGTTTACTAGAAAGAAAATCCATACCATGGAGGATATTTATTTATTGGGAGTAAAGATCCCATGGCAGACTGAAGTTAAATATCTTGGAGTGATTCTTGATAGTAAACTCCTATTCAGCAAACATATTAGTTACATTACCTCAAAGACATCCAAAGTCTTAGCACAGCTCTACCCTATGATCAACAGACAAAGTAAACTGGACACGGAAACAAAATTAACAATTTACAAGATGGTAATTCGACCGGTCATCACTTACGCATCCCCAGCGTGGAGCGACACCGCGAATTCAAACATTGTAAAACTTCGGAGATTACAGAATAAGTGCCTGAGGATGATTCTGGATGCTCCTTGGTTCATAAGAAACACCCAGATCCATAGAGAAGTTAATATCCCGTATATCTCTTCCCTTCTCCTAAATCTAGCTGAGAAGTTCTTTACCAAGACAAGTAACCATCCAAACCCATTAATCAAGGAAGCCTCGGAATATAATGAAGCAGAAAATTACAAATATAAAATACCAAAATCTATTTTAAGTTCAGCTGAACACAGCTAACTTCACTGCCCTCAATGGGCGAGCATATAGCTCACAAACACTCCATTCAAAGTTCTTCCTTTACAAGACCAAGGGAAATATGAAAAGCAATTTTGCTTCACCCATCTAGTCAGAAATGCTAATGTTAAATGTTGTAGAACTTATTAAAATTAATAAAATAAACTTATTAAAATATATTCCTAGCGACAACCTTTTGATTGTAAAGAAACTTGGGTCAATTTCATTTAGAACTTTATAAGGGCTTTTCAATGAAATAATGGTGGATAGTATAGATAGTATAGATAATAATCTTTTGATTAATATTTATTTTTTCGGTATAATCAGCATCAAAATTTAATATGATTTGTGTTGGTGACCTTGAATGACAGTTTACGATTCTCTTAGCTTCGTAATTTGCTAAAACTTGTATCTGATAACAATGTCAAATGGCCTTACATAGTCGATAAAAGGTTCTAAATTCAATTCTCTGCTGTTGTTGTTGTTTTTCCTGTAATTTATTCTAAAGTAAATGTGTCATCTACAGGGTGTCCCAAAATTCACGCAAGAAGTAATTTTGATAGAAAACACAGGTTTTTAATTAAAAATTGTAATTTCTTATTGATTCATAAAGTATACAGTATAGGGTTATGCACGGAATAGCATATCGGGTAAATGGCCTCCACGGCTTTGCTGGCACATACGCACTCTTTTGTCGAAATTTTCCATGACCGTTTTGCATAAATGTGGCTGAATTTCGTTGATACAGCGCTCAATTTCCTCCTTCAAGACGTGGGTGGTCGTGGGCTTGTTGGCATAAACATTAGACTTCAAAAAAATCCCAAAGAAAAAAGTCCAACGGCGTTACGTCACATGATCTGGGTGGCCAATTCTGATCCCCAAAACGGGAAATTACACGACCAGGAAATGACTCATGCAGTAATTGAATTGTTTCTCGGGCTGTATGGCATGTGGCACCATCTTGTTGAAACCACATGTCGTCCACATCCATATCTTGCAACTTAGGCACAAAAAAATGGATTATCATGTCGCGATAGCGAGCACCATTAACTGTTATTGCCTTACCAGCCGCATTTTCGACGAAGAATGGCCCGATGATGCCTCCAGCTCAAAATCCGCACCAAACAGTGACACGTTGTGGATGCATTTGTTTCTCAACAATCACTCGTGTATTTTCTGAACCCCAAATGCGACAATTTCGTCGATTACGAAGCCATCAAGATGAAAATGAACCTCATCGCTGAAGATGATTTTGTTCGAAAAATAAGCACCCACTTGTTTTGTTCCATAATCCATTCAACGAACTCTCTTCGCTGTGTGTGGTCAGTAGGCTTCAGTTCTTGAGTCAATTGAACTTTGTAAGCATAAAGATGCAAATCTTTCGTGAGAATGCGCTGTAGAGATCTTCTCGAAATGCCCAATTGAAGACCACGGTACCGAATTGATGTTCCTGGACTCTCAGCAACCCTCTCACGAACTGCTTCGATGTTTTCTGTTGAACGACTTGTTGAAGGACGGCCAGAGTGTATAAGAACACTAATTGATCCAGTTTTCTTGAATTTTTTAATTAATCTTTTCACACTTGATGAAGTTAAATCATTATTCCGACCATATTTTGTACGAAAATTGCGAACTGTAGCTGCCAAACCTTCATTATTTTTAAAATATTGCTCAACAATGAAAATGCGTTGTTCTTTCGTGTAGCGCTCCATTTTTAATAACTTTGAACTGTCAGCTGTCACGCTATCTTTTTTTTCTAGTTGGCAACACTTTACCGCACAAATGGCGCTAAATTTAAATCTTGCGTGAATTTTGGGACACCTTATATATAAGATTCATCAGTCGTAAACCACTTAGCTCTTCCAATAAAAGAGTATGTGAGATATTTGGAATGTAGTATTTACACCAAAATTTATTTTGTTATAAATACCTATAAATAAAAGCTTATGCCTGTATAAAAATATAATAAAAGTGGAAGAACATAGGTATTTCTATTGCACAATATTGTCTATTTACATGAGAGTGCCAGCTGATTAATTTTCGCACTGTTAAGCACAACAATCCTTCTTTTTTCCCCTTTCTTTGGGGGGGGGGGGGGGATGGTGTCACTTCTATGCTGGAAAGTGAATTATAATGCAGTCGCCCTGCTCAGCCAGGAGTTGATTCCGTGGATTCCAGTCTTGGTGGAAAAGATCTAAGGTGTTGTATTGCCTGTGGTGGTGATACTCGTGTAGGATCCGACTTCTCACCTTTTGTTGGAAGGCTGCTGTGAGTTGGTCAGTTGCCTCTCTCTGTGAAGTTGCTGTGCTGTCTGGTCTTGTATGTCTGAGGTAGAAGTTGTATATTACCGCTTTCGCGGTGATGAAAAGGTAGTTGCAGAATGAATGGTTATTTGACTCCGCATGGACGAGATTGAAATATTCCTCTTCTGTATGAAGACTACCACAGGTGAGAGCTGCCGTTTCCCGAGACAAACTGATTAATTGGGTGTTGACCGGGCATTCCAAGTAGATATGCCGGACTGTTCCTAATTGGTAGCAGAACAGGCAGTTATCTGAGACGTTTGAGTTAAATTTTCGTAATATAGTAGGAGTGGGTAATATATTGTGCCACATTCTCCACTGAATATCTGCGTCAGGTTTGATGGCTCTTGTGCGATGTGGTAGATCCCATTGAAATAGTGTTTGATCCGATGATGCAGGATTTTCCAATAAAGTGCTTTGGTTCAACTGTTGTGTTAGAGTGCTGTAGATCTTGTTGGTGTTGCTGGGTTTAAGTTTCTCCCATAAGTTATTGGTTTTTATCAGAAAGATAGGCGCCAGATCTTCTGAGTTGGGAGGGCTAAGCCCCCTCTTCTGTTATGCTATCAGGCATATCGGCTTGAAAAGCGGCCTTCACGTTGTCTATCTGCTCAGACTGATTCCCATATTCCAGGTTTTCGAGAGAATTTGGAAAGCGCCAGGTGAGGCTTGGAGAAAGAATGTCACCCAAGATCCTCACGCTTCGCCAGCTCCATGGAGGAAAGAAAAACTCTTTCTGAGTGATCGGGCTCGAAGGGCATCTTTGTAGAAGTTTGTTAAATTTACTGGCACTTGAGCTGTTGTCATTCTTAAGGTTGTGAAGAGAGAGAGACCTCTAGTGGCAGAAGTGAAAATATATTCAGTGGTGCATTTGTGTGATATTTCCTTTGGTTGTATGGTATTCAGGAGAAATCGAGCGCGGAACGTTGTCATCCTATTGTCAATGGAGGTCAAATTTTGTCCTCCATCTTTGAGAGAAGTACATAGCTTGGAGTATGAAAGCCAGTTTGTTTTGTTCCATATGAATCGATATATGGTTGACTTTATTTGTTTGATGAATTGCTCTGGTGGCGTAAGAATCTTTAGTGTATGCCAAAGGACACTGGTGGCTATTTGGTTAACGATTATTGCTCTCCCTCTTGTGGAGGCAGAGGCTCGTATTGTTGCCCACTTTCCTAGTACTTGCTTGAAACGCTTGTTCAGTGCTTCCCAGTTCTTATCCATATAAGAGGGTGTGTTTCCGAGGTAAATCCCCAGGTATTTGTTTCCTCTCTGTGGACCAGGTACCAGACATTGGGGAATCCGTTCGGTTTTTCCATTTGCCACACCACAGTCCTGTGGTTTTATGTGTGTTTAGTTTCGCTCCTGAGACTGCCTGATATTGTTGGTATGCCATCTGTATGTTATGGAAGTCCTCTTCTTTGCAGGTTATGATTGTAACATCATCAGCATATGCTGTCAGGGTTATGGTTTGGTAGGGAAGTTTAGGTTGGCATGCCCTGAGCACCATGCTGACTCTACACAAAAAGGGTTCAATGGCAATTGTGTAAAGAGGACCAGAGAGTGGACAGCCTTGTTTAATACCTCTGCTGTATGGTGCAGTTATGGTAAGCCTGTTGTTTATTTTCATTCAAAACTGTGCCTTGGCATACAACATCTTAATAGAGTGAATGATGCCTGAACCAAAGCCAAATGCTTTCAAGCAGTTGAAGAGGTACAGGTGTTCAACGCGGTCGAACGCTTTTTCTTGGTCTAGTGTTACAAGACCCATTGTTTCATTGTTGTTGTTTGCTATGCTTATGAGATCCCTTATAAGGTGTAAGTTTTCGTGGATTGATCTTCCAGGGATGGAATAGTTCTGATGCCTATTTATAATTTCGCTCAGAGCAGGTTTAAGTTTGTTGGCAATGGCTTTGGATATAATTTTGCAGTCGGTGTTTGTGATAGAGATGGGTCTCCAGTTTCCTAGTTTCGTCGCGTCTCCTTTCTTTGGAATGAGTTTAATAACTGATGTTGTCATATTGAGTGGGAAGCCATTGGTATTCGCGTCGACAAAAACTGTGTAGAGGATAGGTCCAAGCTGTTCCCAGAAGGACTGGTAAAATTCAGTGGTGAGCCCGTCTATGCCAGGAGATTTATCTTTAGGTAAGGAGGTGCAGGCAGTTTTCAGATTGTGTAACGTGATGGGGAGTTCTGTGTTACTCCTTGTTATTGGTGAGAGTCTTTTCACATCGGAGAGAATTATATTCATGGCCTCCATTGATGTTGAGTTGGCTTGGTACAAATTTTTGTAGTACTGCAAGGTATGTAAGAGGATTTCGTCATGATTTTCTATGATGTTTCCATTATCTATTTTAATAGCAGATATGGTGGTGCACTCTTGTTGGCGTTTTTCTAGTGAGAAGAAATACTTTGTGGGGGCATCTGCGAAGTTGATATGTTTGCGTCGTGCTCCTATTAGTGCTCCTCTTGCAGAGTGCTCTAGGTGTGAGCGTATGGTGATTTCTAGGGATTGGTATTCCTCAGATTCTGGATGATGCAATTGCTGTTGTTGTTGCAAATTTTTAAGGACTGAATGCTTATTCAAATTTCTTCTGACTATATTTTTGGGTGAATACCCTAACTTTGGATTTAAAAAGTGACCACCACTCGGAAATTGATTGTGAAGTAGGTATATCTCTGATGAGAGTTTCGATATAGATTTTGGAGGTTCTGAGATATTCTCAAAAATCCAGTATGCTCCTCTTTGTGTCTGGTGTGTCCAGGAATGCAAATGCCACGAAGGATGGAATCATGGTCTGATGCATGAGATGGATATTTTTTTTTAAATTAAAGCCATTAAGAGTTATTCTAACATGATACTGTATAAGATCATAAAAGTGGAAGAACATAGGAGTTTCTATTGCACAATATTGTCTATTTACATGAGAGTGCCAGCTGATTAATTTTCGCACTGTTAAGCACAACAATCCTTTCCCCCCCTTTCTTTGGGGGGGGGGGAATGGTGTCACTTCTATGCTGGAAAGTGAATTATAATGCAGTCGCCCTGCTCAGCCAGCCAGGAGTTGATTCCATGGATTCCAGTCTTGGTGGAAAAGATCTAAGGTGTTGTATTGCCTGTGGTGGTGATACTCGTGTAGGATCCGACTTCTCACCTTTTGTTGGAAGGCTGCAGTGAGTTGGTCAGTTGCCTCTCTCTGTGAAGTTGCTGTGCTGTCTGGTCTTGTATGTCTGAGGTAGAAGTTGTATATCACCGCTTTCGCGGTTATGAAAAGGTAGTTGCAGAATGAATGGTTATTTGACTCCACATGGACGAGATTGAAATATTCCTCTTCTTTGTATGAAGACTACCACAGGTGAGAGCTGCCGTTTCCCGAGACAGAGAGGAGGGAGATAATACATATAATATATAGAGGAGAGAGAGGAGTCGACCGTGAGATGCGGTGATTAATACCCTTGGAGGGTAATGGATGGCAATGCTGTAGCCAATGAAGTTCTAACTGAGGCTCGGCTATTGCTGTTACCCTCTTGCCATGATCAGAGCTTTAATAGCTCAATAACACCTTATCCCTACACTGTCCTTACAGATAACGGGGAAGATGAAAAGCATTCTTGCTTCGCCCCTTTAAGCCAGTCCTTATAAGGACTAAGGACTATAAAAAAAAAATATATATATATATATAACAAACGAGTGATGATATTGAGTTGTTAGTGAGAGAATGAAGTGAGGAGATAGTAGTTTTAGTGACGGATTATTCTCCAAGTATTGGAACCGTATTACAAGAAGGACTACAGGAGCGTTTCTGAGTGCAAGAACTCAGAAAAACCTACTAAGGGTAAGTAGCAGCCAATTCTCTATATAACTTAGCAATACCAAGACTATGGAAAAGCCCCTAACTTCCGAAGAAGTTTACAGAGAGTTCCTAAGATTAGGAAAACTCTTAAACGATAAATGGGCAGGGAAGGTACAACTGTACGACACATTCCCCCCCCCTCCCCCGCAGCAGTCACAGACGACATCATGGAACGACCAAAACAACGAGGACGACACATACCCTCAACAAGACTTAGCACTCTTGCCAAAATCAGAAGAACAAGCAATGCCTATCAAACAGCAGAATCGCACACAGACTTCCAGAAAGTAGAAAAGAAAAGAAAAATATCTAACACGACAGAAATACCCAAAACAAGAGAAACAGACAAAGGAACAAATGAAAGAATACCCCAGTCATACTAAGGGCCAAGGAACAGTGGACATCGATCGCCACCGCTCTGAAAACCACAGGAATCACCTTCACAAAAGCAACAAACACGGAAGAAGGAATACGCATTCAACCTAAGACATCGACAGACTGCAGAAACATAACAAAATTCTTGGATAACAATCACACATTCGAACTCAACAGCGACAAACATCTGAAAGTAGTACTAAGAGGAATCGCAGAAACAATATCAACAGAAGAAATCACCACAGACGTACATAACAAAGGATTTTAACCCATTAAGGTAAAGCGAATGCACACAGCAGACAAGACTCTACCCCTTGATCCTAGTCGAAATTTCAAAAGACCAGAAAGATATATACGACCTCCAAACTATCTGCGACTTAATTATAAAAGTAGAATCTCTGAGACGCAAATCTACAACACAATGTCACAGATGTCAGAAGTTCGGTCATGCACAGCGATGCTATAAAGCAGAATTCCGATGCGTGAAATGCGGAGGAAATCACGCCACACTAGAATGCAACAAACCACGCACCCTGCCAGCGAAATGTGCTAACTGCGGGGGCCCACACCCCGCCAACTATAGAGGGTGTACAGCACATCCCCAAAACCAGAAGATACAACCTCAAAGCAGCAAGCCCATACAAGAAAGCGGACCCACCCAACAAATCACAGCCTCCACAAAAAACGGAAGAACATATGCAGAAATTGCAAGCCCAACCCAACAACAAGACTCCAAACCCAAAACGAACCCACAGCAAACCAACAAGACCAATCTCCCCAACATAACAAGCTGCATAGGAGAGATGCTTGCAGAACTCCGACAAACTGACCCAACACAAGAGGCCAAGGACATCATTCTAAAACACGCACAGATTTTATTCTCTGCAATTTTTAATGGATAGAAGCAAAATAAAACCCAACTCTCTACAGATCATCAGCTGGGATGCTAACGGACTACCCAACAAAGCAATAGAACTACAGGAATTCGCGGCAGAAACCCAAGCAGACATCATCTTAGTAAATGAAACACACCTGCGTCCATCTGACAAGACAAGAATCAACAACTACACCCTGTACCGCACAGACAGAACCTATACAAGAGAAGGAGGAACTGCCATCTTCATTAAAAGAAGTATAAAGCACAACGCAATCTCCAGACCTCAAACAGAACACATGGAAACAACAGGAATTGAAATACACATAGAGAACACAAGCAGTACCATGGTATTTGCAGCCTACAACCCCCCCCCCCAGATAAAAACTCCTAGAATCAGATCTGGACGAAATACTAAATGCAAGTAAAGCAATAATCGTAGCTGGAGATTTTAATGCTAAACATTCAGCCTGGAACAGCAGAAACCCAAATATCAACGAAAAAATACTCAACTCTTCTACTACTTCACGAAACATAGCAATAATAGGATCCACTGAACCCACACACTACGGAGCAACCGGACGTCCTGGTGTAATGGTTATAGGTATATTAAAAAACATAGCGCACAGCTATCAAATACATGCAGACAACGAATTAAGTTCTGATCACAACCCCATCATATTGCAACTAGGCACCACACAGGATTTAACTGAAAATACCTCCACCTTTATAAACTGGAAACAACTTCCTTCAGCCTTCCAGGAAATTCTTGGCCCAGTACCACATATAATATCCACTGAAGACATAGAAAAAGAAGTAAAAATCTTTGAAAAGCAAATACTAACAGCAGTATCACAGGCAACACATGCAACCAAATGCGCACCACCAAATAAACTTCCAGAGGACATAAAATTTCTTATCCGTGAGAAAAACAGGTTAAGAAGAAAATATCACTGAACGCTGGATCCCGCAGATAAGCAGGCAGTTAACAGAGCTACAAACCAGGTTCGGTATGCCCTAAAGGATCACCGTAACGAACTCTGGAATAACAAAATACAACAATTAAACACAGAGGATCAATCATTGTGGAGAATGATGAGATCACTTCGTTCAAAACGTAACACGCTTCCCCCAATCCAAGGAGAATATAGAGTAGAGGCATTTGCAGACAGGCAGCAGACTACAAACCATCAGATCATTTCAAACATAAAATACCAAAATCCTGTTGTTGATGGACAGATATTAAAGTGTGGTTTATGGAGAATTTGAGTCCAAGAGAAGGCTGATAACTAGTAGTGCACCACAGGACTCGGTATTTGTCCTCTGTTGTTTAATTTGTGTATCAATGATACGGGAAACGATTGCCAAAAAATATTCCGTTTTTCTGTTGATGCAAAACTGGGAAGAGCGATAGGAGATGAAGATGAGGTAGAGCTCCTGCATAATGACTTAAACAGACTGGCAGCGTGGGCAAAGGCAAATGGCTACCAGTTTAATGTGGTCAAGTGTAAGGTGATGCGCTTTGGGTAGAAATCAGAAGCTGTTTTCTATATTGATAGAAGAGAACTTCAGGAAACTGATGAGGCTATGGACTTGGAGGTCATTGTGGACAGCGGTTGAAGTTTAGAAGTCATGCTGAGAAGCAACACATCAACACACACCAGAACTGCACACCAGATTACGTGGTTGTTGAGGAACACACTAACGAGCATGGATAGATCCATCAAGAATCTTGATACTGATACAAGTTTATTCTTGTATCAGTACAGATTTATTAGTAACAAATCAATAAGAATATATTAGTAATATATTCTTATTATATTATATTTTATTTTATATAGATCTGTGTCCTTTGTCTTTGGGTACAAATAATTCAAGTATGCTCTTTTTATTACTCCTCAATAGGTTTTCAATGTTTTTTTTTTTCATTTTAAAAGCTTCAAAAAATCTTGTTTTTGTTTTATTTCTTAACGATTCATTATTAATAGTGACGCCCTTCATTTATCTTCATCATTGTCCTTAGTGTCTGTCTCTCCTATAATGTGTTTATTAGTTATTAGTTATTTATTAGTTCAGAATATTCATGATACATTTCCATAAAACTAAAGAAGTAAACAACTATAAAAATATGGATGCATAGAAATCATCTAGTATTCGCCAATGCTACCAATTGAAAACAAAGAAAATTACTACTACAAAAAATAAAGAATAAACGTTTCAGATTATTGTGTTTACATTGTTTATAAATGGATAGTTTTTAACAATAAAACGAAATGATGAAGACCGCATAAAAACCTTGGCTGAATGCCAGATTAAAATATCTGAAGTAAATATTCTCAGTGAACGTCGTGCCATCTCATGGCGAAATTTCCAACTTTTTGTGCAAATTATATTAATCAAATAAAAAGAAATATATATGTTTATTTTCTGTATGGAGAATCTTACTAAAATAGCGATAAATTTAATTTTGGGACACATTATACTGAATTTAAATTTTTATTTATATTTGAGAAATATGAATGCATTACAAATATGAATACATTTCCCCATTATGTAGAAATAATTGACATTAGTTGCAATTAAGTATACCAAACAGTAATGTACGAATTATATGTAAGAAAAACAGTTCGTCCTGAATCAATCTTAGTTCAATACGGATTAATAGACTAACATTCTAAATTATGCAACAAGAAGGGAGTCCTGCTTTAGAATAGTTTTCCAGAATTTGAAAATTGACAAATTACAGAAAAATGTAAACTTAAGAAACATAATCGAACTTGGCTTAAAAGTAAATAAAAATAAAAATAAAAATAAAATAAAATAAACAGAAAAACAAACAACAAATAAAAAGTACGAAGAGGTCCGTACACTTCCTGTCATTTCTTATTTATAACTTAAATTATTTTGTTTAATGGAAGACAAGGATGTAGCTGTAGTGATGGAAATATTTACTACAATAATATTTGCAATGCTTTTTGTTTCAGCTTGGAAGATTTGGGGTCCAAGTCATTTTGCGCACTTCCGCGACTCTATCCAGTGAAAATTAACGTGATTATGTAGTAATTGTTTTTATATTTTTAAATGTAATATTTTGTTGTACAACTTGATCTAAAAAAAAAAAAAAATCTGTGAGAGGTTCGCAAACTTTTAGATCAGTCACTGTCATGTACTTTTAACATTGCATGACGTTAGTAGTAAATTATTTACATAAAATATCAAACTATGCAATAAAAGTTAATGCATGCGCTGAGAGGATAATTAACTTTTTTTTTATTGTTCTTTCAAATATTTACATATGTACAATGATCATCTATTCAGTATATTATTTTACAAGGTTCAGCACTTTGTGCCACATATAATGAGATTTAAATAGTAATGATGATAACAGTTTTTTTTTTATATAACAATCATAATAATAATTTACAATTATATTGTTCTTCAGAGTTACATAAGTTGTATAATATTACATGTTGTGGTTTACTATTTTTTTTTTTTCAAGTTTGAAAAGGTGTGATTATACAACAGTATTTACACATATGCAATCTGAATATTATGTGTCCTCATTTTCACAAACATACGGTGTAAACTCATGATTTACTTTTAAAATAATTTTTTTTTTTTTACATTGCATACATTTGTTACAGTTATTATATACATTACATTCATTTGTTTACATATGATACATTACTTACATTTGTTTACATGTGATATTTACATTACGTACATTGGTTTACATATAATACATACATTGGTTTTCTTGTGATACGTACATTACATGCATTTGGTTACATATGATACATCTTGGATGAGAACTAATTTTTTTTCCCTTTCATCCTCGAAGCTTAAATGTAAGCTTATCTGAGGATGACACCAGTTGGTTATTATGTATTTTTTTTTTTTTTTGCTGTGTTAGGATGCTACGGAATCTATGATTGAGAAATTCGCGCGCGCGCACTCACACACACACGCGCGCACCCCCCCCCCCCACACACACACAATAAATTGAAATGTACTGATGCGTCGCTGAACTGGAAGCCTGAGCGAAGAATATATTGTGTTTCATTAAGTTTGTATGGTATTTTGGGTGCGTGTTTCTTGTTCGTAGTATGTCCTTAGAGCTCTTTTCAGGCTATTGTAGTTTGTAAGGTTTCTGTATTCAAAAGGTAATTTGTTTATCATGTCTGGGATGTAGAAGTTTCGCGTGGCATTTCCGTAGTGATTATTGTATTTATATGTGATATAATTAGTAGTCTGAGGTCTTGTTATACGGTATGTATTTCTAACTGTCCTGTAGTTGGCATCAAAATAATGTTTTAGCAAGGCTGCATAACGACATAAATGTTTTGCTGTCAGTATTTTGTGTTCTGCCATTGCAATGTTTATAAGGTCGTGATTTTCTCTTTGTTCCCAAAAGATCAGCTTTGTCATTTTGTACTGTAGCGACATTAATCTATTTAATTTGTAGGGTGCACAGAAAGCATACGTTGTTATAGCGTATATTAGTATATTTTGGCATAGTGCTTTGTATATTAGTGTTTTTAGGCGTATGGGAACTATGTCTTTTAACCTATAGAGTTTGCCAGTTATTGTTCGGAGTTTCTTTTGTAGATGGTTTATGTGGCTATTCCAGTTCATAATCGAAGTAAATTCCAAGGTATCGTATTGTTTCAACCTGAGTGATTGTAGTGGTTTTGCTGTTCTGTGTGTTTTTTGTGTTGGAAAGTGGATGTTGGATAGTTATATATTTGTTATCAACTGGTCGAGTCAGTGGATATCTGAATATCATCAATTTTGTCTTTTCTGAGTTTAGGTGTATGGAGTTTTTCGTGAGCCAGTCTATGATCAGATTTATATCATGTTGCATATTTGTTTGGGCTATGCTTGCGTTATTATGGATGGATATTATTGCTGTATCGTCTGCGTACTGGAATATCTTACCTTTGTGGTAACTGATTAATATCGTGAGTGTAAATGTTGAATAGAGTTGGGGAGAGTACAGCTCCCTGTGGCACTCCACAGGTTACTGGTAGCTCTCTGCTTCGGTTTGATCCGATACGTGTGATATGCTTTCTATTTTGGAGGTAGTTTGTAAACCACCTGTGAAGAGGCCCGTCTATTCCAACATGCCTCAGCTTTTCTAACAAGGTTTGATGTGTAAGTGTATCGAATGCTTTGGTTAGATCTATAAAGCCTACCATGGCTATTTTGTTTTTGTCTAAGGCGGTATTAATTACGTCTGTAAAGTCTTCCAAGAGAGATGTTGTTCCCTTATTTTTCTGAAAACCATATTGTGTTTTGGGGATAATATTAAAGATCTCAGTGTATGGTGTGAGTTTCTTCAGTATGATCTGCTCCATAATTTGATTGATAATTGGTAATGTTGCTATGGGTCTGTAATTGCTGATTAAATTTCTTTTTCCTTGTTTGTATATGGGTGTAATTATGGCGGTCTTTAGCATACTTGGTATCTGTTCTGTTTTAAATATTTTATTTATTAATTTTAGTAGGATTGGACTGAAACTAGTTGCATGTTGCTTTATATCTTTGGGTCTGATACCATCTATTCCTGGGCCTTTGTTTGGTTTGATTTGATGTATTGCTGAGAGAAGTTCTGCTTCTTTTATGTTTGGGAACCATAATGTCTGTTTTGATCGCGGTCCAAGTGGAGGGTCTCGTTTTGTGATTGGGGGAATATTTCTGTGAAGTTCTTGGATGGAGTCTGCAAAGTATTGGTTAAAGTCATTTGCTAGTTGTTGGATAGGTTTTGCGTCTTTCATGAAGCTGTGTTTTATGGTTTCGGAGACAGTGGTGTTGGGAACAGAATCTAGCATCTCATTAATCAGATGCCAGGTTTGTTTCATGTTGTTTTGTGCGGAGGTTAGTTTGTCTCTGTAGTAGCTTCTTTTTGCATTTCTGATTTGTGTTGTAAGGCGATTCCTTGTTATCTTATATTCAGTTTTTAAGGTTGTGTTATTTGGATATCGCTTTAATTCTTTCCATAAAGCGTCCTTTCTGTGTATTTCTAGGATTAAGTTTTGTGTTATCCAAGGATTTTGTGTTGTTTTTGATCGAATTCGGACTTTCTTTGTAGCTTTCTTATATATTTCCTCCAGTGTGAGTTTTAATGTTGTTGTATAAGATATCTGCTGAATCTGATGCCAGGTGTTCCCAGTCTGTTTTTCTTATTTCGTGGTTGACTATTTCTTCGTCTGTTATTGTTTTCTGTCGTTTTTCTTCTGTGGGACATTGCATGGGTATTGTCTTGGTGTGCAGGTTTAGAGCGGTGAAGTAATGGTCTGCTACTTTGCACTTTATGACTGATGCAGTGTAACTATTTGGTGATGCTCGGACGTTTATATGGTCTAGACAGGAGGCAGTGATAATATTTCCGAATATTTCTTCTCTAGTACATGATGTTATTGTTGGTATTAGATTGTACATGGATAGTGTGTCTAGGTATTGTACAGTGTTGTTCTGGTTTTCATTTGCAATATTTATGTTTATGTCGCCAATTATCATTAGGTGTTAGGTTGAGCATATTTCTTGGCTTGAAAGCCAGCAATTGAGTTCGTGTAAGAATTTTACCATGTTTAGGTTTGGTGGCCTGTAAATAGCATTTAGTATTATGGGATGCTGTGTATTCGTGGTATTAATGATTTCGAGGCAGAGTGTTTCAGCATGCTCAAACTGATAGGCCATTTCTTTTGCTATTAATTTTTGTTTCATAAATATTAGTATTCCACCCCCTCTTCTTGTTTGGCGGCATGATCTATGTTGTTGGAAGCCTGGAATTTGGAAAGCAGTCGCTTCGTAATTAGTTATGGATACTTCTGTAAGAATTAATATATCAATAATATCAGTGTAATTCCTCAGATAAGCCTGTAATAATAACCAATGTTTTCGGATGCTTCTGATGTTAATATGCAAGATTGAGAGACCTCTCGCTTGTACTGTGTTTTGTTTCCATGCATCAAGAGATTCGAAAGTACAATTACTGATGTATTCTGGTGTAATTACATCTATCTGATGGTTCACATTCATTTTTGTTGTGTTGAGATCTTCTTATTGAACTAAGTTGGAGTCTTTTGTTTCACTCTGGCAACCTGTCTATATCTTCCGAGCTTTTTATTTGTATAGACTTTGAAGTCTGTGACTTTCTAAAGAATATTTTGCAGTCTTTGATCCATAAAAATTGATACTTTTTTTCTGTTTTTTCCTTTCCTGCTTGGTGCAAAAGATTCTGATTGAAAGGTGTTAAATATTCAGATAGAAAGATTGGCGTATTGTCTTGCGATGCATTTAAATCCTTGACTACTGGTTTTTTCAGTCTGCTGGCTTTTATGAGATTGTCTCTTGTAGCCTTGCTTGTCAGACGAACTATGACTGGTGCCGGTCGTGGCGAACCTTGTTTTCTGTTCTTCCTGGGAAACCGATTTATGGTCTGAACATCATTATGCTGTAAGGGGATATCAATTGCATGGCCTAACTTTAGAACTACGTCTCTGAGATTTTCTGTGGATTCGGTTTCTGGAAGACCGTTTATGACAAGGTCTTCTTTATGTTGTTGTTGGTTTAAAACTTCGTATTGTTGTTTGAGGGAATTAAATTCTTGACGGAGTTCCGGTGTGTCTTTTATCAATTTGTGCTGCCTCTCAGTTAATGCATTAATGCTGGTTTTAATGTCTTTTAACGTTTGTAAGACTTCTTCGACTTTTGAATTATTAAATTTAACAAACTCTTAGTATTCGCTAATTTTTTTTGTTATTTCTTTATTCTGTTTATCAAATAGTTCTTGGACAAGATCTGCCAAGCTGGCTTTTATATTTTCTAAACCTTTTTCTCGTAATAAATTAACGGAACTCAAATTATAAGACTCACCGGTGTTTTGTTGTCTGTTCAGTTCATCGTCCGATTCTGCCTCCGGCGTAATCAGTTGGGTCGTGGGTGGTGGCGTTTCTTTGTTCTCTCTACAGTTTAGGCACTTCCATTCTTCTCGTTTGGCATTGGATTTGCGTTGCCAGGTTGTTTCAGAAAGTCCGGAACATGTAAAGTGAAGATTCCTATGGCATTTCCTGCAGGCTATGTAACATCCGTCGGACGGCAATTCCTTCTGACACTTGTTGCACTTCATGACTCTCCTTTCTTCCTCTGGACAGCTGCAAAGATGGCGACGTCCTTTGTTCTGTACTCGTTAGCAACCGCGGTGTATGCTTCAATTTTTTTAGCACACTCAGATTTTGGATTCCACTTGGCCGATTTCGATGAATTATATGTCACTGTCTTCAGCGTGACAAGTAGAGTTTCTTTATGGCACATTTAAATTAAAAACAGGAGTTAGAACCACATTAAAACTATAAAAACGGGACGAGCGATACGACCATGCAACCGTTCGTATGCCTACACAGCGCCCTCTGATCAACCTCTGATATAATAATAATAATAATAATAATAATAATAATAATAATAATAATAATAATCCAGTTGTACTTTATCATGAACGTTTAGTTCGAGGAAAAATTAAAATTTTAATTAAAATTAAAAAATTAATTAAATTATTTTTTTTTAATTTCTTCGCACATATTAACGTACCTTATGTGTAGCTTCGAAGCTGTTAATAAAATTATAAAATTCAACAACAACAACAAAAAAGACTGTTTTCCAACAAGACTTGGCTTGATGCCTTTATTCAACAAGTCAAAAAAATTTCTTGGAGGGACTGTTTAGACTAGCATGAGAACTCGCCTAAATACAAATCCAACAAAATCTGTAGTTTACTAGCGACGTAAATTCCAAACTGCTTATTCTTTTAAAGATTTCCTCTCTATCTTCTCCCCCCTAAAAAAAAAAAAAAAAAGTGTGCTCACTCACGTTAGCAACCGCTTTTGTTGTTTGGATATACTCCTTTCCTTTATTCATTTAGCATTTTTCTTATGTTGATCCCACCGCAGAATGGTTATTTGTAGACCTATAGTACACTCGCACCGTGGAAGGACTACGGATTTTTTTTTTTTAATTTATTTTTACATAGTCCGAAAACTCTTCTCTAGAGACCAAACAAGGAACTTTTTTCAAGCCACTTCAGGCCTCCAATATGTGCAAGACGATGGTCTCATCCCGGGTGATGAAATTCATCTCCCACCTAAAGGACAAATTACAAATACCCATAGCGGGATTCGAACCTTTTAGTTGGAGAAAGGATACGCTGACCACTCCGCCAACCAGACGTCAATTTAGTTTTTTTTTTGTTTATTTATTTTATTTTTACTATTGTGTTTTTTAAGTGTAATTTTTTTCATCAATGTACATATTTATTTTTACTCCTGTACCTTGTTCAATCCTCTTCTGTTAGAATAACAAAACAAACTTTTGGAATCGAAGCACTTATAGTGTCATTTATAAAAGAAGATTGCTAAGTTAATTCACTTCATCCAAAACAATAATATTTGTTCGATAAACATTTTTTATTCATTCATCGTACGCAATGAATGTATAAATAACAACAAACGTGTATTAGTTTAGACAAATAGCACTCATCAATAAACCGATAATGTTCTTTATTTTCACCATGAGTTTGATACGAGTAAATTTTTCTGACAGTTATGAATCTTAAAAGATTAAACGATCGCTGTAATTTGTAAAAACAATTGAATACTGTTCCTTTTTTCTTCATTTCAGCAGTTGCTTAACCGGCAATGCGGAAACTCCATTCTTCGTGCATCACAAATTTGCAGAAGATCTCTGTTATATCTGCAAGTTATGCGCGTGCTGAAAAGACAAATGGTCTGAATGGTTAGCGGGATTAAAAACCCGAGTTTCCGGGGGGAAAAACCCTGCTACCATCTCAGTCTTAGTTGAAAGCACTCTAGAAAATGGTACTCCCATCCTTGATGAGATTGGAACGAACTTCTTCCAACCAAGGGGTGCTTGTCGATCCCTCTAGTCCACACCACGCAGGTTATCTCTGGTTTTGTAGCACAGCATCTTCCGATTCCTTTATGTAAAACATTTCCAGTTCTGGTCAAAAACCATTCTTTCCTACAACGTTGGGACAATTGTTTTGCCATCTTATTCGCTGTTCCCGTCTTGATCTCCGGTTTTATCCGAGTATCCATTTGGCGGAAACCTAAAGAGAAAAAAAGAAATCCCGATTATTCAACCGGATCCCTCGGATGGAGATTACCCATACGGAAGGACACCAGTACAAAACAGTCAGTGCACCGTTACCTCCCCCTCCTAACGGGCAAATATCCGCGGCACTCGTGTCCCCATCACACATCCTCAGGATTCGGTTATTCTGTCTCATTTTTCGCCCACCCCCCCATCCAACAGGCTTTTTCTTTACGCCCACCCCATCACTACACCCTCGATGAGCTTTTCTGTATGAGGGATGCGCCAGGTTTCAACTACGCAACATCCTGTGTAGGAATAATGGAGTACTTCCTCCAAATCCTCCTCGCATTCATTACTCTGTACGGCATTGTGCCGCTCAGTTAAAATCCAACGCACTCATCGCTCATCTCTGATCCTAACATACTTACGTGACACCAACACACACGAAAATGAAAACCTGCGTTCCAGATTGGTAATTAAAAATCCTCTTTATTCGATCAACATCTTCTTGAGTCTAACCGTTGACGTCTGACGTATGTGACCTATGATTAACTAGTAATTGTGCTACTGATTAAACATTTCTACCGATGATAGGACTTGAAAAGTTAGCGTCTGAGAAGCGCAATTCTGTACGTAATGGCACTTCAACAAATTACTACTGAATGATGCAACAATCATAAACATATATGGACAATGAAAAAGATGACTACCGTTTGCAGTAATAGTTGACAGTTTCAATTGTAATGCATTGTGTTCAACAATGCACCAAAATGTTTTACTTTAACAGAGGCAGCATTGATCCTATCTTCAAACCAAAATGCTTCTTTTTTCCTTTTTTGTAATAATAAGAAGACAATCATCATAGACTAACATGTACACAAGCTCGTTCATATCATACTTTTTAAAAAACAAAACATTTTATGGTAAGCTTATCTAGGTTCTTCAACATATACGTTAGCACTGTAATTGGACAGAGATTTAAGGAACATGGAAAAAAAAAAGTTTGCTCTTGTTTTAACAGGCCCAACAGAAAGTTGAGAAATGATGGTTGAAGTTCAGTGGAGGCAATGAATTATTCTAAGAATGTTTTCTTAGAATACTCCAAGAAAAAGTTGAAGGAGTGTTGAAGGAGTAGAATGAATGAAGCAGACATCCCAATTCAAGATCGTAAGTAACCAGTACATTAAGCAATGCGTTCATACCATTCTTCAGGATCCAGCAGACTTTACTGTCCAAGTTGTTTAGTATTTTTCTGATGCTTGTGTTTCTGAAAAACCACAGAAGACATATGGTGCTCATTTTCTGGTATGGTAGGAGGTCATTTGCTTTGACCACCTGTACTGGAGTTGGTGGAAAAGAGTGAAGCTAGAAGATCAGCTTTATCTTCTGGTGCTGTAACAATGATGCCATCTGGAGGAGAGAAAGGTAGAAGTGTGGGTGAACAGAAGTTGAATCCTTTTCCAAAGGGCCAGAATTTAGCTTTTGGTTTGCTGATGATTATTTTGCATTTATTGCATGCTTCAGCGTAGGTTGAGTATCAAATTGGATTTCTTGTTGCAAACGACTTGTGGTAAGTAATATCCAACTACTGTGGTATACCATCGGTTGAACCAGGGCTTGGAAAATTGACAGCCACTGAAGATCGTCCAATTTTGTAGTGTCAGGGTGTCAAAGACAGAATTATTGCATGGAGGACTTGTGTGAAAGGAGACTCACACAAGATTGTTTTAAGTTGTTCTGGTTTTCCCGGGAAAGAGGAGAATCGAAATTAACCTGAAGTTTGCTTAAGGGAATGAATGAAGTACGGATTTTATATTTCTCGAGAATAATTGCCAACGTGGTTGAAATGGAGCTGATATTAGGGAAGGAAATAAAACCTTTCACATCATTATCTTTGATAGGGCTTGCAGGTGGATTAAAAAGAAGTTTAGAAATCGCCTGTTTACGATTAGTGATGAAGGGGTGGGGGGGGGGTCCCAAAGTACATTGATACCAGTTTTTTTTGGAGAGAATAATGATGAGACTGAGCATGAAGATATGTTAGTGTGTAGGGCTTCAGTAAGATAAAGATCTTCAATTTTTTTTCTGACGAATGTGTCTGTTCATCCGGAAAAGGAAAATAACTGTTACCTCATAGCTTGGAGGTAGAATTTATTCTAGAATGTACGTTGTTAAACTGGTTCAAGAACTTTTTTTTTTTTTTTTGGCCGAGTGATTAGCTCATGGCTGTTTGTGATTGTCTTTGAAAATACTAGTGGTGGCGGTGGTTGGCGGTAGATGGCGTTGGTGTGGTTGCAGTTCGTTATAGTTGGTGAAATGAGTGGAGACAGAGTCGTAGGGTAGGTGCCCTCCCTCGATGAGTCTTTGGACTCTCTGGAGGTGTCACGTAATGATATACAATCGATTAAGAATGTTATAACTTTTCTAGATAACTTATCTTGTAAAAGAGTTCATTTGGAAGTAATTTCACACGCCTTTATTAAATTTATTAATTCATTTTTTACTTTAGAAGCCGTAGTTACATAGTGAGAATTTATAAAATTATCATTGATCATAAAAACAACACAATTATCGCTTAGAAGGAAACAAACACAATATTGCTGTCAGATTGTCAACAGTCGCGCATGCGTGTAAGCTTGGATGAATGAACGCTGTTTATTTAAAATAAACTAATTTCTGTGACTTGTAAAGGGAGTGCAAACGTCACTATTTCCCTGTTTATTATTTCTTTTCTTGTGTTGAATGTAAGTTCATTACTGTTAAAATGTATTAAAGAATTCCTTGCTTTTTTATTCTACATTCAAAAACGGCGACAAAACGTATTTTAAGGGACGCGGACAAATGATTAGAAAAACCAGTCTAATCATTTGTCCTACAGTTTGCATCTGAGAGACATCACTGGACCACTGAAGACCGAAAAAAAGTTGCCTTTATGGATGAATCTCGTATCCAACTATTCTTGTGTGAATGAAATCTGGAGGGTCAGATAAAAATCTGGAAGAGAAATCGATCACCCCAATGTCATGGTCCAGCTGAAACAGCCTGGAGCAGTATTGTTGTTGAGAGATATTTCCCAGGAATCTCTGGAGTCCGTAGACCGTACTTTGAATGTCATAAAGTGTCTATGTATTCTGACCGATCACAATAAGTTCAGTATGAGAGAGGACATGAAAGCAGATGCGTAGTGAGGCTATGGCCCATGTGGCCCCGACCATCGGCGTTAATTTTATATAGGCGCAAAAATTGAGATTTTTAACTTCGAAATATATTATTAAAAAGCATTTTAAAAAAAATTGAATATCATTTTCAATTTTGTTAAAGATGTCTTTTAATAATATATTTCGCAGTTAAATTAGTATTTTAAAAAGAGACATAAAAAATATTTTGGACATATTTTTATATTTTTGATGATTTGCAAAAATACGGGAGTAATTAATTATCTAATATTCGCGCGTAAAATATCTTTGTAAAATACCTCCCACCTTTCCGTGTATCTTGTGACCAATTTTATTTCAAGTAACCATGGTAATGATACCAAGCTTCTCTACACTACGCTGATGGTCACGTGATAAATTCGAAATAATGCTTCGTTGCTTTTTTTTACAGTAATTTTTATGTTAAGTTTTAATCGATTAAAATTGTTTCCATTAAAATAAAAATTATAATATAAATAAAAAATAAAAATACTGCACGTAGAAAATAATCCAGTAAAACTGAATTTCGAAAAAAACACCGAGTGTTTATTTTTGAAAAATCTTCATTTCATTATTTAAATCTAAAATAAAAATTTTTAGAAATGACCCTACTGTTTATTGTCGATAACTGTCAATAGTTTCTTAATTGGCCGCTATTATGTAATGTCGCGATTAACCCTTCCTAACCAGTGGTGAGCTATAAGAGACTTGCGCGTTTCATGAGTTTTATGATTTAATAAATTATAAAACTATAATTTATACCAACTTGATATAAAAATACAGTAAAAACACGATATCAACAGATATAAAATTCATCACATGCATTGATATTTTTTATTTTAAATTACCTCTAGTACGCGGTAATTTAAAATTAAAAAAAATCAAGCACATGTTTTATTTACTGATTTGGAAAATATGTATCCGTTTGAAATTTTGCAGGGCATTGTAAATTACGAATTATGTGAATCTTACCCTAACATAGTAATATTATTACGTTTAATACTTACTTTACCGGTAATAATTGTTTCAGGAGAACGGAGTTTTAGTAAATTAAAAATTATAAAAAATTATTTAAGATCAAAAATGGGTCAGGAACGTCTGACCAATTTAAATATTTTATCAATAGAATCTGCAATGATTTGCGAAGCAAATTTCGACAATGTAATTGATAATTTTGCTTTTTTTTTTTTTTTTTTTTTTTTTTTTAGAACGGCGCAATTTTCTTTCCTGGCAATAGGCGCCAAAATTCCTCACTACGTCTCTGCATGAAAGGGTTGTTGGAAGAGGCGAGAGCGAAGAGTGAGAAATTGAAAATCGTGAATATTTTACTAGTATAGCCCAGCCATAGGCCTGATTCGTCAACTATGCCGGTCTCGAGCCCGAATAAAATTAAGGGGAATTGAGATGATGCCGTACTTCCCTAAAAGGGGGCTCACGGCCGTTATATCATCATGCGCTATAAATAAAATAAGTTCAATGTCAGTAAATGTAAAGTCATTCACTTCGGCATGATTAGATATCCAATGTCGTATTATATTGGTGGGATTATGCTAGAAGAAACTGATGAGGCTAGGGATCTTGGAGTGTCAGTAGATAGGAAGTTGAAGTTTATAGACCATGTAGCAAAGATTGCAAATACAACTCCAGAGATAATTGCAAAGCTGAAACAAACGTTCCCATGTAAAGATAATGATGTCATTTTGCCTCTTTACAAGGCTTTGATAAGACCTCACTTGGACTATTGTGCGCAGGTCAGGTCTTCTGGTTTCCGTTGTGATTTTGATATGTTAGAGAGAGTACAAAGGAGAGTGTTAAAAATGATATCAGGATTGTGGAATACTGATTATGAAGACAGATTGAGAATTTGTAGCCTGCGGACACTAGCAAACGGGAGAACGAGGGGTGATATGATTGAGACTTACAAATTGCTGAAGGTGTCATACAGGATTTCAGTTGATGGAATTTTTCAATTTATAGATGGCGATCAAAGGACAAAAGAGCATCCTTGGAAGCTGAGAATGAATGCCGCTAAGAAGGTGGTGAGGGCTATCAGAGGGGTGGTGCGTGACTGGAATCGATTGCCGTTGGATATTGTGAGTGAAAGCGGTGTGAATGAATTCAAGAATAAGTATGAATAGCTGGTGTGTGCAGTATGTGGCCTCCCTCAAAGAGTTCCCGACTCCTTGGATGTATCTCGTAATAATAATAACAATAATAACATTGTTTTTTTTTATTATTCTTTACCTAATTATGACTACGTGAAGTGACCATAATAGGTTGCTTGTATATGGAGGTAGATAACTTCACATTTGACTGCCTGGTTGGCTGAATGGTTAGCATACCTGCTCTCCAACCGCCAGGTGGCAGTACACCTTTCCTGGGTTGGACCAACATAAAAAAAAAATGCTAAATAAATAAAGGAAAGGAATATATCTTGCTAAGGTGAGTGAGCGCATTCCTTTTTTTGGGGAGGGCGGGGATGCCTCGAAGAAAAGTTTTGACAAATTCTTTGATAAATCTTTGATAAGTTTTGAGAAATGTTTTGGTAAAATCAAAGATATCTGGTATAAATAAATGCAATAAAGATATAAATAAATATAATCTGATAAATAAATGTAGTAAATATATACATATATATGATATATATATATATATATCATACAAAAAACAGTAAAATAATAAACATGATTTTAAAAAAATCTTAGTTCTCTAGTAAGAATTCCGGTTTTTAATAAGTTAAACAAATCCAACATAACTCTCACAGAATGATTAATGTACCAAAAGTGTTGTACGATCCATTCTATTTGTGTGGTGTCACGGGAGGGAGGGAGAAAGAAATGGCCCTGAAATAATTTTGGAGTCTCCATAGTAAGTGGGAAAAGACGGCTAAAGAATGCCCTTAAGTTGGAAAAATCCAGTAAATGTCCCTACTAAGGTGCAAAGAATCGTGATTAAAAGGGGGGGCGGTTTCACTTGACGATTAATCACCTTGTCTTATGCAGAGGTCGAAGGTTCCTTCTCAAGCATTTTTCTCTTCAGGCAAACAATGCTGCGGACACTGACGAACAAAGTTGACCCAGGAAAGTACAGGTAACTATCGTATAACGAGGTACTTATACAACGCGGTTTCGATATAACGCGGTCTACAAATTGATTTTTTCATATGTTTTTCACCGTGCGACTTAAAAATCAAAATTTATATTCGTAACATTTGTGTCTGTCCGTATCCCGCATGTAGTTATAAGTAGCGAATTTATATTAGGGGAAATACTCTTTATCACACACTTACGTCAATTATTTACCGTGTAAAGTTTATTGTTGAAAGTTGTCTTCGTTTTCTGCCAGGAAAGTGCAGTAAAAATCATGAGTCTGTTAATCTCAAGCTGAGCACTTTATTTTCTGGTTAGTTACATTTCAAATTTTGTTTAAGCCAATAAGAATACAACTTGGTCGGCTAAATCCCAAATTGCCAGCCCATCCTCGTCCGTTCAGCATCCAGGTACACAACAAGAAGGTGAGGACCAGACATTAGGTCAGAAGCCCTGGTCGATTCTCCGCATTCCTTTGAAAGTTATGTTCTGATTTTTCTATCCATGAAGACAACCTCATTCACAACCCGCCTCTCTGACCGAATCAATCAGCCCTCCTCAGGGCCCCACCACTGAATCCTCAAGGCTCCTACTTTCAAACTGTTTTCAATCTCTTCCTGAACAATGATTGCATACCCCAGTCTACATTTCATCTCCAAAAGCCCCTCATGTTCGATCCGCCTCTAAAACTTTCTTACCTATTCCTCCTCTCAACAGATAAACCTCAACCCCAACCTGCTCCAAATGGTGACCACTTCCGGCCTCAAACCCTCTGCACACTCCTGCATCCCAAACCTGTGGGGAACATCACTCACAACAACAACACAGTCAATGAGACCCCCCACCTCTTGCATCCTCTCTTCATGTGAACCTATACAACATTTGAATGCTGAAACACAATGTCAGCAACAATCAGTCCATGTCCTTCCTAAACTGAAATCTGAAAACTGAAGTAAGATAATGTGGGCAAGTATCAGAATGGCGAACTGGACAATAAAACTTATTTGTGCTTATGATTCCACAGAAGGTTCTACTAAAGAAGAAGTGAAGGAATTTTTTGAGGCATTAGAGAAGACAGCTGACAACAAAAAAGGAAGTTGTTCCTTGTTGGAGATCAAAACAGCAGAACAGGAAATTATTACCAGATGTATAGAAATATTCTGCACAAATCTGGGGAAAAGAGCAAAGCTAATAATAATGGTAAGTGCCTGCTGGATTTCTGTTTAGGAAAGACATGGACCAGCCATTACCAATACTACGCCTCACCACAAAACTGCTGCACAAACTCACATGAAGAGAGGATGCAAGAAACAAGAAAGTTCCATCGACCATGCCACTGTCAAGAGAGATGCCCCCTACGGCCCCAGGACACAAGCGAACATAGAGGACCCGAAACTGGAAACGATCACCATTCAGAACAGTCTAAAATTGAACCTCGTATACCGGAAGAAAAGAAATACATGTAAGAAAGCTCCAAAAACAAATCAAACTTGAGCATCCCCCGAAGATGAAATGTAGACCAAAATACACAAATACCATTCAAGAAAAAACCAAAAACAGCTCGAAAACAAGAACCAAATCCTGAAGATTCAGTGGCAAAACCCTGAAGAAAACTGACCGAGCCAGCCAGAGAGGCACGTTGCGAACGAAGCCGTCTTCAAGGATAGAAAAATCAGAATTCCATGGTGGACTCAAGAAATTAAATAAGCATTAAAGAAAAAGAACGAATACTGACATTTCCTGGCAACTAATTCTGCTTGTGCTCTTAGAGAATATGTAATGCTTTTTAATGTAAAAAATTATAAAAATAATTTTTTACATTAATAGCCATAAACTTCAACGAAAGGGAAAAACTAACATTGAAGAGAAAATTAATTTCTCTCGAAGAAAAAATTAAAATCATGGATAGGTTGAAAAATTGAGAAAAATCAAAAGTTGTTGCGGGGACTTTGAATTTAAATGAATCAACAATTCAAACAATCAAACAAAATGAACACAAAATCCGAGAAAGTGTTATTGCTGGGTCAACAATACGTGCAAAGCTCGTTGCTCGTGTACGCGATATTGTAATAGAAGAAAATGGAGAAATCTGTAATGATTTGGATAGAAGATTCACTCCGAAGAAAATTCGTTCGGATGGAAATCTTAATAAACAAAAAGCTCTCAAAGTTTATAAACATTTATTGTTCAGACCAGGTGTTCAATGCGGATGAATCCGGCTTATATTGGAAAAAAGTGGAAAACGCACCTATATTTCGAAAAATGAAGGATCACCTCCTGGATTAAAGGTTTGCAAAGATAGAATTACTCTTAAGTTTACGTACGATTTGTAATTTTTATAATTTTATGCTATGTAGTTGTTTCATAGTTTGTTTTCGTAACTTATATGAATTACCTGAATTTATAAAAAATATTTTTTTTCTTCGATATGCATTGTTTATATAATTTAAAAAAAAAAGATTTCGTAACACGACTCTACTTTTTTCTATGATCTGAGTCTCGCATAACACGATTTATATAACGCGGCATTTCTATGGAACCTTACATCCGCGTTATACAAGGGTTACCTGTATTTGAGAACGGCCAACAAATCCCTTACACACACACACACACACACACACACACACACACACACACACACACACACACACACACACACACACACACACACACACACACACACACAGTCTTACCATAAATACTGTTACAACTTCCGCACTACCCACAGAACTGCGCAATCTTGGTTCCGTTAGCGCGTTAGTCACCATTCGCGTGTTTATCTGTAGAGAGAGAGAAAGATAGTTTAGCTGTACGGGTTAATATGCAGTGGGGAGATTATGAGAACCGTGTAGCTGTAATAGCACTTCACAAGGTTGGAATGAAGCTCTCTTATTACCAACAAGCTTAAAACACTCGGGATCATGGGATGTTTGTGTATTGGACCATCAACCGTTATAACCATACAGAAGACATATCTGACCGGCAAAGAGCAGATTGACCACAAAGCTTTAGGTCGCAACAGCTTGTGAGGCCGTGAAGGCAAGCCTCCGCCGTAATCCTCAGAACGCAGAAAGTGATGTCGCTAGATGAACTTTTCGCAGAGAAGGAGGTCAAGTGTACTAACCGATGACCTGGGAGTTTGAACTTATCGTTCTTTTGGACACTTCCTAACATCACATCCTATGAGGCCATCAGAACCGTGTTCGGTACGTGAATAACAGCACAGAGGTATCCTCTTCACAGATGAGAAGATTTTCGCTATTGAAGAATCATTTAACTGCCACAACGATCGAGTAGATGCCTGGGATGGTCGCATAGCACCCAGGATTCAAAGAGTCATCACCCAGAGTTAATGATGGTTTGGTAGTGAGGCGTAGGGGATGGGTGACGTATCAGGGGATATCCAATTTGCATATCTGTGAGGAAGGAATCAAAACCTTTGCCAAAATGTATCAAAAAAACTGCTGGAATCTGTGGTACGGCCCCTGAACAGCACTTTGTCTTACGGTAGGCAGTGGACCGTCCAACAGGATTCAGCCCCTGCACATAAGGCGAGGACCATACAACATTGGCAAGAGGTGAATGTGCCCGACCAGATACTATCATCTGATTGGTCATCCGGAAGTCCCGATCTGAACCCGTTGGACTTCAAATTGTGGTCGGAGCGTGCGAGAGTAGCTCTGCAAGAAACGACATCCCAGCATCGGCAGCCTGAAAGTGGATTTGGAGCGAGCAGTGGCAGCTTTCCATTGATGTTGTGTGTGACGCCATTTTCCAAATTAGTCTGTCAATTTTAGCAGTCCAATATTTATTTTATATATATATTTTGTTCTTTATAAAAAAAATTATTATATTTTTATTCTATTTTTATTAATTTTATGTATTTTTTTTTTGTATAATCCCGAAGCCAATTCAGTTTTCAATAAGCAGGACAGCGTTTTCACACTGGGAAATGAAATTATTCCCCTATCAGATAATCACAAACATCCCTACTCACAGTGGTAGGGATGTTTCAGACGCCCCGACTGTTAGGTTTTTGTTAGCGTATGGGAGTATCAAGGAATACCAGCATTGGCATTTGGATCTTCGATGAGATGAGGTGTTCTCAGATGTTTCTACTTCCTAGCCGTGAAAGCTACCATAATTCCACGAAGTGTTCTGCCTGTAGACATGTGTCGTTACGGAGCCGGTTCTGATGGTTGAATTCCTCCCGATCCCTGTACGAGACCGGATAACTCACCTTTAGTCCAAAAGATCTGTTAAAGATTCCTCGCATCATACACAGGAATCGAACCCAGGTTTTTACGACCAAAGGATTTCCTCTGTATCGAACTGAGCTACGGAAGCTACTAGTCAGTTAGTTGGACAGCGGATATGCTAACTATTCAGCCATCTAAGACTTATCAAAGGCCAACCGAAATATTTATATATTATTTTTAAATGTTAATACATATTAAAATTTATTTTCGAAAAACTATTCAGTTTGAAAAACTATTCATTTAAAAATTCAGTGTGTAAATTTAGAACGTATTCTAATTTGGTATTGAATGATCGCTCTTTCCATCTTAGAGTTTCTGCCTGTCTCTGAAGAGAACCAACCAGTTCGAAGCAGCTGTCAGGCCAGTGAAACCTTTTCACTAACAAAACGTAAATATAACAAAACGCATTACACTTTAAGACGCGTTGATTGCGTACTCTTTTCAAAATATGCTAAGAGGAAGGCGTGTTCGAAAAGACAGTTGAAGGAGGGGGAAAAAACGAGATTTTGAAGTTGAACTATGAAAGTATGCTGAATAGTACGTTTTAGAAGATTTCGATAAGAATGCAGAAATTATGCATGTAGGTTCTCGTATACAGTGACTATGGAAATGTTTTTGCAGAAAATGCAAGCAACAAAAGTGGACATCTTTAAGAAAAAAGAGAGGAATAAATTACCCAGAGAGAGAGAAAGAATCAGTAATCATTGTCTGATAATTCTCTTCTGCACCAATTCAAGTGTTTTTAGGATATTTACAGGATACCACCTCTAAAAATGAGAATAATATTCAAAGGTCGGATGGGTTTGTGACTTGTGTACAGAAAATAGATTCCAGGTTAGAGTAATTCCAAAGTCGAGACATCTAATCATGTGCAGTGGGATTTCTGAGCTGAGTCTTAGCGATTTTTCTGTTCCCGGGATTCGAGACATTGCTTTTCCAAGCAATGGAAAATCACGAAACTATTCTTCATTTTAAAACATGTTTATTATTTGTTATATTATTAATAAAATGTGTCAACAACCACTAAATGTCTTGATCAAGGAAGAGTAAATTTCCAGCTGAGTTTTCACGTCCATAGTTATGCATTCTCGCTTTGTCTGTCGTTAATAACCATAATATGTTTTTTTTTTCCCATTGGGGGGGGGGTTCAAAATGATTCCAAATTTTTGCATTCTGGAAGTCCACAATACACAATATTATGAAGGTCAACTGACGAACGTTTTCTGGTTTTAATCCTAAATTCAATTTTTTTTTTGTGTAATCTGATGGAAAAAATTACTAAAACATCTCAGGATGTTTCCAATAACCGATCCACTCACCCGAAGTAAGCTTAAAATGATCGTTAAATTCTGATATTTCTTTGAGTTGTGATATTCCAAGTTTTGCAACCTTTCATGTGTGTGTATGGGGAAGGGGGGAGGAATTGATGTATTAAAAAAACATTATTATTATTATTATTATACGGGCACCTCCATGGAATCATCCCTATAAAATCCTTTAAGCAACTTAAATGTTTCTATCATATCCCCTCTTTTTCTTCTATCAACCGACTTCTGCAATCCACACACCTTCAATCCCTCCTCATGGGGAACATTCCACAGGTCACTCACCATCTTGTCACTCGCCACTGAATCCTCTCCACCACTTCCACATTTCCAAGAAACTCAGGGGACCAGACTTGACCACAGTAATCTAGATGTGGGCGTATCAAGGCCTTATAAAGAGGAATTACAACTTCTTGATCTTAACTAGCCAAATAATCTTATATGCTACATCATTAGCAATATGTGGTCTAAACTTTAACTCTCTGTCTACCACTAAACCTAAATCCTTTGCTTCATCTATTTCCTGGAATACAGTGCAATCAGTGTGATAAATGGCTTGTAATCGATTTATCCCAAAGTGCATAACTTTACATTTCTCGACATTAAACTGACACCCATTAACTTTTGCCCATACTGATATTATATTCAAATCGTTCTGCAAGCTCTCCACATCACACACACACACACACACACACACACACACACACACACACACACACACACACACACACACACACACACACACACACACACACACACACACACACACACACAGATAGCGAGAGAGAGAGAGAGGGGGGGATATGTTTTCATTTCTCTTATTGTGTGTAAATTTATTATTTGTTTCAAAGTATTACAGGAGGAAAAATTAACGTAGTTGACGTTAGAAAAATTAAATATAATTTATAAACAACTTTTGTAATAACAAGTTAAATGAACGACACAATCTTCAAAGAATTCCATATCCGCCGAATCCTTAAATAATCAAAAAGTCCAAACTGACGGATTATTATTTTTAATATTCATTTCTTTTTTTTTCCCTGAAGCAGTAAAAGAACTGGACAGCAGATGAAGACTTGCATCAGATTTTGAACTGCCAGAACTGTCACTTCCAAATTCTGATAGAGTTCTTTTCTTAAAAGAGACCTGCAAATTTGTATAATTTGCCTCGGGCTTTTTGAACTTGGGAAGGCTTTCTTTTTTCACTTTACTTTTCTGTTTTTCTAGATTGATCACCCTATCTCTTAGTTGTTTGATTTCCTGGATTTGCAAATTCAGCTGATCTTGTAATTTTTGCTTCTCTTCAGTAAGACGAAAAATTTTCATGTTAGCACGATCCAAAAATTTCAAATGCACACATTTCCTTTTATCCAACTGATTGTTCATTATTGAACATTCTTGTTTCATTGAGTTTTGTAATTTAGTGAATGGGTTCTGTTTTTCTTCAATCATCTTTTCAAAATGAGTTTTGGGATTTTCTGTTCTTTTTAATATCTGATTCATATCTTTCTCAATGCTGTCTTTATCTTTTTGGACGAGAGATAGTTGCTTTCGTAATTCCTTGATTTCATTGGATTCTTTGTCCATCTTTCTTTGAAAATATCTTTTATTTTTCAAGACACTGACAACACTTGACTCTAATTGCTCCAACTTGTTCTTCAGTTTCAAATTCTCTCTTTCCAGGCTACTAAGTGCAAAATTCTTAGCACGCAGATCCTTTCTGATGATAACTTTTTCCTTCTTCAACAAGTCAATTTGTACATCCTTTTCACCCAATATTTCTAACAACTGAGCACAATTCTCTTCCAGCTGTTTATTTTTATATGAAAGCTCCTTAATTTTTTGATCCTGGGGAATGTCCTCTACTGTTTTTAATAAGACTTGTCTTTCCGTGATCGTAAATCTATCTTGAATGGCGCTTTTCGTTGTTTTATTGGTGATCTGAAGTTGCTCTTGCATTGTGTGAATTGCTTCATTTGGAGAAGGCACAGGAGGAAATTCGTCAATTGTAACTCTGTTTCCAGATGTATCCAAACTTTCTGTGTTTGCTTCATCTGACTGGTTGTTTTTTTGCTGAAAAAAAAAATTAAAGTTGAAATGAATTTTATAGATAGTTTGGGAGTGAAGAGATCATTGCTATTTCATATTATGGTTCAAAGCAACAAAAACTCATTATGTTATATCTGATGGCTTTGTTTTATTTACAAATTAAGAAATATATATTCATGAATGAAATCACGATCCCAATCTTGTATCTGGCCAACCAGACTCCACTTGATCGGAAACATACTGTGGTGATGCAGATTGTAGTGACGTTGGCAGTATCTAATACCACCATTGGGAATTGTTCTCGAGGACATCACTAGGTCCTCTTATCCTCAATGAACACGCTTTGACCCCCTAAATCTTAATTGCGGACTGTTTCAGGTCAATTATTGTCATACATGGTGACAATATGATCCGATGGATCTGAATAGGATCTGCCCCCGATGGATCAGCCTGACAATGTGCTGTGTAACAAAATCGTTTCCAAGAGCATATCCAATATTTCCATGTGCTCCCTTGTCCCATAATTCCTCTGATTGAGTCTCATCGCACATTTGTGGAAGCGAAAAACTTTTATACAACTCTCTTTCATCGAGAGTATTTTAATAATACGCTGATACCCCATTTTACTTCTTATATGGAAAATATGTGACTACTTCATTGATGAGAACTCAATGAAGGTAGAAAAGGTCTGGGTAGTGATTCTTTTCATAATACAAAAACATTGTGGGATACTCAGTCAAACAGCCTCTAATATATAAATAACCTAATCGTAGAGATACCTCACACCAAAACTACTCTTGGAAGGATTAAAACAAGAATGTAATTTCTTGTGAAGTTTAATATCTAATTCTTAAACTCGTTTTGTAAGTAGAATGGTGCGTCTATGCCTATTTCAAGCAAGAAGTTTGATATTTTGTGCATAGTGGGACTTTTCATTGTGTTCCATTGTTTTCATTGCATAGCAATAAATGTATCAACGATCTCCTTGGTGACGTCATACTCATTTTGATATTATGAATAGTCAATATCACATAAGAATTAATTTTAAACCGAAAGCTGTATTTATTATTAATTTGATAATTACTCCAAATCTCTGTCTATATGATAGTGATAATACTAATAATATTAATGTTATTAATGCTAATAATATTAACATTAATAACACACACACACAGACACACACTTAAGCTTTATTTGTTACTATATTATAGATTTTTTAAATAAAATCCATTAAAAAACTTTGTTATGAAAAATAGAAATTTTATTACGTTTTATAATATAATGAAATTTATATTTTTATACATTTAAAATTAGCCTATAACTTACATTTTTTATAACTTAAAGTTAGCCTATTTCCTGAAACAATAAACATTTTTTGTTCAGAATCTCAGCAATTAATTCATCATATGGATATGTTAATATGTAAAACATTGTCAATATGCACATAAACATTCTCTTTTTCTGACAGAAGTTTCTGAATTTCCCCATTAAAAGGTTTGAAAAAAAAAATTAAACATGAATCCCGATTGCAAATGTTATTCAGCAATCAAAAATCAAAAAGAAATTTAAATATATGAATACGGTAAGAGTTGGTGTGAAATTCGCCTTTGAAAAAATCTTGCCTGATAAAAATTGGATAAGTGAACACGCAAATTTTGGAACAGAGAAATACACATCATCCCACCGATATTATTATTATTATTATTATTATTATTATTATTATTATTATTATTATTATTATTATTATTATTATTATTATTATTAATGTTTACATTAAACAAAAAATACACAGCAAATCAGGAAAGAAAATTACAGACAGCTTTATTAATATTGAATGCCAATAATTATAATACAATTATTAACTAGAAACCCGACTAATAAAAATAAACAACAACTTTATCAGCCTATATCAAGAGACATACACGAACATTAACACCCTAAACGCCGAATCAAGCATATCTACAGCTTATTTGGATATATTTTCCAACTTTGGCTTAACAGCAACCATTTTATCTCACACTATGCAGGAAATGATAAATGAAAATATAGCGCAATTCTGTACAGATCATATTAACGTTCGTGTCAGAGATAACAGACTTTTATCCTCAACTCTTCAAGCAAAACTAGCAGACCACTACTTTACATCATTACACATTCTCAGTACTGGAGAAGCAAAATTCCAACTTCTTATTCACATCAAATCATTTTTTAAAAAAGTAATAGACGATAGCATTGTTTATGAAGAAATTAGGAAAACCCTATGGCATCTTATAATGCAATCCGATAATTCAGAAGAATTTTATGACTCTTTAGTCAAATCGAAGCATCATATATACAAGAAGGCTACTAGAACAATAAAGATTCGAACTAGCAGGGATTCACCTCCATGACTAAAGTGTATTGCGTAAAATATACAATAAAGACGATTTATGGCACTAGGTAAAAAGAAATCCATGGAATTACACCAATAAAATAAAATAAAATTTTATTGTATTGGTGTAATTACATGGATTACCTGAAATTAAACGAACATGGACAATAATAAACGAAACATTCAATAAAATACCACCTCGTCCTGCCTCAACGACTGCTATCCAGAACTCTGCCAAACACAGTTTAAGTAACAAGCACCGAGAGGACAAATTTAATAATACTTTCAAGGAACATATAAGAAATTTAAGGCGAATTATATCCGGTCTTAGAAAGCCGAACATCAACACTATCCAAACACTAAATAAGAGTCTTCAATTCTCGAGATAAAAAGAAAATATTTGGATACGATTATCTCAAAAATCCACTTTAAAACATTCCCTAGATTCGATCAAATACGACCAAAGGATATCAAACGGTACCATTCCACCTTATGGACAATTATACTCAAATTGTTAAGCTTAACTTTTCAGAAATGTAAAATATCACCAAACCTAAAAACAGCAGTGAAAACTCCACTATATAAAAAAAGGAAAATCCGATGAAATTAGCAATTACAGGCCTACATCCTCGCTGTCAGTACCAGAAAAAAATCTCAGAAAGAATTGTTAATGAAAAGATATCCACATATCTAGAGAAATTTGATATAATATCCAAAACACAATACAGATTCATTATTATTATTATTATTATTATTATTATTATTCGTGACACCTCCAAGGAGTCTGTAGACTCATCCCGGAAGGACACCTACTGTACAGCTCTCCGTCTTCACCATTACACCGAACATCCGCTACCCATCATCTACATCAACGCCATCCACCACCACCACCACCACAACTAGTATTTCGTAAAAATAAAGGAGCCACTTTTACTGTACTCCACAGCTGGTTCGAAGACTTTCTGAAAACAGAACCAAGATTTTAAAAAATAATAATAATAAATCGCACCTACAGTAACAGAACTGAGATTAATTGTGGCAATCCGAAAGGGGAAATTCTGATGCCATTCGTTTTCAATATTTTTGTAAACGCTCGAACTAACGACGGCGATACAGTCACATCTACCAGTACGCAGATGACACACTACTGCCATACACAAATCCCCATCAACAGGCTTACATTTACAGACTTCGACATAATTATGGATTGTCTCATGCGTAATTCTATCGTAATAAATAGAAACAAATCTAATCTTAATTCATAATATTTTAAAACCCTCTGATGACTACAGATCTCTCACAGATCACTGAAATACCATACTTCTCATTACCCCTTCCACAAAAAAAAAAAAAAAAAAAAAAAAAATGTCCTTACTCAGTAATCTAGGAAGTTACAAACCTCAGATACTTAGGCCTACACTGTGACCACAGTATGCGATGGAACACACATATAAATTATATACACTAAAGTCTACCAGAAAATACTGAACACATACAGCATACATTACAAATAATTATATAATGCATATGGAAAAACAACCCGTCAATTCAGTGTGTAGCAGACCTATTAAATAAGCTTCCATACAACATACAGAACCTGACTTTATATGCTGTTCTAAAGAGAGCTTCGTGGTTCCTATACTCAACATGCGGCGATATAATCAACAATGGCTGATATGCATATAAACTAAAGTGTATCTAGTATAAAACTATTAGTAGACTAATTACATAATCTAATTGTAGACTAATTACATAATGTGTGTGTGTGTGTGTGTGTGTGTGTGTGTGTGTGTGTGTGTGTGTGTGTGTGTGTGTGTGTGTGTAAAAAATAAGCTAACGCCTTTTTATTCCCGTATATGGGAAGTATTATTATTTCTTTAAAAATTATTATGTACGTGTACATACGTATATGCACATCGTGTGCATGTATATATTGTAAATATTATGCATGAATAATAAATATTATTATATCCAGTGTTTCCATATGTTACATTATCTTTGGAAGACGCTGTCTTAGAAGCATATATACAGCGAAAAAGTAGCAGTAAGGAGAAAGGTAACTTGAACAATTGTAAAATTATGTAAGCAGCTATGACTTTTATTGGTATTTGGATTCAAGATGAGATATCGGTCACTTTAAGTGTAATCCTAGTCGGAGGTCAGTGGCTACTATCATTTACGGGAATCGAGCCCAGCTCTCTCCAATTTATTCTATACCGATTGAGTTATGGAGGCTCTTGTAATCAAGTTCAAAGTGGTTATGTATTCTATTAATCCACGGGGCATTACGGTGTTTTTCTGATAGATATATCTTTGCAAACACCATCTAAGTAATTTGTTAATGTCTATTCGCGTGTTCTTTGCAAGCCCGTACGTTTCTTCTCGGCTGTTCCGATACTTTTGGCAACATAGTGTGAGCCCATTTCTGTCTTGGTTTTTTTTCATTGAAAGTGTTACCCATTGTGAATGTACACGAAGGCAAATAAAAATCTCCCTCAACGAATTCAGGGTATATACGACAGTACACTTCTTATAATAGGTATGACAAGTGCTTCTACAAATCTAAAGCACATGTTACAGGCGCATCTATTTAAATTTTTTTTTTTTTTTACATCTTTCTGGTAATTTCTTTAAGTGACAGATAATGCCTGCTTGTAGCAAAATTTTGGCATTTCTGTTTGAAATGAGCTCTCTCTCTCTCTCTGTTTAAACTTTATTTTAATATAAATATAAATTATTTTCCTGATGCGAACCAGTCTTGATACATTTCGTAAATTGACTGCACAAATATCACCACTACCAATTTGCTCTTCGTCACCTCTTTCCATTCAAAGGAGAATAAAAGAAAAGATAAGCAAACCCAAACATCCTGTTGATCCATCCTCAATGTTTATGATTATGATACTTCACTAATAAAGGGTTTCTATTTAATAAACGAAATGTGCTTTTTCTCAAATCCAGGTGTTCAAGAGCTAAAGAAAAATATAGTAAGCAGAGAGGACGAAAAAAGTTCAAATTCCATACCTCTAATTGTGCATTCCTGTTTTCCATATGTTGTTTTAATTCTTCTTCTTCTTCTTCTGTGTCAGCTTCTTGAAGAATGTGAGATTTAACATCAACCAGCTGATGCTGTAAATCATTCTGGCATTTTTCTTTCAGAAAACTGTTTTCTTCCTCAGTAGACAGAATTTGTCTTTCCGAATCCTAAAGTAAACAAAAACAAATTACTTCTTGAACACAATGAAAAAAAAAATGTAATTCAAGTAACAGAATCATCGAGTAATTACTCACCTCAATTTTTGCGGTTAACTGGGCGATTAATTTCTGCATTTTCAATTCCAAACGGCATCTTTCATCTTCTTTCAATTCTAACTCGCTCACTTTACGCCGAAGGTGCTCCATTTCGATATATTGAAGTCTGGACTGCATCTGCTGGCTGACTATTACATGCATCATGGACACTGTAATAAGATCACGATCTCTGCCTTGCGTTTTCATCATCTCCAATTCTCTCTTTAAAAGCATCTCTTCATCAGATAATATTCTCAATTCTGCCTCAGCTTGAGAAACAAACTCGTGCAAAGGAATGCTATATATTAAGCCTTCACTTCTACGCTCTTCCACACAATAGATAATTTCGCCAAGGTAATCCGCTGGATTTTCTATTTCTGTACAATGTTGTTCACCTGTTTCGATTGATGAACTGAACAAAGTGGCTTCTCCATTTTCATTTAGTGGGTCATTGTCTCCGGCACTAGCACCGACGTTAGGAGTGTCTTCTAGGAGAGCACATTTCTGAACTTCATCAATATCTTTCTCAGCCAATCTGGATTTTGCAAATGTGGTGCTCATCCATTTCAGTCTTTGAGGAAGTAGTTCCAGATCGGTTTGGATTGTGGTGATTACATGTGTAGAGAAGTTTTTTTCGAATTCCAGATTAAAGACTTTCCTTTCATTTTCTGGTTTCATAACTGTTTCCATCCACGGACTCAGCGTGAATGAGAAAATTTCATGCAAAGGTTTGGCTTCAATGAAAGGGTTCCACATTAGCTGCACATCTGAATCGGAATGTAGTTTTTCTATTTCTAGTCTTTCTTTAGATTCCTTTTCAACGTTTTCTTCTAAACTTTCCTCGAAGTTTTCTGGAGCAAGACTAAAAGGTTTGGAAAAGTCATCCATCGTGATAGAATTCCGTAAATTCTTTCCGCTAGCTATTATTTAAAATAAAGTAAAATAATAAATTACAGCCACTGATATTAAAAATAAAATGCATACTTCTGAAAAAAATATTTAAAAAATCAAGAAGGTCAAAAGAAAAAAAAGTACTTATCCACATTTATTTCTCTAAATATCTGTCAATATTCATTTTTTCTTGAGATGTAACTATCCTACCAAAATTTACAACACACGCGTAGATCTAACAAAAACCTTTTTTCACGGAAATTAATTATACGTTTTCCTGCCTTTGTTAACAATTTTTGCAGTGCAGGCCTAAGGGAGAGTATTTCAGTTCTTCAACCAACAGGCTATTATTCGAATCTCGCTGTAGGCATAAATTTTCGTGAACATGTTAAGATAATTGCTGAGTTTTATCGCCTGATGCTAAGCCACCATCATGCTTATTGGAAGCTTGTAAAAGTCCATGTCAGGTATGCATAGCAGGAAAACTCGATTATCTAATCTTGGCCCACTAACGGTACAAAAAATGCGTGAGTGGTTTGTTGATCTTTCACGGATGGAATTCTGTTCTGTTTCACGTTTGCATATAGATCTACACTGTATACCAAGCCAACTTTTGAAAGCAGATCAGAACGAATAGTGTGGTTAATCCTTATTCTCATGATCTTCTCTGTCTCTTTATTGCGTGTATTCTTCTGACTGGCTTGTCTGTTTTGAGGGATTAAAAACCTGAGTTTCAAGGAGAAATAACTCCGACATTCGCGTATGAGATTGACTAACTCACCTCCGATTGAAAAACCCTGATAAAGTTACTTTGCTTCCCAGACAAGATTCGAACCTAGATCTTTCCTTCCAAAAGGCATTTCGTCCAAGCTGATTAAGGTTATGGGAGTTTCTATAGATGGATTACATATAACAAATTAAACAAACTCCTTTAATCATGGCATTCCTATGAATTTCTGGTAGGAATTTGATGATGTTGGGTTCCCTCCAATCTTTAAATTATTATTAAGTTCGCTAATGAAAAACGTTATCTTGGATTTGGCTTAATTTTTTGTTCCAGTTCATCACACAGATGTACTGTGCAGGCCATTGCAATGTTCTGATATTATTCTCCTCAAGCAACGTATTTACAATAATTATCTTGTGATAAGATGTCTGAACATCTGCAGAATGAGTGAGGACCAGAAGATAAAGACATTCATGTTTGGTATTATGGAGGGTGTAAACAGAAGCGGTATACTATACAGAGAATGAATAGACGATATAAAGGACTGGTATGAGTGTACAGAAACTGCGACACTGTGCAGGACAAAGAAAGGCAAAAGAAGATAGGGAAGGATGCATCGGGCAGTGAGCCCATGGTTAGTGATGATGTGAGAAGATGTGTGTGTGGTGTCGTTTTGGAAGATGTATAGGTCACGCCAAAAACTCTGATTATGTAAGACACGAAAACCTGTTAGTGATAAAGTATAACATAATCAAATTAAAAATAAGAAAAATTTAAAAAAAGAAAAAAAAATTCTGAATCACTTTCCCTATGCAAGCATGACCATCAGTATGAGCACGAGTGGCCGAGCAGTGGACTCTTCGTCCATTCTACAGGACTGATATAACTACCATTTACTGTTTGGTTATTGTAGAACATTCAACAGCAAAGAACAATCATCATTAAGCCGTACAGTTAGAATATAGTGTGTTATCTTTTCGCATTTCAACCAATTAATTCAAATGAAAACATAACTTTGAGAAAAGTATCTAACTTACTGTTCAACGGTCGTTCGATATTTCTTCTTGATATGAGAATTTAATTTACTTTAAACGAGTGTTGTTATACTCGTAAGCTCTAAAAGCCGCTTTGCCCGGTTTTAATGCATTTGCTTTCGTTCTCAATAGTTGATATGAAACCCAGCAGAAGACATTGTTGATCCTAGCAATATTTCTGTTTAAAAATGCATGCTGACAACAATAGAAGAATTTTTAAAATTTATGTTATCAGTTTTGTATGTGTGTGTGTGTGTGTGTGTGTGTGTGTGTGTTATACCAGTTCCAGGTAACCATATAATATATCTCGTATCAATGTTTTCGTCTTCTATTATATTGCATTATCTGTTTTATGATCACAACGAATGTTCCTCTCTCCTCCACCAATTTTATATTTGTACTGAATAAGCTGTAATGATAAATATTTTGATGTTAGCCATTTTCAGTTTCTTTCTGGCCACATTTTGTAATTTAAACTTTAAACTTACTTTACAATTGTCATTACAGGATAGCTAGAATTACGCTGGCAGCAAAGATATTAAAATCTGGGGACCTCTAAAATATGAAAATTTAATACTATACGCAGTATCTCAGAATAAATATCACTGGATGCTAATCCATAACAATATGGCGTCATATCCGCCCTCGTTTTTGAACTGTTGTTATAATTAAAAACACTTTATCCGTTCTGCTAAATTGCACAGCTTATATTATTATTATTATTATTATTATTATTATTATTATTATTATTATTATTATTATTATTATTATTATTATTATTATGTGACACCTCCAGGGAGTCCAAAGACTCATCGAGGGAGAATGTGCCAACAGCATCGAACGTCACCCCTTCCAACTACTAACCGCGCTCAAACTTGCTTACCTTGTTGAGTGAGTCATTAGTAGCAGAGGCTCTACCAATCGACCAACCTTTGCTGACCCGATCAAAGTTTAGAGGATTTCACCAAAATTTCATTGATGTAAAAAATTCATCGCTTCATAGTCGTGGCAGACGAGTTTGAAGAGATGAACTCATTCAGTTCTGATCAACAAACGTCAATAAATGAAAGATGCGAATCGCATGCATTTTAAGAGCCTGTGTAGCTCAGTGGAAGTGGTTAGACGTTAAAGAGAGGGGGGGAGAGCCCAACCCAACCCAACACACTCGTAAAATAATGAAATTAAAGTCATAAGGTAAAATACATTATATATATATATATATATGAACGCATTGTATTCTAATAAATTACGGACCATATAATCTTTAATATGTGAATAATAATAATGAATGGTATACAAAATAATGTGCAGTGTACATATACTATGCACAAATTGTTCAATAATATCTGGTATAACAAGTCCTATATGTGTCACGCATATCACAATAAAAAAAAAATCAGCTAACGCCTTTTTATTCCCGTATACGGGAGTAGGCGAGGCCATTTAGCCCTATCTAACTTTTGGAGACTGAGTAGGCAGTTCAATCTCCACTGGTACCCAATCAGAGACAGATGGCCCAAAGCTATCACTAATTAAGCGGCGCAGTGAAGAGAGGCGGCTCAAATGTGCCGCCATCTCGTGGTCCCTAACCCTAACACAATATATTTAATGTCTGAAATAATGTGGGTTCTACGGTCGATTTTCTTGAGTTTACAGGACGAAAAACCCGAGTTTCCGGGAGGAAAAACCTGCTTGCCCGTGCCAGAGATCGACTAACTCGGGAACCGGTCGAAAAAAGGCTTAGAAAAATTTCCTCTAGTCGCCGACTAGACTCGAAATGAAGTCTTCCTTCGTGCGGCCAAGCGCGGTGGTGTGCAAACGCCACATCCACTGTGCTACACAGGCTCTTGCATATCACAATGTATATATATTATAATTCATAATATATTATACTATATAATATACTAGATAAATGTTGTATGTTATATGTATCATAATACGTTGGGTGTGCATGTTCTATGTATAAGATAAGAGAAGAAAAAATGTTAATATAACGCATGCAGCAAGAAATGTATATACCATAAATATACCACACACAATATCGCAATACATATTGGAGATATAGAACGAATGTCTGCAAGTTAGAAAGAAGATGTAAATATTTAATCCACCCCAAGTGTATAGCTGTCGGAATAGAAATGGCTGATGTAAAACAATGTATAATATATATGTATATATATGGGTATGTGTATATACTGTATGTATATGAATATATATGGTAAGGATATATTATTAAATGTGCCATTAGCAAAGATTTGTTACAATAACGCAATGTATATTAATGGTATAAAATTAATGCCTGCATATTCGAATGCAGATGTAAATATGTAACCCACCAGCTGTATAGCTGTGAATAGAAATGAATGATGTAAAGAGTAAAAATAACATGCAAATACAAAAAATAGTAGAAATATAGAACTGATGTAATCGGTTAGTAACATATATGAAAATAGATATATCTAAAATATTATGTGTAAAAAAGAGGGTTAATATGAAGTAAAAAAATGTACTTGCAAACTGATATTGTCAACATATTAGAATATGTAAACAACAACCATGCTATGTAAATATTGTACATAGATTGTAAATAATTGTATATAGTTCCGAATGTACATAGCATGTTGATTATACAAATAAAAGCTAAGTGGAAGTGGTGTTTACACTTTCAGCGCTAGACCATGCGATGAAAGAGTGTAGTGAGGTCGATTCTAGTCTCCGACTGGAGGAATTTTTTCTACGCCTTTTTTTCGACCAGTTCCCGAGGTAGTCGATCTCTGGCACGGTCAAGCAGGGTTTTCTCTTGGAAACTCAGGTTTTTCGTCCCGTTAAACTCTAGAAAATCGACCTTAGAACACACGCTGTTTCATTCATTAAAAATATTGTGTTTATGATTAGGGACCACGAGATGGCGGCACTTGTTAACCGTGCTGCTTAAATTAGTGGTAGCCTTGGGACAGCTATCTCTGATTGGCTACCAGTTTATTATTATTATTATTATTATTATTATTATTATTATGTTGAGCCCACACACATTATAGGTTGGTGGATCAACCTATAATGCATTAATACCATGTATGGTTGGGAAAGAAGGTACTTGTTCACATTAGATTTGAGTGCACTGTGTGGAGATGTTGAGCAGCAGCTGCACGTGTTCCAATGAACTTAGTACTAAGTGGGGGAATTATTGATTCTATTTCGGATGAACAATTTCCTTGGAAATATTTGTAGAACACACATATTCTCTTCTGTATAGAGTCGAGCAATTTGAGGGAGCTATTGGGGGTCCCACCCCATATGTGGGAGCAGTATTCGGTGGTTGGGCGGATTTGTGAGAGACCAGTGGAGATTGAACTGCCCACTCAGTGTCCAAAAGTTAGACTAAAAAATGGTCTGGCCTACTCTCTATAAAGGAATAAAATCAGTTACCTGGTTTTTTCTATCAATTTATGCCGTTTAATAGGATTTATTTATCTTTTTGTTTTCTGTAAAATGTATGCCGCATTGTTTTCTAGAAAAGTTTTCTGTTTTTTTTTTTTTTTTTGTTTTTTACAGAAGTTGGTTGGTTGAATTGTAACTTTAATAATGAAAAATAAAGCAGATTACTAATTAATCACAGATTCTAAATTTTTTGTTTGTTCAATTTATTCATTAATTTATTCATTTATTCCAGACATTTCTCTTCTCATCACCCCTCCCAACCCTTTTATCGCAATCTGACAAACAATATAATGGATAATATAACTTCCACATACACCTGAGGCTTCCCCTATACAAGATACGTGAATCGTAAATAAATGCCGCGCGTGGGCTGGATTTCAGCAATATGTCAAAAGTATTTTTAAATATCGCAAGGGAAACACTATTTAAAATGAAAGTGGACGTTTCAAGATATTTAATTCTCTTTTATGTGAATCAACCCACGAAATAGCAGATAATGATAATAAATTATTTGTAATATTTATAAACCAGTGCAGATTTTTTTGGCATGTTCTGTTAGTATTATATATCAGTATTCAGAATAATGAACTAAATTGAATTAATGTATACCATCGAATTAACGATTTTCCGATCCACTGTACAATGGATTTTTCTACGTGTTTTTTATACAAATTCAATAGAGAGAGAGAAAGAGAGAAAGTTAAAAACATTTTGGAGATAAGAACGATTGCATATTTGCATAACAAGACTTTAGCAGCGCAGTTGCGAGGGAAATGCAATGTTGCACTTCGTTGGATGAAACTGGGTTCAAATCCCGTTGTTGATGACAAGAATTTATAGATTCATCTCTCAAACACTTGTTTGAGAAATGAACCCACAAAATTAACAGGTATTGTACACTGGTCACATGGTTAATTGCCTTGGCCAAGGTTAATTGCCTTGGCTGTAATTCAAAACAACAACAAACAACCTCCAAACTTAACTCATATACCGGAAGACAAACAGCAAAATAATGGTGGGCTGAAGAAAAAAATCGAAATAAAAAAGAAATGACATTAATTCAATGGAATTTTCTACGTGTTTTTTTTATATATAAATTCAATAGAGAGAGAGAGAGAGAGAGAGAGAGAGAGAGAGAGAGAGTTAAAAAAGTTTGGGAGATAAGAACGATTGCATATTTGCATAACAAGATACACGATAATAAAATACACGATATTTCTAATTAAGGTACCATATTCAGAGCAATCTGGGGGGAAACCAATCGACGAAATACTCTCAAACTTTGAGGATATCGCAATCAGATCATGGGGAAGAGATGTGTACCGGATGACATGTGATTGTGAAATGATTCAGAGTCAATGAGAAACGAAGTTATTGGATGATGTTTGTTTGTTTGTCTAATTTCATACAATAACGTGATCCAAAAAAACATATCGTAGAGCTGACATGCTGTAAGAAGTTATCAACGAGATTCCGAATGATCAATGGACGTTTAATGCGTTGCCTGGGCTAAAGCATCTTGTTGAACCAGATACACCATGCTTTTAAGATCTGGTGTGCGTGATGGCGATTTCATAGAAAAATGATCGATTGATTACTGTACTCTCTGTGAAATGTTGACATAATAATTGTTGAGGTTACATCTATGTGGAAAGGTTCTCCATCTTACTTCAACACAGCAGTGTTGAGGCAAGATGTGAGTGAAATAAACATCATCGAATAACTTCGTTTCTCATTGACTCTGAATCCTTTCAAAATCACATACATCCAGTTGACATTAATGTAATTTTTCACTGCTCACAGAGCCATATTTCCCCTATCGATCATTTTTGAACTGATCTTTTTTAATTGTCAAACTCTCTATCTGGTTAAGGTACCCATCAAGTCTAGAGGTATTTCGTCTACTGGTTCTCTCTACAGATTACTCTGAATAGGGTATACTTTCATTTGAAATATGTATCAGACAAGTATGAAAGATTATAATATAAATATTTAGTTAATGGAAATATTAATGTGAGTTTCGATATTCGATCTCTCACTCAATCTCTGCCCACCCCCTACACATACACATTAAACAAATTGAGACTTGGGACATCTTTGTACTGTTCTTATACGTTCTGGAATTAGCGCCATCTGCCACTTTATTAACAATGCTTACAATTACTGCGTATCTGATCTGAAGTGTTTTACCCTTGTTCACCGCGCCAAGAATTTGATTAGCTTTTAGTCTGCTAATTAATGAAAAGAGAAATCTGGTACTAAAGTTTTGAAGAAGAGTTTAAGGATTAATGTAATTTTACCCTGTTTCATACGGCGATCAAAGTGCCTTTTTCCTCTCCAAATTCTCCTCTTTAATCCCGCAAAACGGCCATAAGTACATGTAAATAATAGCCACAGCAGATAGCATTAATATGTTCATTGCCAATCACGCGATATCGCGCGATGTGAGTTCTCACCAAACGGCCGATCACGCGTTATCGCGTAAACGTCGCTAACTAAATAAAAAAAAAAAAAATAAATTTGGCCACCACACGAAATTCCAATTTTCAGCTTGGCAATGAACGATACGCATGATCACCAAACGGCCGATCACGCGTTATCGCGTGGACGTCGCTAACTAAATGAAAAATAAAACAAAAATTTGCCCACCACACGAAATTCCAATTTTCAGCTTGGCAATGAAAGTGTTAACCACCTTTATTATAAGCAGTATCAGGTTTCTAGAAGTCAAGCTATTAAGCCGTTACAGGCCATTGAGTAGATCAGAAAGAAAAGAAATTACTTATTCTAGAAAAATAATTCAATTTGATAATATTGAATTATTATCAAAAATTCGTTTTGCAAATATGAATGTTTTAGAAGTACTTATTCATTCCTTGGAAACAACACTAGTAAAAAATTATAAATGATTTATTATATTAATATTGATGAATATACACATATATTCTTATCTCTTACTTCGAATGTTACTATGACTAATAATCACAAAAATCACTAATACTTTATTAATAACAAATAATATTGATATGAAAGTATTTAACATACCAATAATTACGTATTGTAATAAATTAAAATATTCACATCACTAAAACTGAAGTGAAAAAGTAAAGGACTATTTGTCATTGGTCTAGAGTAGTTAGTATAAGAGTGCAGGAGAGAGAGTGATTGTAGGATAAATAAAAGGCAGCTGAATAGTATGAGAGAAAGGAAAAGAGCCTCAAATCTTTCACGTAGCCAAAGGCTATCGTTTTTTACCAGTCCCATGCAGCTCAACAATCAAAAGACCGATTGAAACTAAAGTGCAAAGATGCCTTGCGTTGACATTCATTGTCTGGAATTGCTCTTCAGTCATCCTTGCAATTGATCCTAAAACTAAAGTGAACTAAGAGGATGTAACCATTTAAAATACCTCTCATAGTAAAAATAGACAGCATTATATCTTGCCATGGTGTCTCTTGCATAATGTGAGTAGTCTGCACCATCTTAGGCAGAAATTTGGTACTTCATTCTTCATTTGGTACTTCGTTTTTATAAAACGACTGACTATTAACAATTAATCTGATCGACCAATAACATTTCCATAATATAATATGGTTTTCAAATCCACGTTTTTTCATCACTTTCCATAAATGGTATTTTAATTTATAAATTATAAAAATCTAATTTTTTTCCCACTGATGACAGGTACAGCGGAAAAAAACTTGTTCTATTTTAAGTAATGGAATGCCCAACACATTACATAATCTGTTCGAAATACGCAAAACAAGAGGGCAGCTCTAATAAGCATGTGTTACAGTTTTCAATCTTTAACAAAAATCACAGACTGGATCTACAATGTTAAAGTTGATGACATTTACTGGAAGGTTACCATATGCAATTCTCCAAACAAGATCTCTAATGTTCGGCAATCCTTCGAACTTCAGTATGTATTATGAAACAGTGTTTTTGTCAGTAGCCATTATGCAAGTTCGTGACGAAAAGGTTACGGATTTCTTTATACCAAGTTTTCCTTTTTATTAATAGAAAATGTCAATACCAGAATGTTGTAGCAATCATAGACTTAAGCACAGAACGTTGTGGCATTCAGGAACATCTCAGATTTTGGACCTTAATAATCATTGACTCCAAATAGAGAGAGAGAGAGAGAGAAAGCTGAACTTACAAGTAAAACATCAGAATATTTCGCCCTTACTTCCATTAATATTAACATTAATATTTCTGGCTAGATGGGTGAAGCAAAATTGCTTTTCATATTCCCCTTTGTCTTGTAATGAAAGAATTTTGAATGCAGTGTTTGTGAGCTATATGCTTGCCCATTGAGGACAGTGAAGTTAGCTGTGTTCCGCTGAACTTAAGATAGCCTTTGGTCTTTTATATCTGTGTCTTTCTGCTTCATTATATTCCGAAGCTTCCTTGATTAACGGGTTTGGATGGTTACTTGTTTTGGCAAAGAACTTCTCAGCTAGATTTAGGAGAAGGGAAGAGATATAACGGATATTAACTTCTCTATGGATCTGGGTGTTTCTTATAAACCAAGAGGCATTCAAAATCATCCTCAGACACTTATTCTGTAATCTCTGAAATTTTAGAATGTTTGAATTCGCGGTGTGGCTCAACGCTGGGGATGCGTAAGTGATGACCGGTCGAATTACCATCTTGTAAATTGTTAATTTTGTTTGCATGTCCAGTTTACTTCGTCTGTTGATCATAGGATAGGACTGTGCTAAGACTTTGGATGTCTTTGAGGTAATGTAACTAATATGTTTGCTGAATAGGAGTTTACTATCAAGAATCACTTCACGATATTTAACTTCAGTCTGCCATGAAATCTTTACTCCCAATAAATAAATATCCTCCATGGTATGGATTTTCTTTCTAGCAAATAATATCGCTGGGCTTTTCTGGGGGTTAACTTGGATCCTCAGTCTGCAATCCACTTTTCTAAAATGTGTATGCAGGTTTGTAGTCTTTTAGTTGCCAATTTTGGGCTCAGTGATCTTGCCATCAGTGCAGTATCATCTGCATATAATGCAGTGAATGTTTTTCTGGGTTCAGAGGGATGTTCACTACATAGATTGAGAACAGGAGAGGTGCCAGAAGAGATCCATGAGGTACGATTGCCGAGATCCTGCGTCTGGTCGAAACCGTCACGCCGACCCTGACCTGCATATATCTGTCTTTCAGGTAAGAATGTGTTATTTTTATTAACTTGACTGGCAAGTTAAATTTTATCAGTTTGTAGAGAAGGCTTTGATGCCATACTTTGTCAAACGCCTTCTCTGCGTGGATGAAGATGGCAGCTGTATTGAGTTTCCAATTAAAACCTTTAGTAATGATTTCTACCAGCCGGTTGTTGAGCGGTACTATGGGCCTTACGGAAGTCGAACTGTTCATTAGACAAAATTCCTAACTTATCTGTTTCTGCTTGGAATCTTGAGAGGATCACTTTCTCTGTCACCTTTCCGAGGCTGGACAATAGGCTAATGGGTCTGTAGCTTTCGAGAAGGTGAGAATGTTTCCCTGGCTTCTTCAATGGCATGATGGTGGCTGTTTTCCATGTAGGAGGGAAATGCTGGAATCTAAAGATGGCATTTGTAATGTTGACGAGATGGACTATGGCCTTTCTTGGAAGTAGTTTACTATTCTGTTAGTCATGCCATCCGGTCCTGGAGCTTTTTTTTACTGTTTAGATGGGAGATGATATTTATCATTTCTGCCGGATTGTAGGAATGTTATCTTCGGAGTTAACAGTGTTCTGTCTTAAGGTTGTCCTAACATGACGATGAATCTTGTACATAAGGTTGATATTTAGATTTGTATAAGATGGATTGCACCGAGATTCTAGGTTATCTACTAGTGCTTCGGCTTTCTCTTCATCTTTGTGAACTGTCCCTGTCTTGGTTTGTATAGCGGGTATGAGTTGCTTTTTGGTGCGGATTGCTCTTAAGAATTTCCATACAGGATGATCTTCAGTTTAATGTTAGCCACTTTGGTTTCCCATTGATGGTTTCTGTGTTTTTGAAGAGCTTTCCGGACCTGCCTGTTTAGATTGTTCAATACTGTTTTATCTTGTGGGTCTCTGGTATGTGGTATCTCTTTCTGGTTCTATTTTTCGCTCTGATTAGCTCCATGATTTCTTCAGGGATACGGTTGGTTGGGTGGAAGACAGTGGATTGTCTGACTGATTCTATTGCTTTCTGAATTTGTATGGTTAAGTTATTTATTGCTGTGTCAATTTCTTCCTTTTTACTTATATTGGGCACCGGACCAGTATGATCGGGAAGAACCCTGGCTAAATTTTCCCATGGTATGAATGTGTGCAGAGGAGAGAATCGATCTGATGAACCTAGATTAAGTACTATGGGACTGTAGTCAGAAGATAATTCGTTGACTAATTCCAATTTGAATTGGTATCTTAAATTTTTAAAGATGGCAATGTCTTGTACATCCGAGCTACCGGAAGGGCTGAAGTGGGTGGGCTCAGTAGAGCCGGCCACAACAACAGAGTTGAGCATTGCAAAGTTAAAAAGTGTGTGGCCTTCGGTGTGAGTTGATGAGCTGTACCAAGCTGTGTGTTTTGAGTTGAGATCTCCTGCTATTATAATGGAGTCATTTGGACCAAGTATGGAGTCCAGATCTGTTGTCAGCAGAGGAATGCTCAGAGGGTTATAAGCAGAATAGATCTTGAGACTCCCAGCATTGAAGGTATGTACCTCCACACTGATCACCTCCAGGTTTACTGTTTTGGGCTTGTCTATTTTATTATGATTCAAATAACTCTTAATATATATATCGGTGTGCCTCCACCTCTTGTGCCAATTCTGTCGTTTCTATACATAATGAATCCACTGATTTTTGGGTTATTAGCTGGTCTTAGGTGTGTTTCACCAATGAAGATGATATCAGCACTGAGACGAGTTGGAAATTCTTGAAGTCCCAAAACCTTTTTCATCAATCCATTTGCATTCCATGCGATTATCTTAAGAGCTTTTGGTTTGAATTTATTACTCATGATAGATGGCAGTTGTAATGTCTTGAGTGCCTTGCAGGAATCTCTTTCTGGAAGATGGTGGGAGACATGTCTTGATGAATTCCTGCAACATGGTGGCAAGTGAAGCTGTCAAAACGGATGTTATGTTGGAGCTTTCTAGCTCGAAAGATGTAGGAGGCTTAGTTCTTGCAGGCTCAGCATATGTTTTGGTCATGGTTGTTCCTTCCTGTGAGGTTGAAGGCGAGGTGTTTCCGATTGGAGGACGATCTTTTTGGTTGCTTAAAACGTTGTTACGTGGAGGAGCAAGATTGAATTTTGTTGATCTTCGATTTTTTGGATTGGAAAGGCATCCCTTGTAGTTGCCAGGGTGAGGTTCTCTGCAGTTTGCACAGCATGCTGGAGTTGTCTGTGGCTTGGTGCATGTGATGGTCTTGTGTCCCTCGCCACCCTTCAAGCACCTGAAGGCTGCCTTACATAATTTTTGGGCATATCCAAACTTTTGGCATCTATGACACTGACCTGTAGATGCTCTTTTCCTAAGAGGCTCAGTTGAAATCTTGAGTCCGCATACTACTGTCAGTTCATAGATCTGCTTTTGTGTGTTGCTTATTTCCACCAGCACCAAAGGAATTGGTCTTTTATCAGATCTGAGCATCCTGCTCACTTCTGCTGGGGACACACCCTGTCTGGACAGATCAGTGCTCACATCTTCAGCTATCCCACATAGAACCACCTTCAGGTTCTTTTCGCTGGGTAGAGTGAAGGTGTTATATGGAACGTTAGCATTGTCCATAAATCTGGTCACCTGTCTGTAATCCGAGACAGTAGTGGGTTGTATTTTAACTCCCTCCTTTGAGTTTTTAGCCCATGAGAATGATATATTTTGTGCTCTGAGGGCTGACAAGACAGGGATCCATTTTTCGTTATCCCTTAATATGACTGGTAGTATCTTTTCTTTAGGACCATTGAGTGCTTCTATCCCTGTTTTTTGGGTTCTACCACATTGGTGGAGATTTTCCTCTTCTTTTTGACAAGCTGGAACTCTGTATCTGTTTCCAAGGTATGATAACTGCTGTCTTGGGATGTAGCATCTTCCATACTTGGGGAGTGTGCAAAATCTGATTGCGTCAGAGTTATGGGCTCTTCACTATGTCATCCATATTGTCCTCTGTGACTGCTATGGGGGGAATGTGTCAAAGAGCTCGACTTTTCCTGTTCAATTATTACTCAGTGGCTTTCCTAGTCTGAGGAATTCCATGTATACTTCCTCGAATTTGGCCTCGTTACGAAGTTTTACCATGACAATAATTTAGAAATGTGTTAAGACACAGATGGAGAAAACGTAGAGATTGCTCAGGTGTCCCAAGCCGGTAAAGATAGTCATGTGGACTTTTGAGGGTCCACTAGCAAATCCCGTCGACACTCGTAGGTGTCTACCAGCAATAAAATACAACTAGCTGTCCTATGATAGGGAAAAGGAGTGTCACGAAATCACTTGGCCACAGATTGAAATCCTACCTCCCTAAATAAAACCATAAATCCACCACTGGTCCTTATTGCAGGTGGGGCCTGCCGGCCATTAGATCTCTTGCATGTTACATGCAGAAGGGGAGACAGTAGTAGGAAACAAACTTTACTGTGTCTGCGCCAGCAATTTGCGTGTCGTGAAAAACCTTATAAACAAACTAATCAGGCTCAGTCTAAAATAATACGTCCGTTCACATCAAAATCTCATTCAAAACTCCCTTACTTTCATGCAGAACGCAGAACGATATACTGACTTGATGGGTGAAGCATAAATGCTTTTCATATTCCCCTCCATCTGAAAAGGAAAGTTCTTTGGGTGGAGAGAAATATTGAGCTTTAGGCTAGCCCTGAAAGGGCAGTGAGATAAGCTGTGTTCAGCCGAGCTTAGAATTGATTTGGGTCTCTTGTATTTGAAGAAATCTGCTTCATTATAGTCTGAAGCTTGCTTGATCACTGGGTTGGGATGATTAATTGTCTTGATGAAGAACTTTTCAGCTATGTCGTTATGAGAAATGTGATGTAGGGAATGTTGACTTCTCTGTGAATTTGGGAGTTTCTGATAAACCACTGGGAATCCAAACTCATTCTCAGACATTTGTTCTGTATTTTCTGCAGCTTTTGAATATTTGTGTTCGAAGTATGACTCCATGCAGGAGATGCGTATGTGATGATTGGGCGTATTCCCATCTTGTATATGAATAGTTTGTGCTGAGTATCGAATTTACTTTTTCTCTTGATCATGGGGTAGAGCTGCGCTATTACTTTGGATGTCTTTGAACTTGTGTGTTCTATATGATTGGTGAATTGTAGTTTTTTATCGAGAATTACGCCGAGATATTTGACTGTATTCTGCCATGGAATTTTAACACCTAGTAAATGTATATCTTCCTTGATTTGAGGCTTTGTTCTAGTGGTTGGCTTGGACGCTTGGATTCTGAACTCTTCTGTGGTTGGCTTGGATTCTCCAGTCCATCAACCATTTCTCTAGTGTGTGAATACTGTTTTGGAGTCTTTTGATAGCTAGTTTGGGGCTGAGAGATCTTGCTAACAATGCAGTATCATCAGCATATAATGCAGTGATTGTTTGAGGTTTGAGGGATATATTGCTTGGGGTTTGAGGGATATCAGCGATATAGATAGAAAACAGCAAGGGGGCCAAGAGTGAGCCCTGCGGCACTCCCGCTAGAACCTTGCGTCTGGTTGATACAGTTTCATTTATTTTGACTTGCATGTATCTGTCTCTGAGGTAAGAGTGAATTATTTTAACTAGATTAGTGATAGTAGGTATATTGAATGTCATGAGCTTGTAGAGAAGACCCTGATGCCACACCTTATCAAAAGCCTTTGCAGCATCTAAAAAGACTGCAGCTGTATGAAGGTTCCGTTTGAAACCTTCGGAGATGTATTCGATCAGCCTGTGGATCTGCTGAACGGTGGAGTGGTTTTTTCTAAATCCAAATTGCTCATTTGGGATTATACCTAGTTTATCCGTTTGTGATTGAAGCCTAGTAAGTATTACTTTTTCTGCGATCTTTCCAAGGTTAGACAGAAGACTTACAGGTCTGTAGCTTTCAGGGAGTTGGATGTTTTTTCCAATTCTTTTGATTGATGTGACATCTGCTATCTTCCATGTTAAAGGGAAATACCTGAGCATGAGGATGGCATTAATTATGTTGACTAGATGTACAATGGCTTTTCTGGGAAGTAGTTTGATTATTTTGTTTGTAATTCCATCTGAACCTGGAGCTTTATTGCTGTTTAGGTGGGTTATAATATTTATAACTTCTGTTGGAGAAGTGGGTGTGAGAGGTTCTAGGTCATCTTTTTGTTGTGTTATGGCCTGCTGACTCGGCTCGGAAGTGAATCTTGTAGATGAAATTGATGTTCAAATTTTCATAAGAGGGGTTGCAGACTGAAAAACAAAACCAGAAAGAGGTATCATAACACAAGAGCCCCTCAAGATAAAACAAATTTGAATAAATTAAACAGACAAGTCCGAGAAGCGCTCCAAAAACATCGAAACCAAGAATGGGAATCTAAGCTAACGAAATTAAACCCAGGACAACTCCATTTGGAATTTTTTGAGAACCTTCCGCACTAAAATACAACTTTTACCCCAATTCAGGGGCCACGAACGGAATAGCCCATACTGACAAGGAAAAGGCAGAGGCTCTGGCTGACCTTACTTCATCCTTATAAGGACTGGCTTAAAGGGGAGAAGCAAGAATGCTTTTCATCTTCCCCATTATCTGTAGAGAACAGTGTAAGGATAAGGTGTTATTGAGCTATTAAAGCTCTGATCATGGCAGGAGGGTAACAGCAATAGCCAAGCCTCAGTTAGAACTTCATTGGGTACAGCATTGCCACCCGTTACCTTCCAAGGGTATGGTGGATTTTTTTCACTCGATTTCCACCTTTAGCTATTTCTGACCTTACTTCATATTAATTGGTGATATTATTAAATGAAAATTATATTAAAAAATTAAAGGTGTTATTATAAAACATTTCACATGATTTAGAGTTCTAAAAATTATATAATAATTTTTGAAAATTTTATATAATATATAACTTTCCTTCGTAAATTGTACGAATAATTTTATAATTGAAAATCCTATTTATTACACATGGTTTGTGAAGAAAGATCATTCAATGTTACAGACAATCAAAATCACACACATTCACACAAATAAACACATATATTCATCATTGAACTGAACGGATAATTAAGTCATTTAATTGAATGCTGTTGGAAGAAATTTCTGTTCTGTTTACGTTCATACCCTTAAAACAATCTGCACCATAACTATTATTTTTAAGGTCAATCATTCGTCAAAGTTCGTCCATCTGCTCCATGCCGATCCCCAGATTAAATGCATTGATTACTGTAATATCACCTGAAAAGTGTTTGCAGAATGGATATAACGGAAGGAATATCTAACCGGCGAAAGCAAGTGACTACTGGTGTTCCCAACGTTCTGTGCAAGGATCATTCCTATATGTGTACATAAATGATAAAGGAAATAAATTGAAGGGGAAATATTCAGTAGTTTCTGATGATACAACGTTGGGTAGAGTATAGTTAAGGAGATGTGAAAAACTTGCAAGATGATTTAAATAGACTCAGTATGGCAAAAGATAATGGGTATCAATTTAATGTGGAGAAATAAAAAGTGTGCATTTCTGGATAAATCGATTACAAGTTGGGTATGACATTGATGGAACTTGATACGTCCACATCTAGATTACTGTGTTCAGGTCTGGTTATCCAGGTTTCTTGGGGATGAGGAAGCGGTAGAGAGGATTCAGAGGCAAGCAAGTTCATAAGTGGTCTATAGAATGCGACTTCTGAAGATAGATTGAGAGTGAATTATAGAAGTTGGTTGATAGGTGAAAAAAATTAGATATGACAGAAATATTTAAGTTACTGAAAGGGTTTTATGGGATTGATGCAAGAAAATGTTTCGGTTTTTGTCTTAAGGGAGAAGAAGTGATCATTCTTAGATGCTGAGTAAAAGTGTGGTTAGTAGGGATGTGAGGACTGGAATTTTGCTTGGAGAGTAATGAATTAATGGAATGGTTTGCCGGAGTGAGTTGTGTGTTTTGTCTCTAATGGGTTCCAGGAGAGGTATGATAGATTGTGCGGATCGAGTCTCTCGCGATGTGTCTTAGTACTCCGTGGAGATGCCATACAACAACAATAAAACTTGTATAAAAAGTGATAGAAGGTGTATTCCTAAGTTTTATTTATATTCCAGTGATACATTTCAGGATTCTGTTGGCTGGTTGAAAGAACCACAGATTATATTTGCCTTTCATTTATTTTGACTGCAGCCATATTCAGATGCACGAATCAAATTAGATTAGATGTGCAGAAAACAAATTACCAGGGTTTTTCTATCCTAACTGAATTTGACGCTTTGAATTTTTGAAACGATCTCAGATTCTAAAAAATTCCGACTTTTTACACATGCTTGCAAAATGTGCATGTTATCAAAAAATATTTTCCATATACAGGCGGTCCCCGGATTACGGTGTTCCGTACTTACGAATGGGCCATGAGGATAATTAATAATTAAATCAGTGGTTCCCAAACTGTGCGCCGCTAAATATTCCAATATTTTCACTGAAATAACCGCACCAACTGCGCACTGCAAGTGTTAGGTAGGCCTATGTTCTGCCTTTGGGCGCCTTGGAAAAATTCTGATATAATAAGGGCGCCGTGAAACGAAAAAGTTTGGGAACCACTAAATTAAATAATTAAATTAATAATTCGAGAATTAGTTTCTTCCGCGCATGTAAACAAACCCACATGTATGAGTCTGTTTTTATGTTCTGTTTGTTTGAATTAAAAGAAAGAGCACAATAGTTTCTGTAACTATTTGAGTACAGGGGTATTATTATTATTACCACATGAGCCATTATAGTATTGTTATTATTATTATCACCGTATATGCGCTCTTCATTAGGGACCGGAGTTACATACAAATCCGCCCTAAAGACGTTCTCTGGAACTTATCTCGTCCGTAACCCAGGAATTGCTTGTACTGTATATCAGTGGCGTCGCGTACCCATACAATAGCATTTTTATTGATGTATGAATTAAAAGAGAGCATTGCGCATCAGCGCTAATCTTAATTGGTCCAATGCAATTAACTGCAGGATAACTTTGAATACTTTATCAATTAATATAATTTTAAATATGGAAAGCATCAAGGTCAAGTGAACAATAGCTATGCTTCATGCGCGCCGTTTATGTAAGAAACACAAAAGGGTTTATGCTTCCTGGTGAGATTAGGTAATCATTGGCAAATACTAGAGCGACACACCGATAATTTGAATTTGATACGATTGTTAAATATAGCCATATAATATGCACAGAAATTGGAAAATGTAATCACTTGGAAAATTATTATTTTGCCGGACTCTCCCAAAGAAAAGCTGAAATAACTCATTTTACTTATTTATACACAAGTTCCAACCTCCCTCGACTATAATCAATCATACAATCCACGAAAGCTCTGGCAGAAAACGGAACATTCAGAAGATCGTTAACACTGTTTCCATTGTAATTATGTGCAAAAAAAGTATAAATTATTTATAGAAAAGTATATATATTAAAAACTTGTCTATATCGGTGTCCTAAACACGTCAGTTCACGCACGTAAAACAGATGAAACTCAGAAAACAAAACAAAAAAAAAAAAACAGCAACTCATGACAAATGATAACGTTCAACTGGATTGGATTGGGCTGGATGACATAACCAATCACAGTAACTGATTTCTAGGTGCTATTGTCTCAGTGTTCACACCGCCTCACTTTCTGGGCGGCTTAAAACCACTGGAACACTAAACATTTGACCCGCTGCGCGATCTGTACATCTATTCAAACAGTTCAAAGGTGTATGTATTTGTGACCGTCAACCGAGCTATTAACGCGAATGTGATGCAATGTCCACTTCATGAAGCATTAGTCTATTGTGTTTAATTTTAGGAATCACACGATGCCAGGAAACAGTTAGGGAAGTCTTTAACGGGAATAATAACGAGAATAAATGCAAAAATAACAATATTTTCCAACCTCCAATCCTTGGCACTACAAATTTGAATGAGCTTTAGAACTTTTCATTTCCATATTTTGACTATTACTTCCAGTCTTCTAATGCAAACAGCTGCTCTGAGTAACTCAGAAATCATCCTCACTAGCATGAAGACCTTCATTCCCCATTCTATCCGAGATTTCCAAGCCCTGGTTCAACAGGTGTACCAAAAGTAGATGGGTACTTACCATCGGTGGCCTGCAACAAGAAATCCAACTTCATACTCAACCTATCCTGAAGCATGCAATAAATGCAAAATAATCAACAAATCAAAAGCTAAATTCTGGCCATTTGCAAAAGCATTGGATTCAACTTCTGCTCACCTACACTTCTACCTTTTTCTCATCCAGATGGCATCATTGTTGCAGTGCGAAAAGATAAAGCTGATCTCCTAGCATCTCTTTTCCTCCAACTCCAGCACAGGTGGCCAAAGCAAATCACTTCCTACCATACCAGAAACAACACCATATGACTTCTGTGGTTTTTCAGCAGAATAGGCATCAGAAAAATACTAAACTTGGACACTAAAGTCTGCTGGGTCTGAACTGATATCTCTAAACTGTACTCAAGCATCGTGCTGTTGAGCTATTTCAAAACAAAAAAAAAAAAAAAAAAAAAAAAAAAGGAAGATAAATGCGTACCATCAAACCATTCACTAATTGGTTGTTTGACGGTACTGCCAATAATCACATCAGTCCTCTCAAAAATAATACAAATGTCATCAAGAGTCAACTTCTCCACTATCTCAGAGACCCGCCAGTATGGATTCAGCCAATCAAGAAACATAGCTAACCTCTTATCCTACATCACCTAACAGTGAATACCTGCTATTGAAAGGAGAAACATGCTGTTGTTCTTGATATTTCTAGAGTTTTGATCATGTCTCACATTGAGGCACCCTCTATAATTGGATAGCCAGATTTTTTTGTGTGGTTGTATCTCAGGGCTCAGTTCTATTACCTGCCCTTTCACCTATATATATAACCACCTACCAGTGGCGGCCCGTACATAGGCACTGCGACACCCCCAAGGAAAAAATGAAAATAAATAAATTTTGTGTTTATAAATAATAACAATGCTTACATTATATAAATGCAATACATGTTAAAGGTTACAGCTTATATTTCGACATTGATTGAATAGTTAATAATTGGAATTGTTCTATTAATGCTTTAGATTACAAAACAAATGCACTGCGATCTAACGCCGATATTCGTTTGCGCTTGTCATTGCACGTTACATCAGGGGTTCCCAACCTTTTTTGTTTCCTAGAGCACATTCTAAAATATCGATAGGCACCATCTATTTTTTCAAGCAAATTTTTTGAATTCTTTTGTTAAATGAATACACACAAAGTTTACATTATAATCAAATGTTTTGAGTAATAAATATGACACACACAAATTGGTCGGCGAGCGCCATGGTGCCCGCGGGCATAGGGTTGGGAACCCCTGCGTTACATCATTAGATACATTGCCGTCTGGGCAGTGTATCTTATTGCGCGCGTTATTTCTGTGAGATATGAAACCTTTATTACTGGTGCGTGGTGAACTATTTTTTGTAAATCTTTTTTATTTTGTTAAAATAACATATAATTATTTATTATGGATAGAAGGCTGATTATCGTTACACGAAACAAATACACTGCGACCTAACGCAGATATTCGTTTGTGCTTGTCATTGCTATTGATACGAAACTTTTATTATTGGTGTTTATTCGTGGTGAGGATGAAATATTTTTAATAAAGCAATTTTTTAATATGTACATTTATTTATTAATAAATTCGTTACTGATTGGGAAAAAAATGTTTTTTTTTTTCATTATTATTATATGCAGCACCCCCACTTAAAATTTTCACCGGCCACTGCTGCAACCACTCTCAATCACCAATCCTATCCACAGGTTTGCTGATGATAGTGCATTCTATTCATTCTACACTATGTAATGCTCAAGAAACAAAGCTAACCTCTGAGCACCCGGTCTGAGCACTACATAGTGCTCAGACGGCACAACAGCTAGATTCTCGTTCCTGCACCCTGTTAGTACCCATTAGGGGAAGCTAAAGCTGCTATCAACCAAACGCAAGTGAATCAAACTAAAATGCTCCCGAATTTCTGCCCTAAAGGATCCTACCTGGAGCCAAGCCTAAAAATAATAGCATTTAATAGTGAAGGTTTCTCCAGTGTCAAGCAAGATCTCATTGCAAATATTTGCAGAGATAATGACTGCAATGTGCTCTTCCTGCAAGAAATTCACAGAGGAGAAGGTGCTGCAAGACCTTACATCCATGGCATGAAACTCATCAAAGAAATACTCCATGATAAATATGGCAGTGCAATATTTACAAAAGAGAACTTGATCCCATCGTCCATTGACTCAACGAACAACAGAAATATTGAGATTATTACGATCACATTTAAAAATATCTCAATCACCTGTCTATAAACCACCAGATGATGCTTTCTCCTTCCCTGACATCCTCCTCAATAATAATACATACATGACTAATGTTGTATTAGGTGACTTTAACAGCCATAGTGTTAACTGGGGTTAAACAAAGTCCAACGAAGATGGAAAACTTGTTTAAAAATGGGCTGAAAACCTTTCTCTAAACCTGATACATAATCCAAAACTCCCTGCATCTTTCCACAGTGGCAGATGGAAGCAAGGCTATAACCCTGACCTCATATTTGTTAGCTCAAAAATATCCAACATCTGTGTTAAAAAGGTTTTAAATCCGACTCCACACACTCAACATAGACCTATAATGCTTCAATTCAACCCAGCAATTATACCTAACACCGTCCCTTACAGACGACGATTTAATTTCCAAAAAGCTAATTGGAAGGGTTTCATGGAAGATCTTGACTGCTCCATAGAAGTTCCTCCAAACCCTCAAGAGTATCCAGAATTCATAAAAATACTGAGGAAAATCTCCACCAAATACAACCCCCGAGGATGCTGCACAAACTACATTCCAGGCGTTTCCAGTGACACACAAGCCCAGTATGCTGATTACTTACAACTTTACAACACCAACCCCCTTCTCAGAAGAGACAATCCAAGCAGGAGAAAAATTATGCACCAAGATGGCAGAGGAAAGGCGTTCCTCATGGAAAAAAGAAATAGAAGCCCTTGATAAGATCCATAGTAGCAGAAAGGCATGGAACTTTATCAACAGAATTAGGAAGGATTTCACTAAGCCATATGAGCATTCGCAGGTAACAGCTAATCAAATTGCTCACCAGCTGCTGCTGAATGGAACATTCACTAAAACACACACAAAAAATAAGATAGTTAGAACCCCAAGTGAGGAACAAAATATGATTAACTCAGATTTCACTATCACTGAACTCAACGCCGCCATAAACCTAGAAAATCTGCAGGCCTTGATGTCTGTAATAAAGAGATTAGATTTTGGAACCAGGACTAAAGAGTGGTTATTAAACCTATACAACACTTGCCTCAGAACTCTAAGGATACCAACTATCTGGAGGCATGCCAAAGCGGTGGCCTTTCTGAAACCAGGGAAAACCCCAACCGAAGCAAAAAATTACAGACCTATATCTACTCAGCAACCTCTTTAAACTCTATGAACGATTAATTTGGAATAGGCTACAACCCCTAATCGAACCCCATCTTATTGCTGAGCAGGCTGGTTTTAGACCAGGCAAATCCTACGCATCACAAATTCTCAACCTCACTCAATATACAGAAAATGGTTATGAGCAAAAACTAGCCGCAGGAGTAGTCTTTGTAGACCTAACTGCAGCATATGACACCATAAACCATCTCACACTCAGAAATAAAATATACAGAATAACTGGAGACTATCGCCTTGTCCTCCTGATCCAATCACTCTTGGAAAACAGATGCTTTTACGTGGACCTTGAGGGTAGGAAGAGCCGCTGGCACCACCAAAAAAACGGTCTCCCCAGGGAAGTGTGTTATCACCATTACTTTTCATCATCTACGTCAATGATCTCCCCATCTTTCCAGGAACTAGAAATTTTATCTATGCTGATGACCTTGCCATAGCTACTCAGTCAAAAAATTTCAAGTCCATTGAAACTACTCTATCACTTGCCTTAAATGGTCTAACCACATACTATACCAGCAATCAACTAAAACCAAACCCCTTGAAAACCCATACTGGCCTTTTCCACCTTAACAATAAGGAAGACAACAGGAAGCTACAGATTTCTTGGGAAGGCTCTAATATAGAACATTCCTGGAAACCATCTACCTTGATGTGACGCTCAATCGCACCTTCTCATATAAAACCCACATAGAAAAAACAAAGGCAAAAGTGAATGCAAGAAACAACATACTAAGAAAGCTTACCTCCTCCAAATGGGGTGCAGACCCTAGCACACTGAGATCTTCTGCCTTGGCCCTTTGCTATTCTTCTGCTGGATATGCCTGCCCAGTATGGTCCAGATCCTGCCATGCTGAAAAACTTGATGCAGCATTGAATGAAAGCTGCCGTTTAATTACAGAATGCCTGAAACCAACACCACTAAAAGACCTGTATACTTTGGTTGGTATATTGGTATACTTTGGTTGGTATTCAATTCGAAGATCTGCATTCTCAGATGATGAACGCCACCCACTGTTCAGCCAGACTGCAGCGTCCCAAAGACTAAGATCCCGGCATAGCTTCCTGACAACTATTGAACCACTTAAAAACCTCCCAGAGACAAGACTTCAACAATGGCTTGCATTATATCCTGAAAATAATACTGGTATTCCAACAGCCGAACATCTTCCACGTGGCGCCCACTTGGATTGGAATACTTGGAAAAGCCTCAACAGACTCCGGACGACAGGGTGCTGCAAACAAAAAACCTCATCAAATGGGGCTACCTCACTGGCCCAGATAATTGCGAGTCTGGGACAACCCAGTCCATGGAACACCTTCTTTCTTGTCCCTTTCTTCCATCGCCTTGTGCAAAAGAGGACCTTATATCCTGCACAGAAAGAGCAGTTGATTGTGCAAGATATTGGAGGAACATCTGACCATGTTTATTGTACATAAGTTATGTATAGTTTCCTTTTTTTCATATTTAATTATTATTCCCTGTATAATTCACCTACTAAATCTAAGCTGATCTCATTGTAATGTATCCTAATTTGTTGTAAATCATGTTGTACCACTTACTACTTGTGTTTGGATACGAAATAATAGTGTTCAGACATCCCAATTCAAGATCACAAGCAACTAGTACATTAAACATTTAAACAACTTAGTCATCTTCAATGTGACTAAGTCATCTTCCCTTTTCTCTCACAAGAGATCTCACCTCGCTTATCCTTACCCTCAGTAACACAAAACTAACTAGACACAATTAGGTCTGTCTAGACTGATATTCACTCCAGCTTTTCCTTACACACACTAATCATACCAGTACCTTCCATAACCTTTTAAAAACTAGGCATTCTCTTCCACTCAGGATGCCATTTTTCACTCACCCAGCTACAACTCTATACAAATCCCAAATCTGCAAATTCTTAGAATACTGATCATAGGTTTGGAATGGTATATCTAAAACCTCCCTAAAAATTCTCAGTGCTGTCCAGAGGAGAGCTTTTGATTCTTCCCTCATAGGCACACTGGTTTCGTTTTTTTCTCTCTTCTATAGATACTTCCACAGTCAGTGCTCCACTGAACTGCAACTCCTCCATTTTCTGTTGGGCCTGTTAAAACAAATGTAGCAGCTACCATCATCATCATCACTTTTCAGTAGAACTGCAAACACATCAAACATGCTTTCCTCTTTTATTCCATTTATCTCTGTCTTCTGAAACAGTCTTTCTCATGAGGCATTAACAACCAACTGCAACATCACTCTTCAAGAAAATATCAATAAACTTCTTTCTCAACCCTCAACCATATCTGATATCAGTGTGCTTATAGGTTTTTGTATGGGATCAATATACAAAAAAAGTGAACTGAATGTACAGTTGCATGGTGATGTTCCAGAAGTCAGATGACATGCTTATTCTATTCAAGAATCGACTGAGGGTTGATAAATGAGAGAGAACTATTTTAGGGGTAAAAACTACTGGGGAGGGAAGTTGTAAGCTAAATGTTCTAATAAATTTTTGGTTAGTTTCATTGAATACTGTATTGATAGATAAATCGGATTAATTCCTCATAAAAAAAAAAAAAAAAAACTATAAACTGTAGTAGAACTTTAGTTAACTTTTGTTCAATGGCATAGCATGCTCTTTGCAAAAATGCCATGATTAATTTCAAACAACTGCGAAGTAAGATGGGCCATATTTTTATTCAATCTTCCATTATATTTACATTTATGACACACCAAAATGAACTTTGTACATTATTTTGATGATGGTAATAAAGTATGGTTTTCAAATGCAGCATCAGTCTATTTCCCTAAACAGTTGTTAAAGCTATTTCTGTAACCTTATGTTACAAGAAACTTGAAATGTCAAAGTATGAATGAACTAGGATTTTCTAGCAGAATTTTAAATGGCAACTTAAATTTATATATATGTTGTATTATATACAAAAAATATCCAATGAAAAGTCAACTTGAACTACAGCAGTTTTTCTGAAATCTTTTAGATTACATCAAATTATTGAAAACTACAATTAAAACATGATAAATCAGTTTCAAATTTTGAGCAAGCATTAAAAAATATTTGCATAACGGTTTATATTCAAATAAATATTTCAAACAAAAATCAAAGTCAGCTTTCAGAACTTAATCTTTTAAAGGACTTTTACTTAAATGACATAATATGAACACAAAGAAACAAAATCTTCAAATAAAAATATCTATTCCATTAACCACCTTACCGGCCATTATGGATCAAATATGCATCATCATACGCTTCGTATGCATCATATATTTCAATGTAATATCAATGGTATTACATTTTAATATGGATTTTGCATCTATGATAACCTTGACATCTATAGATGTCTTGGCTGGTAGCGCGGTTAAAAGCTGACAGTGATAGATAATTAGACTAGATGCAATGCGTGAATATATATTTTTTAAATGTCAGATTTAAGATCCATAAATCCATGGATCTTAAATCTGTTTTATATGCTATAACTACTCTTCATTTATCCATAAAATATATCAATAATGAAATGTTTAGTAATAAATTTTAAATATAAGATTAAGTAAGTAAATGTTCATCACAATAAATCTTGAGGAAGAGTAAGAGGAGAAGTCATACTATTCTGAGATATGAAACTGAGAGCATTTGTATTTCACATTCAATACTGGAACCGTTGGTAGCATCTCATAATTCAAACATGAGAAACTGCTGAAATTCATGTCATAGCATCAGCACATGTGACAAACATCTGAATAAACATGGAAATGTAGACAAAGGTGAGGTTGCAAAGAATGAATATGTGATGTATATTTTATTATTATTATTATTTGTGACACCTCCAAGGAGTCATCGCGGGAGGACATTCACTGTACAACTCTCCATCTCCACCACTACACCGAATCTCTACTACCATCTACACCAACGCCATCCACAGCCCACCACAAGTAGTATTTCTTGATGTGCATTTTCATTTCTTTTATTGAGAATAAAATTATTTTGCTTAGTATGAAAAAAATCACTGAATAAATTCAAATGATCATAAAATAATCTGAATTTGCTTTAATATTTTTTTATGCAAATATCGATTATTAAAATCGCCTCAAATCCATGTGAAAGGATTTTTTTGTTAAAATCTTTTATTTGTGCTTATTTGATTTCTGGTGGCTTTTAACATGCCTCATGTGAAAAACAATGAAAAAAAAAGCTTTAAAAATCAGTACTGAATATTTCTGTTGTAAGTTAAGAAGTTAAGAAATTATGAGGTTACCCACAATGAATAATTAAACAATATTCAAGGGATAATTGTAAATATAAAACGACAGATGAGCAAAAAATGTATTACATTTTTTCTTGTTTGTCAACTGTTATTAGCTTAGCTTGCAACAAAGTAACCATATGAATACTTTGTTGCAAGCTAAGCTAAGGCTGAACCATTTGAATTTGAATATGCTTCAAGTGAGCTTAAATGAGTTGTTTAAACGGTTTCATAGTGGCCTGACAGTACCAGAAGTAGATTACAGAAAGAGCTCAAATTAAGTTTGAACATGACATTGATGTGATTTTTTTTTTAATGAAAATATAATTAGTCTGTCTGGAGAGCTGTATGAAAAAACTCAATTTCAAGGTCATGGGGAGGAAGTTACAGCTTTGAATTGCCAATAAACAAGAACTATAGAGCAACACACATAACTCTTCATATGTCACAAAAACACAAAATCTGAATAATGTTAATATAGTTAATAATACATTTTGATAACAACAACAAACAGATTTAAAAGTTAAAACCCTTAAACTCTTCTATTAAGCACCTCAGTAGCACAATTGGAAGAATGACAGAACATTATGCCCTTCAATTGGAAAAGACCTGAGTTTGATTCTCTTTGTGATGAGAGGAATCTTTACATTGGGCTTTTTCAATTGAAGGTGAGTTAACCTATCTAATATGGAGGCAGCAGGGTTTTTTTATTCTGGAAACTCAGGTTTTTAATCCTGAATACAGGCAAATTGGCCATGAGAACACACAATTTACAAACAAAAAATTGTGGTAGTGGTGGTGGAGGGAGGTAGTTGGCACTGATGGTAGTTGTATAGTTGGAGGATTAAGCAGAGGAGACAGTGAGTGTAGTAGTAGTAGTGTGCCCTCCTATGATGAGTCCTTGGACATGTCATGTAGTAATAATAATAATCATACAACTAAAAACTGATACAAACACCATGCATATAACATTTTATAATTAACATGTTTCATCATACTGTATATTGCACAAATAATCATGCATCAAAACCATATAAGGCATCCTTATGTATTCAGAAGGCTCACTTTTAAAAATTCATTGATATTTATGGGATCCAGTTTCAAATATTTTGGTATAATTTTTATGTAAAAGGAGTGTTTCTGAACTAATTCAATGCTGCCTCTTCATTGAAAAAGTCATAAAAATAATGCTACATTATTTAAAATAATTAAAAACTTGGCATTTCCAATATTATGTGGTATGAGCATAACTGGTAAGTTCTTGCATTTAATAAAAATAGTTGAGCATGTATGAACACAATTCGCATAGCAGGACCACCATTTTATAATTACAGAATATTATATGTGCTTAATATGTAATAGGTCAAAGGCAGGTGTTATTATTATTACATGACACCTCCAGGGAGTCAAAAGACTCATCGAGGGAAGACACCTGCTCTACATCTCTGTCTGCACCACTCAATTCACCAACTACAATGAACTGCAACCAACTACACCGATACCATCTACTGCCCACCACCACTAGTATTTTCACAGACAATCACAAACACCCATGTCTATGGCAGGATTTCACCCTGCAGCCTTTTGGCTGGAGAGAAGTGCAAAGAAATAGAAGAGTTAACTGAGTTGTGATAATTGATAAAGCATATAACATTATAAAAGGAATGAACCAGCCACACAAAACAAGAAGAACAGTTATTAAAAATAAACATGAGCACATTCTTATAGATAAGGAAGAAATTTCAGAAAGATGGAAAGAGTACTTAAAACTCTCTAAAGGAAAATATGTACAAACCGAGGTCATAGAAGATGAAACAAGGCTTATGTGGAAGAAATTGGCCCAACCATATTACAGGAGGGATTTGAATGGGCGGTAAAAATTAATTGTCTTCTAACAAGGCATTTCCCTCAGAATTAATAAAATATTCAGAAAATATAACTAAATCATACCTATTCAAAATCATAAGGAATGTATAAGAAACCGGAATCATTCCCAAAGACTTGACACAATTCTCCGTCATTCCGAAAATAAATAATACATACAAGTGTGAAAATAATCAAACAATAAGTTTAATACCACATGCTTTGAAAGTATTACTAAAAGTTCTACAAAAAAGATTAACAAATAAGGCTGAAGATTTTACTGGCAATGATTAATTTGGGTTCAGGAAACAAAGGACAAGAGATGTAATCCTAGCTCTTAGCACAATTACATAAAGAAGATTTGAGAAGAATAAAATTACTCTGATAGTGTTTCTTGACCTGGAGAAAGCCTTTGATAATTCAGACTGGAACCAAATGTTTCAGATCTTAAAAAAAGTGGATTGGAGAGATAGAAGACTCATTTAATTTCTACAAACACTAAGAAGTCCAAATAGAAACAACCAACAGCAAAACTAAAACAGCAAGAATGCGTAAAGGTGTAAGACAAGGGTGCTCTCTTTCTCCAGTACTGTTTAATCTCTACATTGAAGAAGTAATAAATGAATTAATAGAACTAATAGAAACAGGAATTAAGATAAATGGAATTGATATTAATTGGCTACAATTTACTGACGATGTAGCAGTTATTGCTGATAATGAGGACAAACTGAAATCTACCCATACAGAGACAGATAAAATTTTCACACAGTACAGCCTAAATATTCATTATAAGAAAACTAAACTACTAATCACAAGTAAAGTGAAACCTATGAAAATAAACTTGGAAATAAATAACAACCTAATACATGGGTAACTTCCTTTAAATACTTTGGGAAAGGGTCTCATCAAAGAAGATGGAAGAAGCCAATCAGATATAAAAGCAAAAACACGCTTAGCCAAAAAAGGCATTCTACAATAGAAGAAACATTTTTATTAGTATAGGACTCAGCAGTCAACTAAAAATAGGAACTGGTGAAAACATACACATGGCACATAGCATCACATGTCTATGAGGCTTGGACTTTAACAAAACAAGGCACTAAAAGATGGAAGCATTTGAACTTTGATGCTGAGGATGATAAGAATTTGATGGATAGAAAGAAAGACTAATGAAGTTCTAAACATGGTTCAAGAAGAGCAGTCAGTAATGAACCACATTATTAAGAGCAGAAAAGCTTAATTGGACACTACTCAAGGCATGGAGGACTGCTTACAGAAAATATGGAAGGGTCTCTAGAGGGGAAGAAGCCAAAAGGCAGACCAAATATTTCCTAAATAAACAGCTTAACAATAATAACTGGAGCTCAAAGCTATGAAGAAATAAAAAGGAGAGCACACAACAGGATGTTATGCACTGCTACAACCAATCAATCTTTGGATTGATGTACCTAAGTAAATCAACACAGGAAACAATATATTCTCATACCCAACATGCATCTGTGAATAAAAATCTTCTCCTCATCAACTTCATACAAAAATATTGTGTGCTTTTGGGTTTTAGCTATAATTACAGCTGAAGGCTATGGAGGCCAGGCCATTGTGTCTGTTAATTTCATGTGTTCTCTGACTGGTTTGTCTGTATTTCACAATGAAAATTCTGAGTTTCTGGGAAAAAAAAAACCTCTACAACTTCCATATGGAACTGGCTAACTGGCCATCAACCAAAATATCCTTATAAATGATTTCTCATAACCTAACCAGATTTCAAAACAATATATTTTCAACCAAAGAGTTTCAACCAATTTGATTGAAAGTCTGACTGAGTGAGAGAGAGAGAGGATACAGAGTCAGCAACAATCTTTTTTTAAACGATATACAAATTACAGGCATGCATACATATACTCAAATATAAAAATGTAGAAATATCTGGAAATATAGCATAAATATTTTACGAAAAATATATACATATATACCAAAATTAATTCTGACAAGTTAAGAGATTTTACAAAGCAGTACTCACAACGAAAAAAATGTAATTTTTTTTTTTCAGATTCATTAATGTTTTAAGTTTTAGAATTATTTTTTTATCAATTAGTATATCAATTTTAAAATTAGTTTGTTTGTTTTTTTAATCAAAATGGATTAATTCAGTGGTTCCCAACCTTTTCCCACTTGTGTACCCCTTTTAAACCCATTTCTATAAATTGTACCCCTTGTTTTTAAAATAAGCTGTTTTTAAATACTGACAATTTTGTTCAGTGCCTATCTTAATGTAAAATAGTGGTAATGAGTTAGGAAAGGAAAATTACTACACTATAAGGCTACAGATGCACGCGTACCCCCAGGGGTATGCGTACCACCAGTTGGGAACTGATGGGTTAATTTATCAACATTTAATGCCAATATATTGTTTTTTTCACATAAGATTTTTACATCTACATTGCTTGCCAAAATTTATCAAATTATACTCCCTCACTTGCTTATATGCAATAAATTTTTATTTTATATCAACAGAAAATAGGATAAAAAAAACAGCATATGTTCTTATAGGAACAAGACAAAAAGTTAACTGAGATAGTCGAGGACATACAAGAGTGTGACAAAAATATAAGTCTGATGGATGTAGAGTAGAAGTTGGAGTGATAAAATTATAGCAGTATACATCGGATTATTCCTCAAGATTTCATAAACAAACATATTATTGGGCAAAGAAATTCAGATTCGTTAGGTTAGACTGATTGGATATTTAAATTGATATGTCTGCTCAAAAATAGTAAAAAAAGTATGATATATATATATATATATATATATATATATATTGTTGAAATTAGGATTTACTCGGGATGTATACATTTATAAAAATAAATTTAACTGACTAGAACCCGAGAAAGTATAACAAAAACCTTTAATACATCACAACTAGTTTCATCGGTGATCCGACTTCTTCAGGTGAGAAATAAAAACATAAGACATAAAATAACACGGTAAAAAATGAACTTTACAGCTTAATAAAAAGCAGAATAATAACAGTCATATTTGAATAGGTGACCGCGTGCTACCGTTGGCATGAGTAGAATGTGTGCGACAGCTAATTTTTGAGCTATCCATATATATATATATATATATATATATGGATAACTGTACATATTTACAAGTCACTGTATTAAAATATCACATGTAGTTTCATTTTTTCATAAATCTGTAAAAGCAATGCTCAGTGACATGTTCAACAATATATGGGGCTTTTTCATATTCAGCTAACAATTCTTAATGATAATTATACAAAGGGGGGGGGGGGCAGAAAGTTTTCATAAACACCTAAAACAAAAATGATATTAAAGTAACTGATATAACCACAAGAAAGAATACAGCAATCCTGCGATTAGTGCACCTAATGCATTCTTTAAAACAGGCGCATTAATCGAATATAATAACCTATGGGAAAAAGTATAATTCTTTCTTCAAATTTCTTTCTTGAACCTTAATTTTTTTACAAAAGAATGAAGGTATGTCTCAGGGCCTAGTTAAAGGAAAAACATTAGGCTGAAAGACAATAAAACATATTCAGAATATAAATTTATTATTCTACTTCTTAACAAAGAATTGAGCTAACATAGTTTGGTGGGCATTTTGTTCCTTTTTTTCTCATACGACCAACGGTATGGCCCTATTGCCTATTCTATTCTTCTGCAAATTTTACTGCTTCTCTCTTCACCAGGGTCAGCCTCTAAGCACTGCTGCTTAAAAACTTCAACTGTATGAAAAATATTTTCAAAGTGTTTCTGTGAAATCTCTTTTCGCTGACTATCAGTGGTTCAATTTCCTTCATATTCTTCGGGATCTTCCTGTTGTGCATCTAAATTTAGCAGGTCTGAATCACTCAATTATTTAGAATGAGATTTAATTAACTCTTGGACGTTATCATTGAGGGACGTACGAATTGGTCGCCAACACGCGAAATCACGTGCTTTATAGATAAAATTTCCCAATTGTTATATATGCAAAATAGTTACCACTTTAAAAACTACAATGATCATAAAAGAGAAGTTAATTTTCCGACGTGTAATAATAAACAACTCATCCCAGAAGACGGATTGATTACCCTATTATCGGAATGGATTCTCCTTTTTGTGACATGCACAGAAGTGTCGAAGGATCTCGAATCTGTGAGTATACTATAGCAGACGACATAAATTTTGGCAGTAAAAATTTGGAACATAGTATACATAGTGTACATGGAAGTAGTGTAGAATGCCATTAAAAATAACTTTGTGAAATGTTTTAAATCGGTAACTAAATTATTTCATTCTGGTGAGATTTTTTAAAATAGTTAGCCATAAAAATGTATAGATAGAAAATTTTTAAAATCTGTAACATCTATTTTTAAGATGTATATAGGCACACTAATCGAATTTGGGTAAAAATGACGCACTAATCGAAAATGCACTAATTGGGGGATTACTGCACATACCAGGAGCAGAGTTACGAAGGAAACTTTAAGTTCTTATATCCTCACATGTTCTTTCTTGTGGTTATATTAGTTGCTTTAATATTATTTTTGTTCTAGGTGTTTATCTGAACTTTCTAGCCCCTCCCCCTTTGTAAATGAATCTTCTCAAATAAGATGTGAAGTAAGATAAGAAACAATCAATACAAGCCACATCAATATTCCTAGAAGAAACTGAAGTAAAGAGAAAATATTAGTAGCAGTAAGATGGCTGTTGTAATGAGATGTACCATAAGATACCATAATTCATTTAATGTAGCTATATTTGAACTGGTGAACTCACCTGTTTCAGTGCTACATAAACTCAAACCTATGAAAAAATGAATTACAATTAGCTCCAGAACTAGTTCCAATGTGTCAAGGATATGAGAAAAAGAAAAGAGAGAGAGTTGAGTCTTACAGTTTATAATAATAATAAAAAGGCTAATTAACCAGAGAACATACACAGAACTATATAGTAGTTCTGTGTGTGTTCAGTGAGTCCTTGGACTCCATGGGAGCATCATGTAATAATAATATTTCATCTAGTTTTCATGGACACCTTCAGGATTTGGAGAGACACTTATCTAAAACAAAGTTTTCTATACACTGCTGTATTATATACAATTATGATTTAATGCTGAGGAAACATGACCAGTAATATTAAATCCCAGGGATAGTCAAAGGATATCTGGGGAAAGCAATATAAGACTGTATCAGGTAGGAATTAGATGGATGAATAGTATTATTAAGCAGGAGATGCAAAAAAAAAAAATGCTGTGGAATCAGGGAAGAAAGGTGACCAGCATGGTAAGGAAGACAAAAGCTAGATTATGAGAAGAAATTATCTGAGCAGGCCAAAAGGAAATCCAAAGAGTTCTTTTTGTAACAAGTAGGAGGAATGACCACGGAAGGATAACTTTAGCATGTACTGATAGCAGTGAAGTGACAAAAGCAGATGAAATAATTGAGTTACTGTTGCAAGTTTATCATCCAAGCAAGGATACTGCTGGAACAGATGTGACAGGAATTGATGAATTGGAGGTACTTAGGATATTGCAGAATCTCAATGTAAATAGCTGATATCTCATAGCTGTATTTGCACTGCAAGGGAATTGGCAATGCCTCCAACTAGGCTGTTAAGTCCCAGCTGTGGTAAAGTCTAAAGGGAGTGGAAGGATGGCAAAATAATTCCTTTGCATAAAGCAATGTTTCCCAAACTATGTTCCATGGAAAGTGAATAAATGTTCCGTGAAAAATTATCAAAATTAATATGAGCCTGGAATGGTTTTAAATGCTGTGACAAATTTAAACATGTTTGAAAATCAGATGCTCCTCACTTTGCATGTGGATTGTGCTATTAAGGCCAGCATGCACTGGCTGACAGCTGCCCGCGGTTATCGACACTGTCGATGTGCGAGTGAGGTACGGAGATATCTATTCTAGGAAATGTGCGGTCACAAGCAAGGTCAATGAGATGAGATGCTGCCCGGCATGCCTGTAGTATGTGTGCTGTTGCATTTTTGCGATGCGATAACAGCCTGCTGCAGCAATATTGGGTGCTTAGCTTTATATTGAATATGAGGCAGATGATACTCAACTCTAACCAAGGTGTTCCATTAAAATTTCAGGATTTGTGAAGTATTTCGTCATAGGAAAAGTTTGAGAAACCTTGGCATAAAGCATGCTTTAAGACTGCAGTAGCAAATTATAGATCAACCAGTATCTCAGGAATGGTGTTAAAAGTACTGAAAAAAAGTGGTCAAAGAGAGAGAGAGAGAGAATTCAAGAACGGGTGGATAAAATACAATACCCTATGATCATGGCTTTGTGAAGGGTCCATTGTGCCTTAGTAATTTGCTAATGTTTTATTAGCAAATTACTAAGGCTGCATGAAAAAATGGATATATGATGACAATGTTGGATTTTGCAAAGGCACTGGACAGGATACCTGTGGGACTCTGTTATACAAATAAGAACAAATGAGAATGGATATGAAACTAGTAATACAGATATGAGGATGGCTAATGGATAAATACCAGAGTATGATGTGGAGGAGCAGAAAGCAAATGAGTCTTGGCCCACTGTTGTTTAATTTGTACATAAATGATATAGGAAATAATTTGCAGGGAAATACTCAGTTGTTTGCTAATGATGCAGAATTGGGTAACAGTCAGTCAAGGCAATGTGAAGAGCTTGCAAGATGATTTAGACAGGCTGACAGTGGGAAAAAGATAACGGGTGTCAGTTTTAAGTGGATAAATGAAAAGTTATGCATTTTCGGAATAGATTATAAGCTGTTTACCACACTGATAGAACTATACTACAGGAAATTGATGAAAGTTAGGAATTTGGTGGTAACAGTAAATTAAAAACGAAAAGTCAAATTTAACTACAGCAGTTTTTCAGAAATCTCTTTAGATTACATCAAATCATTGAAAACTACAATTAAAACATTATAATAAATCAGTTCCAAATTGTGAGCAAGCATTAAAAAACATTTTTAGGGATAACAGCAGGGCTTTTTTTCAGCCGGAATGTGTTCTGCTAAACTTTTAGGACTTTAATGGTGCCTAAACACATATTTTATAAGTATTTCAAAACTAGAACTGCCTCCATTTTAAATTCTCAGTTACAGTTGTTGACAACGTAAATCAAGGATCAATCTTTGGTTCATCCAATCTAGTGCTGCCATCTTGTGTTGTTGACACTGAACCTCGAAGATCAAAGTTTGCGATTAGAATCGATAGCCGGCCGAAAATAACGGTAGTTACCAGAAGCGGAATTTCTATGTGAACAAGCAGATGTTCTCTACACAAGTAGAGTCGCACTTTTACAACGTGGGTAAGTGAGGTTAACGTGTTTCACCAGTTTTTCGCGATGAATAGTAATATAACATAACACAATTTTTCCTCTTACACTCCCACAACTAATTAAAGCTCGAGAACAGTAAGTGTAGTGATAGTGATGGAGAAAAAACAGACCCGTTGGACAGTGATGCAAAAACTGGAGGGATAAAAAAAGTGACTGCTACGGTTGCTACAACAATGACTACGATGAGTAAAGATGCACAAGAAAATCTGCCCGACTGTTGGACTCTAGACCAAAAAGCTGATTTTTGCAACAAAAATGAATGGATGAAAGCCAAACGGCTATTTTTTCTGGCGAGGTTGATAAGTTAAGGGGATAAAAATCCCTTATTATTTTTCAGCCAGTAAGCGAAACTAAGATCGAAGACTACGATCTGAACGTTTCATGCCAACGAACTGTCGGCGGATCCAAGCGTACGTGACCACTTGGTAGTGCCACACCACGGCAACTCGTTGCAAAGGTGGAGCAAGATCCCTCACTATTCTTGATATTTTCTCATAATGTAAAAACACAGCTCCTAGGAGATGTAGTACTGTTTTACATTATGAGGAGAGGTCACTACCCAGACCGGTTTCAACCTTTTTTGAGGTCTCATCAGTGAGTAGCTAGACCTAGAATATCAGAGTTTAAGTGAAAAGAACTTACATACTTTTGCTATACGATTCCCGAAAGGTGTGTCACTATATTATGTTATAACATATTATAACTAGAAAGAAAGCCAAACGGCTATTTTTTCTGGCGAGGTTGATAAGTTAAGGGGATAAAATGGATCCGCCGACAGTTCGTCGGCATGAAACGTTCAGATCGTAGTCTTCGATCTTAGTTTCGCTTACTGGCTGAAAAACAATAAGGGATTTTTATCCCCTTAACTTATCAACCTCGCCAGAAAAAATAGCCGTTTGGCTTTCTTCCTAGTTATAATATGTTATAACATAATATAGTGACACACCTTTCAGGAATCGTATAGTATGTAAGTATGTAAGTTCTTTTCACTTAAACTCTTATATTCTAGGTCTAGCTACTCACTGATGAGACCTCAAAAAAGGTTGAAACCGGTCTGGGTAGTGACCTCTCCTCATAATGTAAAACAGTACTACATCTCCTAGGAGCTGTGTTTTTACATTATGAGAAAATATCAAGAATAGTGAGGGATCTTGCTCCACCTTTGCAACGAGTTGCCATGGTGTGGCACTACCAAGTGGTCACGTACGCTTGGATCCGCCGACAGTTCGTCGGCATGAAACGTTCAGATCGTAGTCTTCGATCTTAGTTTCGCTTACTGGCTGAAAAAAAATAAGGGATTTTTATCCCCTTAACTTAAAAATGAATGGATGTTGGTGGAGAATAAAAACATTGGCTGTAAAATATGTAAGGAAATTGCAAATTTGAGAATAGAAAGGAATAAGCAAGGTATGAATTTTTCAAAGCCATGGGCAAATATTCAAATTTTTCATTATAGTAGGAATAAAAAAAAGAAAATTACTTCACTATGTAAAAAAATTCACAATCATAAGAAACAGTTCAGCTCACAAGCTAAACTGTTCTTATGATCAGTAATGGCAGCAATGTTCTTAAACATTGCTGCCACTAAAATTATAGATTCTGCAAAAGAATGAAAACTGGATGTAGCTTATTCAAAAGCATTTGAACATGAGAAAGAAGTCACTTGTAGAATCTTCAGAACAGCATATAAAATTTAAAATTGCAAAGAAAACCCAGGCTTTCAATGATTTTGAATCAGAAATTGACCTCCAAGAACTGAATGGCAGTGACATGGGTCGAATTCTACATTCTACAAATGCTTGTATGAATGTAACAAATCATATTGGAACTGAAATGAAAAAAATCCTTTTTAAAAAAAAATAATAGCGTCAAAGTGTGAGATTTCCCTTTTGATTGACAAAAGCACCACTATTAACCAGTTGTCATCATTAATAATATATGTACGCACAATGCTACCTGATATGGAGAAACACACAAATATTTTTATTGACATTGTAGAGTTAGAAAATGTATCCACACAAGGTATTTTCCATAGCTTGATGAATACTTGATGAATTAGGTTTCATGATGATTATTTGAAGAAAAATCTTGTTGCCATTGCCTGTGATGTTGGGAATGAAAAAAGGAGTAGTGGCCTTGATTAAGGAATGTTATCCTCACATTTTGGTTTGGCATTGTGCCAACCATAGACTCGAGCTCTCTGTTGATGTTGTTAAAAAAAGACTTCCCAGAACAAATCAACCACTTCAAGTCATTTCTTCACAAACTTTACTGTCTTTATCACCAGTCACCCAAAAATGTCAGAGAACTAGGTAAAGTAGCTGAAGATCTTAACAAGGAAATCTTTAAAATTGGAAGAGTTTTAAGTACATGTTGGGTGGCTTCTAGTTTTAGAAGTGTTTCCACAGTGTGGAAAGATTATGAAGCACTTGTAACTCATTTTACAGCAGCAAAATAAGATGAAAACAGAGACAAGTCTAAAAGAGTAATGTATGAAGATCTTTTGAAGAAAATAACAAGTGTTGATTTCGTTTTGGGTCTTGGATTGACGCGCGATGCTCTTCAAGAATTGTCAGAGCTTAGTGTTGAACTGCAAGCAAGGGATATTACACTCTACAAAGCTCATAGCAGTATATCAAGGCAGATTCGGCTGTTTGAAGACAGGAAAATCAATGGCAGGCATTTTTATCGTGAAGTTGTACAAGCAGCTGAAAACCTGAACTTTAAAGGAGTGACTTTGGAGAAGAGGGTAACCAGTTGATCAACAAATGTGAATTTGTTCTCTTGATCCTACAAAATTTTATGACTGCTTGAAACAACGAATGGAAAATCGCCTTCTATCTGCAGAAGAGATGCAAATTCCAGAATGGACAAAAGTGTTGTATCCAGAATGTTGGCCAGACAGTGATGAAAGGAATGTTACTTTCAGTGAGACTGAAGTGGAGAGTTTGTGTAAGAGGCTAAGAATTCCAGAACGACAGGTTGTTAGAGGTTTTCGTGAATTCAGACAGAGAAGAAAATGCCTGCTGCACTACTGCATTTAATAAACATCAACAGCATCCCCATTTCTACTTCTGAATGTGAGCATGGCTTTTCCTATATGAACCTGATTATCACACCAACAAGAGCTTCTCTACAAATGAATATCGTGAGTACGCTGATGTTCATTAAGCTGGTTGGGCCTCCTCTGCCTGTTTTTCAACCCTCACCATACATCAATTCCTGGTTCCTAAAAAGCAGACATCTAGCAACAGATGAAGAGTAAGGTACAAACTCGTGAAGATGGCAACACCAGTGTGATGAGCCCAATTTGGAAGTTATTGTGAAAATTAAACTATTTTTTAAACTTTTTTTCAGCTTTGCTTTAATGTTTTATTTCCATTTGTCAAAAGTAGAAGAATGAGAGCTTCAAAGGCCTAGTATGTTTTGATTTTCTTGTGTTATGAGATGAGATGGTAGAGTTCCGGTAAACTTATATTTACCGGAATATAATCTGGATAACAGTAACAAGTCACTATTAATCTGGTAAACAAGACATTCCAAAGTATGCCAACTGGCAAAGAATTTCTACTTCCTAATATTTCCACTTCTCATTATTTCATTCTATTTCATATTAATGTCATCCTAGTTAGTTAGCTCCTTGAAAAAAATGAAATAGGTTAACATTAAATCAAATAAAAGACTTTTTTTTTTAACTGAAAAAATAAATATATATTTATACATACAATTTTCCTAAACAAACCTAAACAGATGTATACTATATTCTTGTTCATGCATGCTAATGATGAATCATGCCATCATAACTGTTCTTTATGTCAGATATAATACATATCAAGCATTTAAAGCAGGCAGGTGCACATGTACTGCATGCTCATTCACATAAATATACACTGCTGGGCACTAGTACACTCAGGGTTTAATTTGGGGGGGGATTGAGTAGATGACTTGAGAATACACACTATGCTTCACATACAACTTATGACTGAGCATCTGCAATGATCGCTAATCATAAGTAGTACAGAAATAGAAGACATGTCACAACATAAATGAAAAAAAAAAAATGAATTTTATTAATTAGGTAAAGATTTTTGGAAAATTTTCTGTGTTTTTTTCCTTTTTCTTTGGGAGGGAGGGGCTTGGGTTCCCCCTCTGGGTGCACCACTACTGCTGAGTTTGTTTTATGAAAAGAAGTTAAAGAATATAAATTCTGCAAATCAAGTTAATGAGAAGGAACAAGGGGGGAGACAGCCCTGGAAGTTATGAAAAGAGGTGGTCAGTAAGAGAGTGAGAAGTGAATTTTTTGCATGGAAGAAATTGACTGATGAAGGTACAGACAGTGCAAATGTTTAAGAAATGGTATGACAGACTTTGATATCTAAGATGGGCATTCCACAATGAATCAGACTCCTTGGAAGTCCTGAATAATAACAGCAACAACAATGATTTCTTGATACAGGTATTACTCTCATGTTTGTTGGTTGCAATTAGCTATATACATATATTTTTTATTTATTTATTTATTTATGGTAGTATCTCATAAGCAAATCATTAGTATTACTTCATTATTAATATGCAGTGATTTCTCAATTTAGAAACATCTAAATTGAGAAATCCCTCCATATTAATAATCACATTGTTCACAATTAGTTCATCACATTGTGAAAATGATTTGCCAGTCAGCGAACTGAATGTATGAATACAATGCTATTCCAGGAGTGAAATTACATGCTAACCATTCAAGGGTTTGAGTTATCTAAACTGAGATATTATAATAAATGTTTAATTGTATTAAACATTTATTTACTTATGAGAACAAAAATATTTGTCCCCTATAATCTGTAATGGTTCTGAATAATAGTAATAATAATAATATGGCTACATTGTATGCACTTTGTTATCATATTATTATATCAATTTTAGTCACAAATGAACATAAACTCAACAGTCTTACTAAGTCTTATTAATACTAAATGGTGACTAACAGAGTAAGATTTTTAGTGTCAAATAAAGTTAACTTTTGTGATTACAAACCTCTTTATAGTTCATTTAAAAGAATCTCTGGAATCAAATGTTTCTTACAGTAAAGAGGACCACTGTTCTATTAGTGAAAACTACTCTTTCCCGATTTAATATTTGATTATAAAAACTATTTGTAAAATAAATTTTTTTTTTGAGCATGTATGTTTAAGCAATTTTTAGATGAATTCAGTGAGGCACATCAAAATACGTAAGTAATCCAGAGACAAACAAAGGAAAATTAATCTAAAACATGACTAGTGTTCACATATTTTAATTCTATTTACAACTCTAAAATTGCAGTGAGCATTAAAAAAAAAAAAAAAAAAAATACATTACATATATATAATCCTTAATTTTTCGCTCATTTTTACTTTTTCACAATGAGTAATTGAGGACTGTATTCAAAATCTATATACATTAAAATTAATTTACAACTTACCACCAAAATTACAATAACAAAGCTGCTTATTTACACTATTTACAAAAGACGTGTATATGTTGTATTTGCATTTTGTTTGTGAAATAAAATGCACCCATGCTGCTCTCAGTCATCAGTGTAAAAATTTTCATTGATGAAAAAACAAAAAAAGTGAAAAGCAAGATAAGTTTTGCAATAAAGCTATTCATAGTGTTTTTCTAGGATCATAAATATTTTAGTCCCAATAGAAATTTCTTCTTATTCTTTTTCCTCTTTTTAGAGGCTAATTAAAACTACATGCTGATACAAAACAATTACATAAAAAATAATTTTTATGGCTTATGCTTATTAGCATGGCAATAAAACATTATTTTTCTATGACATTTATTAATATAAATATTGGTCTTCATTAAAAAACAACTTATGTTATAAATTTAATGGAAAACTTTTCTATATCTATTTTGAAATTTAAATATATTATTCCCACTTGGATCTTTATTATGCACACTATAAATCAGAGAGAAACACTTGATATTTCTGACACTCATGCAATAAAATAAATTTCAGACATATAACTGATATATATATATATATAACGTTACTACAGAATTTTTCTCGCTGCCTAATATTTCTAACCAGACATTGGAAAGAAAACTAGACATTGCATTTTTCTTACATTCATCTGCAAAGTTACTCCTAGGCAGAATAACAGTCACATGATCAACCCATGAGAGTTACATAATCACTGTGTATGTTAATTTTAAAAGATCACCCTATCCAGGTAAACATTTCTAACAGCCTTTAGAAATACAGTTAACATAGTACAGCAATCCTTCGATTAATGCGTCCCCGATTAGTGAGTTTTTGATTAGTGCGTCATTTTTTTTTATGCCCAAATTCAATTAGTGCGCCTATATACATCTTAAAAATAAATGTTACAGATTTTAAAATTTTTCCATCTATACATTTTTTTATGGCTAACGATTTTAAAAAATCACTCACCAGGATGAAATAATTTAGTTACCAATTTGAAACAACTTACAGAGTTATTTTTTAATGGCATATTACACTATTTTCATGTAGGCTATGTTCCAAATTTACAGCCAAAATTTATGTCGTCTGCTTTACATAGCATTTTGCTGATCATATCCCGTGCAATTGTTTTTCGTACCTTTTTATTTTAAATTATTTTCCTAACCTTTAATCATGAGTAAAACAATTAGTGAGCAAAAAAAAGCAAAAAAAGAACTGTGAAAATTATTCAAAAAGTAATCTCATTGGAAGAAAAACTTGGAATAATAACGAAAAATGAACAAGGCGAGTCCAGAGCAAAGATAGGACAAGAACACAAAAATGGGTGAATCAACTGCTAAATACAAAGAGAAAGGTAAGGCTGCTTCAAGTTCATCATGCATGCACTTGAAATCAAAGTATCATATAATGATTGAATTAGAGAGACTTCTTTTTACATGGATCGAAGATTGTAACCAAAAACGGATCCTGCTAAACACTGGCCTTATTAAATCAAAAGCATTGTCTCTTTGTAACTTGGAAAGAAAGGGCTATCAATGATGGAAAAGAAGAGGAATTCCACGTTAGTTATGGGTGATTTGAGCATTTCAAAAAGAGAAATAGCCTACATAATGTTCTAATCACAGGCGAAGCTGCAAGTGCAGATAACAAGATATCCAGAGATTTTGAAGAAAACTGTGTAAGGGGAGGATTCTGATCAACAAATATTTAATGTTGATGAAACCGGTCTTTTTTTGGAAGCGAATGCTTTCCAAGACTTTTCTAGCCAAATCAGAGAAATCTCAGTCTGGTTATAAAGTCGCAAAGTCGAATGAAATTACTGCTACAAATATGCGAGTCGTTTGGAAGCACATTCTTCCACATCGTGCAAATGATTTTAGAGGCTTTTCAAATGAATCTAGGTTAATTAAATCTCATTCTGAGAAGTCGAGTGATTCCGACCTGATAAATTTAGATGCACAGCAGGAAGATTCCGAAGAATATGAAGAAAATTTAATCACTGACAAGCCAAAAGAGGCTTCACAGAAACAATTTGAAAATAGTTTTCGTACAATTGAAGTTTTTAAGCAGCAATGCTTAGAGACTGACTCTGGTGAAGAGAGAACCAGTAAAATTTGCAGAAGAGGCAATTGGGCCATACCGTCAGTTGTATGAAAAAAAAAGAAATAGAACCCACCAAACTACGTTAGCTCAATTCTTTGTTAAGAAGCAGAATAATAAATTTGTATTCTGAATATGTTTTATTGTCTTTCAGCTTCATGGTTTTCCTTTAACTAGGCCCTGAGACATACCCTAATTCTTTTATAAAAAAAACTAAGGGTCAAAAAAGAAATCTGAGGAACGAATTATACATTTTCTCATAGGTTATTATATTCGATTAGTGCATTTTCTATTAATACACCTCTTTTAAAGAATGCATTAGGCGCATTAATCGAGGGATTGCTACTGAAAACAATTTTTTACAGGTGTCTGTCAGAGGAGCAGAATTCCATTCCAATCAAGATTTTAAAGGAATTTCTGTCTTTTTCAACAAGCTAAATTTGCTTATCCAGTATCAGGCAGAGGTAGAAAAGCATTTATCAAAAATTAGTAATTATTCTAAGACATATATAATATAATAACATCCATTAACTATTCCCTATACGTTAGTTTGAACAACTATTGGTAATGTCGTATATCTAACATCACTGCTGATGATAGCTATATGGTTAGTGGTTGCATATTCATTCATATTCCATACATTACGAGAATATAAATAATAATACATAGACCAGATGTGACAATTAGCACATATGATATGAGTGACATAACTTTCACAAAGCCCTTATGTAGAATGACACATGCAAAACATTATTGACAAATATCATTTGCAAGTGTGTTTAGTCAAGGCTACATCTAACATTTCTCTACCCTGGTGGTAGCAAAAAAAAAAAAAAAAACATTCAGAAATGTGTTAATAAAAAGACAAAAGTTCTAGGAGTAGGGGAAAGATCAATGTATAATAACTGAAAATATTCAACATTTTTATAAATGAGGAATGTATGTGGTCTGGGATTTTGTTATTTATTATAATCTATAATCATAATTCATAAATCATAATTAGCACTGAATAATGTATAATTTACAATCGTGATCATTAAAAACATGTATTTAAACTTGCATGTTTGTATACATATTATTTTCAGGAGGTCAAAATGTCTTATCACAATACAAAAGCTAAAAGAAGCAAACACTTCATTACCAGTACTTTGCTTCCAGTTACTGAAGCATTCTCAAAGTTAAAGTAATCACAATGTAATCATACAGGCATACATTTGCAGAAATGAGGACTTTTAAATTTGCATGAATTCTGTGCTTTTACTCATTTCTGTACTGTGTGCTTTTGAAATCATACTGTGCTCGAACCTCGAGAAGAAATACCTTAGAGTAACTAAAAGCAAAAGATCAGCAATAACCAATAGCTTCTTTAACCTATTGTATTGTGATAAGCCATTAAACCTTAAAGTGATATGTTCATGTAAATTTTGCAAACATCAAGTACAATTACAAATCCATAAAACTTTTTTTTCACAATATTAATTAACAATAATAAACTCCCTGGAAGTCTCTCTTAATAATAATGATGATGACGACTCCCTGGAGGTCTCTCTTAATCATACTAAAAATTAAAACCAACAGCTGCATTAACAGCAAATCATCACGAGGTAGATGTATCTAACTTCAAGATTCAAGTCAGTGAGTATCAAGCTGACAACACACCCCAAAATGTTTTGACAGAAGTACAGTGTAAAATGAAGTCAGAGATATTGGAACATATGAACTCTATAAATGATTGTATAAGACTACCAACATTAAAAGCCTTACATAAATCTAAGCTAAAGCAGCAACTCTTAGATGCAAATGCTGTGATAAAAACCATCACAACCAACAGTATAAAGGAAACAAATTAGCTCGATACAGCACAGCTTATATTAATACAGTGAAGCTTGGTTGCAAACCACAAGACAAAAGCTGAAGCAATTTGCACCATGTAAAATCTGGTTGGAACAAAAAGTCAACAAACTTCAAGCTAATCTGAGCAACTTAAAGAATCTTAAGGAAGGATGGCTGAAAAAAATAGCATCAAAAACAAACTGATAAATACATATAATTTGGCCAAAAAACAATTGCTGAAGTTACTGAAGAGCTAAAGCAAAGAATTATTGTGACTGCACAAAAAATTTTTAAAATATGAAGTAAGAATCAACCAATATGTACAAAATATTCAATTTTGACTAAACCATCACTTCTTTCAATCTCTCCAAAGAAATACAAATGCAAACAATTGTTCGCCAGAAAAAGAAGAAATACTCAAATTTTGGAAGTCGATCTGGGATAATTCTATTGAACACAATAAAGATGCCTCGTGGATTAAGGAAATAGAATCAGAAATGAAACAAAAACAAATGCAAAATGTCATAATTACTAAAGAAATGGCCACAAGCTAGAATATTAAAAAACACACTTCTTTGCAGCACACCTGGCAAAGAAGAACTACATGGATTTTGGTTAAAGCATCTAACCAGTCTACATGGTCAAATTGCAGAATAATTTAATTATTTGTTGCAGTCAAGCTCGGTGGAAGACTTGATGATATCTAGGCATTTCTCTTTGTGAAAGATAAAGGTTGGATCCAAGTAACTATAGTTGAATAACATGCCTACCAACTATGTTTAAGCTATTACTGCAATCATAGAAAATTCTATATACCACTACTCATCAGATAATCAGATTTATCTGACTGAACAAAAAGGCAATTTTCAAAAATCAAGAGGAACAAAAGACTAGATCCTTATTGATAAAATGATCCTCAAAAATTCAAAAAGACAAAAATCAAACTTAAACATGGCATGGATAGACTATAAGAAAGCATTCGATTTCCTCCCAAATTCCTGAATCCTAAAATCACTACATATTTGGAATTAGTAAAAATATATGTTCATTTCTGGCTGCTGCTATGAAATCATGGAAAACAACTTTAATAGTCAAGAATGAACGAATCAGTGACATTAGCATTAAATGCAGAATTGTCCCAAGGTGATTCCTTGTCACCATTACACTTCAACATTTCTTTGATACCTTTGCCTATGATTTTGAAGAAAACAAAACTTGGATATGAAATTCCTAAATATAATATTATACTTTCTCATCTGCTGTACATGGATGACTTGAAGTTATATGGAAAATCGACACAGAAAATATTATTTACTGACAGTTTGTATTTTCAGTCAGGATATCAAAATGGAATTTGGTTTAAATAAATGCACAATTTTATCTATTAAACAAGAAAAAATTAATGATGCTAACAATTTTAATTTTGATCAAGAGAAATGTATAAAAGCAATTTCAGCTAGCGAACACTATAAAATACCTAGGAATATTAGAAGCCAGTGATATTTTCCACTCAAAAGTTAAAAAAACATGGAGCAGCAGAATACACCAAAAGAGTCAAGAACATTCGGAGAACAAAATTTAATGGATTGAACACAATTTGAGCAATGAACTCTTGGGCTATACTAGTGATCCAACACACAGCTGGCATAATAGATTGGATAAAAGAAGACCGGGGCAAATTGGACCCCAAAACTAGAAAATTAATGACTATGCATCATGCATTACATCCACAAAGTGATGTTGATCAGCTATACCTACCAACAATAGGTGGATGTGGTCTGCTGCAAGTGAGATGGACTGTGGAAGAAGAAGAAGAAATTAGTTTAAAAAATTACACCATCAATAGCACTGAGAAAATGCTTCAAGCCATTTCACAAAAAAAGGTCTTCTAAAAGCAATAGGAGATAAATCTCAGTGCAAAAAAGAACAGCAAAATAGCCAATATGTGCACTGGAAAAATAAACCATTGAATGGCCAATTTCTTCAAGATACTGAGGAAAAAATTGACGTGACCAAAATGTGGCAATGGCTACAGTATGGATATATTAAAAAAAAACAAAAAAAAAAACAGAAGAATTTATTCTAGCAGCTCAAGAAGAGGCAGTACAAACTAATGCTATCAAAGGAAAAATTTTGAACATCTAATCAGTGCTTACAGCAAGGTAGCCCAAACTGATTATAAATACTGTCATGATCAAATGGTCAAAATTCATTTGCAGGTATGCAAAACATATGGTTTTGCATTTTTTCTATTTTGTTTTCCGGTGCTGCTTCTATTTTATACTGCAGCACTGGAAAACAAAATAGCAAACAAAATTCTGTGGAACTTTAGAATACAAACTGATCACTATTTGGAACACAACAGACCTGACATCACAGTTATTGAAAATCAACAAATTTGGATTATCGACATCATAGCGCCCACCGATAACAACATTAACAACAAAAAATTGGAAAAAATCACTAAATATATCAAGATCTGGTAATCAAAGTGGCCAGCTGTCTGCCCAACTTTGTCATCCCAATAGTTATCAGTGCACTTAGTACAATTTCAAAATTCCAACTATTTACAAGAATTAAACATCAAGGAAGTGATCACATATGATCTACAAAAAACGACATTACTTGGAGCAGTCCATATTTTACAACGCTACCTGACACACTCTTCTTAGATTGTTGGGTAGAATCTGAATTGCTCTGTATTACCAATCAAACTTTTGTTTCAATTATATCTTGTTTTGACTGCATATTAATAGTTGCATATTTAATTCTTTCTTTCTTAATCTTTCCCTCTTACTTTTATGGTGTCGAGGGTTTCTATTCCTTATAACCGCAACTGTCATATGAGGATAAAATGGTTGGCCCTATGCCTCCTGGTGTATCCTAAGTGTGTAGAAGTGTATTGTTCTCAAGGCCCACTTTGCCTGGTTTCAGGAGGAAAAACCCCAGATAAATTGGGGAGAAAAACCCCTTCAGTTCATGCCCAAAACCGACTAACTTGGCTATGTTTGAGAAAGATTCTAAGCTCCTCACATCAGTGAAGGGAATCAAACCCAGGACACTCCTTTCCCAGACATATGGTTGTGAAGCATGTAGCCACTCAGCTAACCGTGTAGACTATGTATTTGATAATTAAAATTATTTTCCTTGGAGCAAAAAAAAAAAAAGTTCATGATATCTCAGTATTCCAAATATGTATGATAGTTAGGGTATATCCAGCACATGCTAACATAGCAAAGTCACAATTCCAAGAGATCTATTCAGACTTTCATGAATGATTGAACTAAGTATTTAAAAGAGACAAGGTAAACAGAATAAAGTATTCTTGGAATCATGGTATTACTTTATCACTATATTATCAAATGTTTATTATTAAAACCAAGCACTCAGGGATTAGCAAGACATTCTTCATCTTTGTTTCAGCCCAGGTGGTGTGGTCAAATTTGGAGAAAACAACTACGATATGCACCAATGAAGCAATACTAATAATATACTAATAATGGTTTGAAGAATGTTTTAATACATTCTTCAAACCATTATTAGTATATGATGAATGAACACCAAAAGAGGAACAAAAATGGCAGCATTTATATCAGCAGTAAGAACCACTGGTGATCAAATACAGTATATCTAAGAATGATATACAGTGGTGCCTCGTAGTTCGTATTTGATTCGTTCCAGAAACCCATTCAAACTATGAATCAAGATTTTACATAAGAAATAATGGAAAGCGAAATAATCCGTTCCCATATCCAAAAAATTTCAATAATTTTTTTTTTATTTTATCTATTTTAGGTTTTTTAATGTTAATAACTTAGAAAAAAATTTAACAAAATAATCTTATATTTATTTTATTAATTTTAATTATTACAACATAAACAGTGAAGAATATTTTTTAATATAAAAATAACAAAGACAAAAATAATGCTCCCATTGTTAAGAGTCTTCTTTCTGCTTCTTAGCTGGAATTGAGAATGCTGATTCACGTTCTCTTTTTTCTGCAGAGAAGAATCTATCTAATGTTGTTTGGCGCTGATGATTTTCTTTGATATTTTTAAAATAACTCATCACGTTATCATCCTCATCACTCACCTCTAATCCCATAGCTTTACCCAAAGACACCATTTCATTTACAACACTCCTCTTCATAGCTTACTACTTCACTGACTGAAATACAATCTGGCCAGTTTTTTCCCAGCAGAAATCATTGTTTTAATAGAAACTTCTTTTCATGCCTTATCGACAATCCTTAAGCAATGAAGAATGTTGTAATGCTCTTTCTAAAATTCTTTAAGAGTCAGTTCTGTGGCATTGGTTATTTCAAAGCACTTATGAAACATAGCCTTAATATAGTTTTTTGAAGTTTGAAATCACTTACTGGTCCATGGGTATGACAGAAGTGGAATTGCGCGGTAAAAACTTTATCTTGATGAAATTGAATTCATCAACTAAATCCTCTTCTAAATTTGGGAGATGAACAGGAGCATTGTCCATCACTAGAAGAGCTTTTAAGTAGATTTTTATTTCAGTAAGATAAGCTTTTACAGTGGGAGCAAATTCTTGATAAATTCACTCAGTGAAAAACTCTCTGGTAACCAACGCTTTCGTGTTGGCCCTCCACATAACACCGAATTTGCTCTTTATGACATTGTTCATTTTAAAAACACGTGGATTTTCAGAATGGTAAACGAGCAAAGGCTTTATCTTACAGTCTCCACTAGCATTATCACAAAGCAGCAAAGTAATTCTATCCCAGTGCAGTCTTTTCTTCTTTCGTGATATAGGTCCTTTTGGGTATTTTTTTCCAAAAAAAAATATGTTTCATTGCAATTAAAAACTTGTTGAGATACAAATCCCTCACTATCCACATACTTCTTAAAGGTTTTTACAAATTTGTCCGCTTCTTCTACATCGGCTCTCCCAGCCTCTCCATGCATGACAACACTATGGATTCCAGTTCGTTTTTTTGAATTTATCGAACCAGCCTCTACTTCCTTTAAACTCCCCATTTTCAGTACTGGTCTCAGGTGTGCGTTTCTTAAGTTCACCATGCAGACGTTTGGCTTTCTCACAAATAATTCTCTCAGTAATAACGTCACCACATAATTGCTTCTCATTTATCCACACTAAAAGGAGTTTTTCCATCTCTTCAATAACACGTGATCTCCTGGAGGTCAATGTTATCACACCTTTACCCACATTTGCTGCTTTTATTGCTTCCTTATTCTTAAGAATACTACTTATCGTTGACTTTGACATTTTAAACATCCTCGCCAGATCCATCAAACGTGTACCGCTGTCGTGTTTCATGATAATTTCTTTTTTCATCTCAATTTTCGATACTACAACTTTTCTTTTAGGTTTTGTTCTTTCTACATTCTTGGATGCCATGGGCAATAAAAAAAATGCCAAAAATAGTTAAAAATTCTCTACACAAACGTATCACACAATGACTAGGCTGTGTAAAGTAAGGGACAACGCACAGCGGTCTGAGACAGACACACACTGCGCAGGCAGGGGGAAGTGAGTGAGGAAAATTAGTGGGGGAGAAGCATGCCCAATGGCGTGCCGAAACTGTCTAATGCTATATGACTCTGAGTTCCTGGACTATAGTTCGAACTGTGAATCAAATTTCTTGCATTCTCAAGCGTTTGAACTCCGGAACATTTGAAGTACGAGGCACCACTGTACTTCTACTTTAATGGCAGTGTGGCTACTATGATCATTTAAATATCAGAAAATATGACAAATGCACTTTCAGGTATTGACTTGAATAAAATTTTGGCACTTTCTTTATAAGTGAAAATTCTTTTGATCAAAATGAATTGAATGTAATAAAAAATTATATCAAAAGTTTATAACACAATACCTCTAGAAATAAATATCCTTAAAAAAATAATAAAAAAAATGCAGGCTAGCTATTTAACTTAAGTGCTATCAATACAACTTGAATATATGTGCTAGATTATCACATAGTGGGTGACCATATTATTAGAGTCACCTCCATAAATTACAGTAACAATTTTACACTTCATCCAGTTATAATAAAAAACTGGATGAAGTGAAAACCTGGTTACACAGAATCTTTATATTTTTTTTATTAAATAATCATGTTTACTGATTTTAAATATAGAGTTGACAATACTGTACTGTTGGTTTCATAACCTGCCATATGGATGCAAGTTTGTGATTAGATTCTCAGCCACCGCTTGACAGCCATCTTGTTCAGTTGTGTTTGTTAATAAGTTATTGAGGTTATTCAAGTGTTTTAATTACTTTTGGAGTGTTCTTATAATATTTTGATCGTAAGTAATTTATTTCAAGATTTGTATATTGTTTATAAGTGTTGTATTGTGTTATTTCATGATTTTTTATACTTTTCTTGACAGAGTGTATTTTTGCCATGGGCAAGGCCAAAGATCTTTCTCCAATGATAATTTCAGAAATAAAAACTCTTAATGAATACTGAACATTCTCAAAGGAAGATAGCATCAATTGCTAATGTTTCACGAGCATCAGTGGGCCAAATAAAATAAAAAAAATGATGCAAATATTGAATTCGCACTGAAGCATTTGAAGAAATGTGGCCGAAAAAAATTACCACCCCACGGGACAAAAGAAAAATTAGAGATATTTGCATGGAAAACAGGATGGCACCTTAGAGGGTTCTTACAAAAAATGATGCAGGATGCTGGCATTAAGATATCTTCAATGACAGCTCATCAACGCATCAAGGACTCGGGTTTGAACAATGAAGCAGGATCAATACATCAAGATACTGGAGACCAAGATGATACCCTAGGTACAGGAGTGGTTCCCGAATAACGATTTCACATTCATGCATGAGTCTGCTCCTTGCCATAAGGCAAGAAAAGTAACAAAATTCCTGAATGACAAAAAAAGTCAAGGTTCTTGACTGGCCTGGAAATTCACCGGATCTCAACCCACATCGAGAACCTTTAGGAACTGATGAAGCAAGAAATTTCCAAGGAACTTGTCACAAAATATGCCAATTAATAGTGTGTTTGATTGATGTGTGGCACAGGAATGAATCCATAAAATTAAACTGCACCAAATGCATAGAAAGTATGCCCAAAAGAATCGAAGCAGTAATTACAGCAAAAAGCAGCATTATCAAATATTGACCTCATAATTATTTCTATATACATTTTTCTTTAATTATATAAGCATACTTTTCTTTTTAAGTGTATCATTAGAGAACTAATTTTAATAAAAACAATTTGATGTAAAAACATTGACAATGTGGTTTTATTTCTACCCTAACTTAACAAAATACCTTTTCGCTCTAATAATTTGATCACCCATTGTATTTATTTAAGCTATCTACAGATATCCTCAGACTGAAATACAAACATCTCTTAAATAACACAATTCTGCTCTTTTGATATTTCTGGCTTACTACATGAAGTCTATGATTTCATTTTCAGTCTGTATGTATGTGTATATGAAATGAGCCTCCATAGCTCAGTCACAAGATTGATGCCCAATGACACCCTCTTGTTGGAAAAGACCTTCGTTTGAATTCTGTCTAGGATCAAAAAGAGCATTTATATTGGCTTTTCAATTAAAAGTGAGTTAGTCAATCTCATGCAAGGGTGGAAAGGTTTTCTGCTCCAGGAACTAGTTTTTAAATTGTGTATTTAGATAAATACACAATTTGCAGACAGAACAGATATGCAGAAGGAACTACTATATCAGAACATTAGTTAAGTTTCTACCAAACCAAATGACTTGTCCATGACAGACCACTGAACCTATTAACAGTTAAGGGAAGAGGATATGAGACTTTTATACTCTATGTCCACTAAATTACAAAATTTTTTTTTTAACTGGGTTAAAAGAATAGTAGTATGATTATAAAAGTACAGCAATCCATTGTTATTCATGTTTTTGATTATTTATAGCTGCATTTAGAATAATTAGAATCTTTGCTGGCCTGATAAATGAAATGGAAAACAAATTAAGCTTTAACTTGACTTTTGAAGAGAAAGGAACCTACCGTTAATACATGTCGAAAAAATTGTAATTCAAAGTGGTACCAAGATCATAATAATTGTTAAAGGAAAAGATGGAAAAGGCATTGAAAATATAAAGACAAGACATTCGTGAACCTATCAGGTCTCACAACAAGGAGCTCACCACAGAGATGGACAAATCTGAGTCAGAATAAAGATTTCAAAGATGAAATACCTGAACTATTAAATAAGAAATACCTGAAGCTGTTCAACATGAAATTTAACAAAAATATTTAAATGAAATTTTTTGTAATAGTGTTTCACTTAGATCCAAATATGGAAATTCACATCAGTTAAAAAGTGAATTTGCTTACTTGCTTTCACCTTATGAAGAAATTCACAAAGAAATTGAAAGAAAAAGAAACAGCCATCCATTAAAAGCTATTTTGTCTCTTCAAACACCAGGCACTTGACCAATGACCAATGGAATGCTCAGTTGATTAATTTTACATTATGTTGTTTGACAATTTAAACAAATATCACAGAAAATTTTAAAAAATTCTTGTATTTTCATAACAATCCCTCACTTTTATGACTGGCGTAAATTTTCTATTATGGCTGTATGAAATGCCAGGTGATCAAGAAGCATATCCTTCAACAGCAGGTTGCTGAATGACTGAGACCACAAGGTATAATTGAGAATAAAATATTTTAATTTGTATGAATGATTGCTAATAACTGAATCAATATGGTTTACTTTTTATCCAATAACTAAGTTTTACATCACAAAATATTGTGCATATTTGTCTAAGTACAATATAAGTAATGGCCAACTGGCCCTTGACATACAGTATATGAATGTCAACATTACCATTGATGCAAATTACCCATTAAAGTTGCAATACCTTTGATATTCCATGTTCTTTTAATGGAGTGATTGGTGAGTGGGATGAATCACCTGATCACTGAGAGTGTGGTCAGTGCAGCAGCTGTGAATGGGTTTATGGCACAATTCAATGATGCTTTTTGCATTCACTCATCAACCACTCTGCATGCTTTGCTTTATTACATAAATCATTTGTATTATTTAATTATTAAGGTGATTCAGCTATTCTCAAATGTAAAAGATGGGATATTTCTGAATTATTCAAGAAATACTGTTCTGCATTTCTGAAGTGCTGTCATTTTGATTTACTTGCAAGAATTTGATGGTGTTAACAAAATACAGGCATACCCTACTATGTTGAATTCAAAGTTATGTTACAAAACAATTTAAACCATTTGGCAAAGTGATGCTATCGTTCCCATTTTATCCACACCTGAGACTAACTCTTTCCATTTCAATTTACCCTTGACAACTTCTTTGGGTCACCAAAATGGAATCAGAAAATGGCTTATGTTGCAGCAAAATATTATTTTAAATATGCTATTATTATTATTATTATTATTATGTGACATTTCCAGGGAGTCCACAGACTTATCGAGGGAGAGTATGCCAACAGCATCGAACGATTTATCTCCCTTCGAACTCAAACTTGCATAACTTTTGCAAGACATTAGTAGCAGAGGCTCTACCAATCAACCGACCTTTGCTGAATGATGTGTAAATTGAATTTGTGTAACAGCCTGTATGCATCTGCATTCAACACATGCTTCTGAAATATTCATAAAAATAGAAAATTAATAAACATATCCTCTAATGCTCTTTCATTCCTCAAAGGAGAGGACTGCACTCTTTTTAGTCTCTCTCACTATTGGTGAAATAAGAGATAATGGTTCCTAGCCCACCAAGTGATTATTTGCAAGACGTGCACACATTCGTGCACCAGTGTGGCACAACTGATTTTACTTAACTGCTGGAATTAAAAATAAAAGATTCTTCTGGAGGATAAAATTATCTTATTGTGCCAAAGATTGGCTTAATTCTGTAATGAGCTGAAAATAACAAAGAAAGAGTTTCCTTTGCAATGACTGGAATTGAGCATATAATCTTTCCATAGTCTTTCTACCTAGAGACCTATCAAGAATAGTTATATAGGCTCTTCTCACAGATCATTTTTTACAATTTTTAATTGTACTTTTATAGCAATATTTGTAATATTTTAATTTACTTGCATATTACAGCCACATTGGTAAAAGTACATATATCACTAATTATATGAAGAGCCAAAGGCTTCAATTCGGCGACGTGAACTTATTTAAGTTAAGGGATATTACATCCCATATTGTTTCATAGCCGAATAAGTAACTCAAAGAGTTTCATGTCGAATATAGAAACTATATAAAGTTTGGCGAGTCTAAGCGGAAGCAAATACCTGGATAGTGCAACACATAATCCATTTGGTAGTGCAACACTGAGGCAACTCATAGTAAGTGTAGAGCAAGCTCCGTTCACTATTCTTGGTATTTACCCATAATGTGAAACCCAGCTAATAGGAGCTGTATTACTGTTCTACATTATGAGAGAAGGTCACTATCCAGACCGGTTTCAACTTTTATTGAGGTCTCATCAGTGGGTAGGTAGACCTAGATAATATAATACCAAGTTTGTAGCGAACAGAACTTACATAGCTTACTATAAGAATTGCCAAGAAGGTGAAAGGATCTATATAAAATGGATGGTTTGCATTTGAATGGATTCGGTGTAAGGAGACTTGAAAAAGTGTTGTTGAATGAAGTGGATGTGCAGAATCAGGGAAACTAGATTTATTAAGGGGTGGGGGAAGTAGATATGCAGACCTTAGGGAGGCAGTTGAGTGTATGAATGAGTATAATATGCCTGAGCAAATAAGGACAACAAATCAGAATGGGATAGTTAGTATAAGGCATCAAGATAGGAATGGAGCCAGCGGAGGTCTGCAACTCATGTATACTAATGCTAGGAGTATTAGGAACAAGAAGGAAGAATTTTTGGCCTTGGTTGGCACTTCCAGACTACAGGTTATTGGCATTAGTGAAACATGGCTGATTGAAGATGATATAGCTAGTGGGACTGAATGTGAGGGGTATAGTGTGTTCAGGAATGACAGGGAGAATAAAATGGGGGGGGGGAGTATTATTGATGATAGCTGATGAGCTGCAGCCAAGGAGAATAGAAGTTGAATTGCAGGATAGAGAAAAGAGCACATTTGAGGCATTTGGTGTAAGATTGAGGCTAGCAGAACAAAATATACAATTGGGTGCTGCTATAGATCAGGTGATGGAAAAGATGGTGGAGATAGTATGCATAAGCAAATAGAAGAAATGAGTGGAAGGAGGGTAATTATTATGGGAGATTTCAACTATGGTGGCATTGATTAGAGGGAGGAGAGGACACATGGGAGGAAGGAATTGGATTTTATGCGGTTATTAAGGGATAACTATCTGCGACAGCATGTAATGGAAAATACTAGGGGTCAGAGAGTGCTTGACCTAGTAATTGCATCTGAGGATCTGACTGTAACGAATATGACCACATTGCCACTAATTGGTGAGAGTGATCATAGGGTCTTAACTTGGGAGGTGGTTAAAGGTGTGGAATTTACAATTAAGAGAGGGTACATGTGGAATTATCGGGCTGGTAAGTATGACAAGCTTAAGAGCTTGATTGGTTCAGTGCCATGGCATGTAAAACTACAAGGGCTGGATGTTGATAGTGCATGGGAGGCAGTTAAGAAGTGTTTGCAGGAGGCAATGGCTGACTGTATACCTAGAGTCTGAATAATAAATCAAGTAGGGATTAAATGGATGAATAACACCATTAAGCTTGAGCTGCAAAAAAATAAACAACTGTGGATGGAATTTAAGGAGAAAGGTGACCTGCAGGCACATGAACAGTATAAAGCCCAGGCCAGAAGGGTAACAAGTGTGGTAAGAAAAGCAAAAGCGGATTGTGAAAGAACATTAGCCATGCAGGTTAAAGAGAATCCCAAACAGTTTTTTCAATATGTTGCAAGTAAAAGAAAAAATGCATCTGGCAGAATGATTTTAAAGAATGCCAATGGTAGGAAGGTAACCGAATCAGTTGATATAGTAGAATTACTGAGTGAACACTTTGCAAGAGTATATCATCCTGGTAGTGGCATTGCAGAAAATTGCAATGTCACTACCTACATTGCAGGAAGAACCAACAGCTTATACAGGAATTGTGGTGAATGAAGTGGAGGTGAAGAGTCTATTACAAAACCTCGATGTCAATTCATCTGTGGAATTGGATGGTATACCAGCTAACAGATGGTATACATGTCGTATGAGAAGCGGCTAAAGAATTGTCAGTGCCTTTGTCCATTTTGTTTAATTTGAGTCTCGGGTCTGGGTAGTCCCAAGGAGGTGGAAAGACGGGAAAATAGTTCCACTGCATAAAGGAGGTTCCAAGACTGCTGTTGAAAATTACCGGCTGATCAGCATATCAGGAATTGTTGTCAAGGTCTTAGAGAAATTAGTCAAGAAAAGAATACAGGATTGGATAGATGAAAATGAGATACTGTATGGGGGACAACATGGTTTTGTGAAGGGTAGATCATGCCTTAGTAACTTGCTTACGTTTTATAACACAGTGACCACTGAACTGGATAAGGGTAATGGGTTTACAGTGATTCTACTGGACCTCGCTAAGACCTTTGACAGGATACCACATGGAATTCTAATCAGTAAACTGCTGCATATGGGGATGGATATAGGGTTGGTGAGATGAATAGGAGGGTGGCTGATGGAGAGATATCAGAGAGTGGTTTATTCAGGAGTAGAGTCCAAAAGACGGCCTGTGACTAGTGGTGTGACGCAGGGTTCTGTTCTTGGACCACTACTTTTCAATTTGTTCATTAACGATATAGGAAAGGATCTGAGAGGAAGTGTTCACTTGTTTGCTGATGATGCAAAGTTGGGTAGGGCAATAGTGAGTGCACAGGATGTCAAAATTTTGCAAGATGATTTGGATAGTTTGGAGGACTGGGCTAAGGAAAATGGATGTCAATTTAATGTGGCAAAGTGTAAGGTTATGCATTTTGGGGTGAAAAGATTAGCAGCAGAACAATAACCTGTTGGTCGCTGCTTTAACAAGCAGCGACCAACAGGTTATTGTGGGTGTTGTGGGTGCCATGACTGTAAATGAGTTCAAGGTTAAGTATGATAGATACTGTGTGAATGTTGAATAGTTCTTAACATGATGTTGAGCCTCCCTCGATGAGTCTAAGGACTCCTTGGAGCTGCCCGTAATAATAATAATAATAATATGAAGAGCCAAAGGCTTCAATTTGGCAACGTGAACTTATTTAAGTTAAGGGATATTACATCCCATATTGTTTCATAGCCGAATAAGAAACTCAAAGAGTTTCATGCCGAATATTATAAATTACTAATTACATGAAGAGCCAAAGGCTTCAATTCGGCGACGAATATTTCTTATTCATAGCCGAATAAGAAACTCTTTGAGTTTCTTATTCGGCTATGAAACAATACGGGATTTAATATCCCTTAACGTAAATAAGTTCTTGTTGCCGAATTGAAGCCTTTGGCTCTTCATGTAATTAGTAATTTATTAGGACACTTTCTTGGTAATTCTTATAGTAGGGTATGTAAGTTCTGTTCGCTACAAAATTGGTATTATATTATCTAGGTCTACCTACTCACTGATGAGAGGTGGACGCTGGATATATGAGAGGCTCTGGTTGGGATACGTTTTTGCCTGTCTCTAGGTAGGGCCACCGCTGAGATTATGGCTCTGTCTGGTGGTGGGGTGAGCCTGCCACTAGGTAGAGCCAACGCTGAGAAGTTCTTATTGGTGACCGGGTAGGCCTGTCACTGAGTGGAACAATGCTGAGTTGGGCGATCTTTCGGAATCGTCTAATTTTTAGAGAGGTCTTTACTTAAATACATTTCAATAAAGGTTGAACCCGGTCTGGGTAGTGACCATCTCTCATAATATAGAACAGTAACACAGCTCCTAGGAGCTGGGCTTCACATTATGGGTAAATACCAAGAATAGCGAATGGAGCTTGCTCCACCCTTACTATGAGTTGCACTACCAAATGGATTATGTGTTGCACTATCCAGGTATTTGCTTAAGCTTGGACTCGCCGAACTTTATATAGTTTCTATATTCAGCATGAAACTCTTTGAGTTTCTTATTCGGCTATGAAACAATATGGGATGTAATATCCCTTAACTGAAGTAAGTACATATATCAGTTACAAAACAAAGTTCTCTGTAACAATGCAACATCTTCCTCTTTTCATCATTATTTTAAGAATTAGCTTATTCTTTTCTATATATATATAAACTTAGTTATTTTATTCCTAATCCCAAGTAAGCAAACAGTTAAGTTTGCGTCTGAACGTAGTTCAAGTCTAAAGGTGGTGCAACTCATAGTAAAGTTGGGAAAAGATCTGATCACTATTCTTAGTATTTTCCATAATGTAAAGCACATCTCACTAAGAGATGTACATACTGCAATACATTATGGGTGGGGGTCACTACCCAGACCGGTTTCAGCCTTTTATGAGGTCTCCTCAGTGAGTAGCTAGACCCTAAATATACCAAGGTTTAATAATACAGAGCCTTATCAACTTTACCTATACAAGTTGCAACAAGGTGTTATTATTTTTAATAAAAATCTCTGGAGGAGATATAGATGTAAATTAGTTTTTTTACCTTGGGTAATGTATATTAGGGTTACTAAGTAATTTTATAAACTTAGTTATTTTACTTCTAATCCCAAGTAAGCAAACCCCACCCATAATGTATTGCAGTATACATCTCTTAGTGAGATGTGCTTTACATTATGGAAAATACTAAGAATAGTGATCAGAGCTTTTCCCACCTTTACTATGAGTTGCATCACCTTTAGACTTGAACTACGTTCAGGCGCAAACCTAACTGTTTGCTTACTTGGGATTAGGAGTAAAATAACTAAGTTTATAAAATTACTTAGTAACCCTAATATACATTACCCAAGGTAAAAAAACTAATTTACATCTATATCTCCTCCAGAGATTTTTATTAAAAACAATAACACCTTGTTGCAACTTGTATAAGTAAAGTTGATAAGGCTCTGTATTACTAAAACTTTTTTTATGGAGATTGGAAGATGGCGAATGCAAATGGTGGCTCGCGTATTTGTTCAGTGCGATAGTTTTGAATGATAAATGATATATGTAGAGGTAAGTGTTCTTCATTTTCTGAGGATTTTTAAGCTGAAATATTTGCTACCGATGCTGGTAGATCGATTTGATCTACGGGATATTTATATATAGAGTAACATTTTATTGCTGGTAGACACCTAAGAGTGTCTACGGGATTTGCTAGTGGACCCTCAAAAGTCCACAGGATTATCTTTGCCTGCTTGGGGCACCTGAGGGATCTCTACTCTTTCTCCATCTGTGTCTCAACACATTTTAAATTCTTGAGATGGCTAAGCTTCTGAATGAGACCAAATTCGAAGAAGTTTACATGGAATTCCTCAGACTGGGAAAGCTACTGAGTGATAATTGGCCGGGAAAAGTTAAACTGTATGACACGTTTCCCCCCGAATGTGTCTCAGACGCTGTCGCTGAAGATCATTTAGAGTCGATGCCTTCTACTCCTTCAGACTTTGTAGAAGTGCGTGCTCGCAAAGTTGTCGCTGAAGATCATTTAGAGTCGATGCCTTCTACTCCTTCAGACTTTGTAGAAGTGCATGCTCGCAAAAAGCGAAGAACAACAGAAGAACCGCACAATGACAATACTGTAATGGAACAGGATTCTCAGGGTTCGGACGCCGCTACTTCTCCCAAAGAAAAGGTGCCTCCGGTCATCCTTAGAGAAAAACAAAAGTGGGCAGCTTTACGATCCACAATGTCCAATCTGCATATTGGCTTCATTAAGGCCAAAAACATGGATGAAGGCATAAAAATCCAGCCAGCAACAGTGACAGACTATAGAAGGTTGACCAAGGAACTGGATGACAGAGGCATCCAGTATCATACCTTTGCGCTCAATTCGGAAAAAAATTTAAAAGTAGTCCTTCGTGGTGTCTGTGAAGACATTGACACAGCAGAAATTGCTGCTGACCTAAATTCTCAGGATCTGCCACCAGTCAAAGTGAGAAGAATGTACAAAACAGACAAAACTCCCATGCCATTAGTCCTTGTTGAGATTCACAAAATATATAAGGATATCTACAACTTAAAAACAGTCTGTGGTCTCATCGTCACACCGGAACCACTCCGTAAAAGATCATCTTCTGGGCAGTGCCACAGGTGCCAAAAGTTTGGCCATGCCCAGAATCTATGCAGAGCGGAATATAGATGTTTAAAATGTGGAGACAGCCACCCAACCAATACCTGCACTAAGCCAAGGACCACCTCGGCCAAATGTGCCAACTGCAGTGGCCCTCATCTGGCGAACTACAAAGGATGTACTCAATACCTAAAGAACAGACGGATGGAGGCAATCAGTCAGCCCTCCTCCTACAGTACAAGAACACCAGAGGCCCAGACATCAAAACCGGAGACTCAGCGGCCACAGTCGGAGACCTCCAACCAAAAGCAAACAAGAAGTTATGCCGATGTGACCCGTACAATTAGGCCAATTCCAGAACAAAATCAACCAAGAGCACCTAAAAACCTAACAGCTATTATCACGGCCTCACTAGCAAACATGCTACAAAATTTTAGCCTATCAAACCCTACTGAAACCTCCACTAAAAGATTTCTTCGTGAAACACAGGTCATCCTCACAGCTCTCATAAATGAATAGTAACAAACTCATTCCAGCATCTCTTCAAATAGTTGCTTGGAACGCAAATGGCCTCAAAAACAAAATCCTGGAACTCCGTGCCTTCACATCTAGATATCAGCCAGATGTTATTCTAATAAGTGAATCTCATCTAAGACCCTCAAGACAATCTTACAATAAGGGGCTATCACCTATACAGAAATGACAGATTACTGTACAGAGGCGGTGGCACTGCCATCTTCATTAAAAACTACATTAAGCACCACTCTGTGAGCATTCCTTCAACCACTAACCTTGAGATCACAGGAGTGGAAGTAGCCACCAGCTCCACTGGCAAACTGAAAATCTACTCAGCTTACAACCCTCCCCAAAAATCTCTACTTCACTCTGATCTAAATGCCATCTTAGGCATCAGAGGGCCCACCATTATTGCCGGGGATCTGAATTCCAAGCATCCTGCGTGGAATTGTTCAACCACAAACAAGAATGGTTGCATCCTTTTCAATTACTTAGGATCAAGCAACGCTGTTGTGGCAGGCCCCACCGAACCAACTCATCTCAGTATGTTCGCCACTGCTGACATCCTGGATATAGCTGTCCTGCAGGATATTAAATTTCAGTACAGTATCATATCTATGGATGAACTATCATCTGATCACAATCCAGTTCTACTACAGCTGGGAAATCATGAATTCCTGTGTCCTCCTTCTCACTCCTACATTGTATGGGAAAGACTGTCAGCAGCACTCAAGGATTATATTGGACCTGTTCCTCACATACACACAAAAGAAGAAGTAGAAACTGCAGTTACAAATCTCACACAACAAATTAATTCTGCTATAAAGGTAGCTTCCTCCTACAAATCTGCCCACAAGCCAGATCGTTTGCCTGAAGACATCATGAACTTAATCAGAGACAAAAACAGAGCTCGAAAAAGATTCCATAACACGTGTGCACCACAAGATAAAACAAATCTAAACAGACTAAATGGGGCAGTAAGAGATGCACTGAAAGCTCATAGAGACTATGTATGGGATGAAAAGTTATCCTCCATTTCACCTAGTGATCACTCCATCTGGGGACTACTGAAAAATACCAAAAACAAAGGCAGTTCAATTCCCCCAGTATTAACTGATCAGGGCCTTGCTCACACAGATGTGGACAAAGCAGAGGTTATAGTGCACAGCTTGGAAGAGCAATGCAGGCCTTCGTATGGAAACCTTGACTTTGACCACATACATAAGATTCACAGCATGGTCAGACACTCACTCAAACTTCCTATCACCAGCACTGACCATATTGCATCAACATCACCTGCTGAGATATATGACATTATTAAAAATTTAAAGAACAAAAAAGCTCCTGGACCAGACGGCATTACTAATCGTGTGATTAAACTTCTGCCCCGGAGGGCAGTAGTGTACCTGACCAGTATAATAAATGCAATTTTAAGATTTCACTATTTTCCTTCCACCTGGAAACTGGCCGACGTAATTCCTATACATAAGCCAGGCAAAGACTCACACCTACCCCAAAATTATCGTCCAATCAGTCTCATCTCAAATCTGGGTAAGGTTGCAGAGAAGGTCATCCTCTCACGACTTCAGACCTCAATAAATGACCTAAACATCCTGCCAAAAGAACAATTTGGTTTTAGGCAACACCATAGTACTACCCAGCAAATCCACAGAATTGTTGAATACATCACAACCAGCTACAACTGGCGCCAGTGCACAGGTGCTGTTTTCCTAGACTTATCCAAAGCATTTGACAAAATCTGGCATTTTGGACTCCTGCACAAGCTTATCTCAGCCGGCATCTCACCTAAAATGGTTCATTTAATCCACTCATATCTTCAAAATAGATCAATGCAAGAAAAAATCAACGGTTCTACATCCTCCCAGCGCCTCATATTTGCTGGAGTGCCGCAGGGATCTCTACTGGCTCCGTTGCTGTTCTCTGTATACATGTCAGACATCCCGCACAATCCGATGACTTCCATTTTGGCCCTATATGCGGACGATACGGCAATACTAACCAGATCTCTCAGACCCCTTTTCATTACCAGAAAGCTTCAAGAAAACATTCTAAACCTGGAGGGTTGGTTCTCTAAGTGGAGATTGGAAGTCAACCCACAGAAAAGCTCAGCCGTTCTTTTCTCAAAAAGGCCAATGTCTCCTGTAGGAGATTTCTTACTATTCAATAATAATATTCCCTGGCAGTCAGAAACAAATTACCTGGGTGTAATTCTCGACAAAAAGCTATCTTTCAATCAACACACCAAGTCTGCGTGCACAAAGGCATCTAAAGCCATAGCACAGATCTATCCGCTAATTAATAGAAATAGCAAGCTCAGCAACAGAATCAAATTGCAACTATACCAGATGATAATTCGTCATATAATCACCTATGCCTCTCCGGCCTGGAGCCACACCTCTAATGCTAGCATCATCAAAATGCAGCGAGTGCAGAATAAGTGCCTGAGAATGATTCTGAATGCCCCGTGGTATGTTAGAAACAATCTACTCCACAGAGACACAAATATTCCCTATATTTTCTCTTTTCTACGATCCTTAGCCACCAAGTTTTTCCTAAAGACGTCCACACATCCCAATGATTTGGTTCAACAAGCTACAGCATACGATCCAACGGACATATTCAAATATAGAAGACCAAAAGCTATATTGGCCTCCTTTAGTGATGCATAATCTCCATGCCCAATCAAGGCGAGCATTCTGCTCATAAATTTTACCTTCACTGTAACCACAACAGATAGCGGGGAATATGAAAAGCATCTTGCTTCACCCCTAAAGACATAAATGTCAATTGTCAACTTTTTTTATTACTAAAATCTGTGTCACTAAAAATTTAGGATATATTAAAAAATATATCCTAAATTTACATAATTTCTAAAATATTTTTAGAAGTTATGTTAGAAATCAATAGGATATGAACTGAAACAAACTACATTTTGCACGTTATGCTTTTGCATGCAATAGCCTCTACTTGCATTAATTCATGTTTTTTCATATTTGCTCTCTCTCACACACATACACACATGAACAGCACTAATGTGCTACAAGTTTTGCAACCTTTCATGTGTGTGAGGGAGAAGGGGGGGGGGAAACTGATGTATTAAAAAAACATTATTATTATTATATAGGCAGTTCCATGGAATCCGAAGGCTCATCGTGGGAAACCCAATCTATCATACCTCTCCTTGAACCAATTAACAGACAAAACACACACACAACCGACTCTGGCAACCCATTCCACTCATTCATAACTCTCTAAGCAAAAGTAATCCTAACATGCCTACTAACTACACCTTTATTCAACGTCTAAGGATGAACCCTTGTTCTAGTCCCTCTAGCCAAGCACTGAAATATTTCTCCTGCATCTATCCTATAAAACCCTTTCAGCAACTTAAATGTTTCTATCATATCTCCTATCAACCAACATCTGCAATCCACACACACCCTTAATCTACCATCATAGGGAACATTCCACAGGCTACTTACCATCTTGGTCACTTGCCTCTGAATCCTCTCCACCACTTCCTCATCCCCAAGAAATCCAGGGGAACAGACTTGAGCACAGTAATCCAGATGTGGGCATATCAAGGCCTTATAAAGAGGAATAACAACTTTCCTATCTCTACTTGTTAATGTGTTCTTCAATAGACAAGTAATCTTATCGGCAACCTTAGCAATATGTCCAGGGCTGCCCCTTCTCCTTTATTTTTCGTATAGTCGCCCCATGCAGTAGCATATTTTGCCGTCCCTTCTCCTTTATTTTTCGTATAGTTTATGCCAACTTTGCCGCCTCGTGCAAATGCACGTCTTGCACCATCGGTAGAGCCGGCCCTGAATATGTCCTCTCAACTTTAACTCTCTGTTTACCACCACCCCTAACTAGCTTTATCTATTTCTTGGCCATTGATGTGATACACTGCTTATAATCTATTTATTCCAAAATGCATAGCTTCACATTTCTCCACATTAAACTGATATCCATTATCTTTTGCCCATACTGACAGCCTATTCAAAAATCATTCTGTAAGTTCCCTCACATCACCTTGATTAACTATTGCACTACCTAATTTCACATCATCAGCAAACACTGAATATGTCCTTTCAGGTTATTTTGTATATCATTTATGTACAAATTTAACAGCAATGGTCCTAGCACTGAACCTTGTGGCACACCACTAGTCACCTGTTTTTGCCTTGTTTCTGCCCCTCCATATACCACTTTTTGATATCTGTCTAGCAGCTACCTTCTTATTCACTAAACCAGTGGCATATCCATCCCCATTTGTTCTAATTTGCATAACAGTTTCATGTGGTATTCTGTCAAATGCCTTTGCAAAATTCAGCAACCACTGTATAGCCATTTCCTTTATCCAACTCAGCCTTTATACATCTATTATAAAAAGATTAGTGACCAACCCTCACAAAGCCATGTTGACCCTCATACAGGATCATATTTTTATCTGCCTATTCTCGAATTCTCTTTTTGACCAATTTTTCTGGTACTTTTACCACCAACACCTGAAATACTTATTGGGCTATAATTTTCTACTGTAGTCTTAGAACTTCCCTCATGCAAAAGAATTATTTTGCCCTCTTTCCACTCCCTTGAAACTCTATCTACCAGAGCTGAGACTTAGACTAGTCAAAGGCATTGCCATTTCCTTTGCACATTCTCGCAAAACCTTAGCTGATATCCCATCTAATCTCGCAGATATGTTTACAATGAGATTCTTCAATATCCTAAGAATCTCCAATTCATCCACCTCTGTTCTCACATTAGTGTCTGTCACATAGGTTAAAGCAGTAGCCTCACTAGGATGATATATCCTTGCAAAGGATATATTTCTCATGACCATTATCACTCATTAAGGTTAATCTTCCATAGTTATTCTTCATCTTACTTGCAACGTAATGAAAGAACTCTTTGGGATTTCATTTGGCCTGCTTGGCTAGATACTTCTCATAATCTGATTTTTGCCTTCATTGCCATGCTGGTCACCTTTTTTGCCTGAGCCTTGTACTGTTCATGAGTTTGCTGGTCATCTTTCTCTTTATATACCCTCCACAGCATTTTCTCTTCTGCAGCTTATGCTCAATGATATTACTCATGAATCTAACTCCTACTTGATTAACACACCTTACCCCTTAGGTACAATTTAATACTGCTTCCTCTAGATGACCCTTAACTATATTTCATGCACTACTAGCATCCTTACCCTGCAGTGTTTTATGCCATGGCACAGATTTAAGCTTCTTCCTAAGTTTGTCATATTCATCCATAACCTAGGTGGCCATAGCCGAGCTATCCATAACCAAGGTATCACATGCTGCCTTACATAATTATCTCTTAGCAAGTGTATAAATTCTATTTCGTTCCTGCCATGTGATCTTTCTTCCTTCTGGTCTATATCTCCATAGCTGATGTTCCCCACAATAATCACTCGACCTGTACTCATTGTACTAATTTGGTGATGCATGTCTTCCAGATCATCTGTGGAACTCCCTGGCTTGTAGCAACAACCAACTGTATATTGTCTTACTGGCCTTAATCTCATATCAGATTATTTCAAATGAACAGCCATCCACCTGACTGTCTCCTTTTTGGCTGCAATTCATTTATCATAAGCAGTATCCCCCCCCCCCCATCCTATCTTCTCTATCTTCCCTGAAAATACTAAATCCTTCATATTCAATCCCTGTAACTACATCATCTGCTGTTAGCAAAGTCTCTAATGCTTATAACTTTTGGCAAGGTTGCACTAGTCAATGCCAAAAACTCCTCCCTCTTGTTCCTAATACTTCTGGCATTAGTATATAGAAACTGCAGCATCCCTTTAGTCCCCCACCCACCTTTACTTCCTGAATTGACTATTCTATTCAATATTTTTCCTTGAGAGAACTTCTCACATTCTCACACTCACTCACCTCATGTGTGCCTTCACACAAACTCTCTTGCTTCCAACTTAATTGCTTAAGTTTCCCTGAATTTGAAATACGACATGCTTGTAAAGTAAATATAAAGTAATCAATCATATTATATAGTTCTGCTATTTCTGTCAACAGTATCCATTTTCTGAGCAGTTTGCTTGTTTTGCAGGATGGAAAACTTGAGTTTCTGGAAGCCGTATGAGTGGCTAACTCAACTTCAACTGAAAAGCCTTTATGTTTTTTGCATAACTAACAGACATCATCATAACAAACTGAGCTACAGAAGTACTCATAAATAGCACTAAAAAAATTGCTTTACACTCTACTGCAGTTTTCATGCATACATCCTTGTCAGAGCACTGTCATCCATGCCACCTTGGTTCATTTACACTGACTAGATTTAAATAATAAAATTATGCTTAATAAATGTCTTAAGGATTATTATTTTTACGGCTATTTTGCCTACTTTCGTTTATGAGTGCCCCTTTTTCAATGCCATTGGTTTTTTACTCAAGAATTCTTAGGGCATTATAGATGTATTTTAGAAACAAACATATGCAGAGTATTAGAGGTAGAAAATTCGCACATCCTTTTTTTTTTTTGGATGTTCTTAGCTGTTTTCTTTCTGTGGATGTGCATACTTCTGCTGTTAGGGTGTTAAAAGGGAAAGGGATTTTTGAAAAAAGTGGAGGGGGAGGTTGAGGCAATGTGGGAGAATTAAGTTGAAAAAATCTGTTTTTTTATATAATATATACATATATTATTTTTAAGGACTTTTCAACTTCAACACTTACTAGTGTTGAAGTTGACAAGGTTATCTGAGCCCCATTGGAGGATGGCTTGGAGGTCAGAATTAAGGGCAATGGTGGTTGATGTTCTGTGGGTTGAAGTGAGTTGTGAAGAGTAGAGTTTGTCAAAACACAGGTGACTTTATCAACACAGATGATTAAATTAAAAAAAATGCTGTTCCACTGACCCATCAGGCACATTACCTTTTCTATATATCTACTTTTGGCAAAACCTGCGAATAATAATTCAAATGAATTGGCAGAAAAAAAAAATATATGTATAGTCAGCTCTCACTACAGAGAACTCAGAGAGAGAGAAGAAATAGTCTGTTATAGAAGTTCTTATAACTTCTATAACAGTAAGCAAGTCCACATCATTTTTTATAGTAAGCAAGTCCACATGAGAGTTGCATGCAGTGTATAGTTTACCTAATTTGTTTTAAACTGGCCTGGTTTTAGATTTTAAGCCAGCCTGGCTGGCCAAGTGATTAACGTATCCATTCTCCAGTCAGAAGGCTGCAGGTTCAAATCCCGCTGTGGGCATGAATGTTTGCGATTGTCTGAGAAAATACTAGTACTGGTAGTGGGCAGTAGATAACGATGGTAGCTGAGGTTCGTTGTAGTTGGTGGATTGAATGGTGGAGACAGAGAGTTATCGAGTGGGTACCCTCCCTCAATGAGTCTCTGGACTCCCTGAAGGTGTCATGTAATAATAATAATAATAATTACATCTGCAGATTAAACTAAGTCAAAATATAGAATAATTTAAGTGCTTTGGGTCACCTTCTCCACTTACAATTTTACTATTCAGATCATAAATGATTTTCATCAAGCAATACTTGGTTCTTTATTTGAGTTGTAAGTCAGCAGTTAGAATTGAAGTACAGGAAGGTGGTTTAATGTTAAATCTGGTGTCAAACAAGAATGTACATTATCCCCTCTGTTATTCATTATCTATATGAAGGAAAGTGGTATTAAACCTGATATCAAAATTGGAAATGTTAATGTCAGCTCTTTGCTTTATGCGGATAATGTTATACTTCTAAATAAATCCGCTACAAGTCTGCAAGATTCCCTGACTAAAGTGAATAACTGTTGTAATAGATATGACATGAAGGTCAGCATTAAAAAGACAAAGACAATGAAAATAGACAGAAACACTGAAAATATCATATAGAACAAGTAAAACATTTCAGCTACTTAGGCACGATTTTTAGTGAAGATGGTAAATTAAATATGGAAATAGACAACACAATCACAAAGCCAGTATGGTAGGAAGTCAACTGAATAAATTTATATGGAATAAGAGAGAAATTAGCTGTATACAAAATAGAATTCAAGCCAATTTTAATTCATGGATCTGAGGGCTGGGTCAGAAGTAAAACACTTGACCAAAGACTAGAGACCACAGATATGAGAGTCCTGAGAAAGATTAGGGGCATGAACAGATTGCATCAATGGCAATATCATGTTAAAAACGAGGACATTAGGAAAGAACTTGACATTATCAGCATCCAGGAATGCATTAGCAGAGTTAATCTCAGGTGATATGGTCACTTAAACAGAATTGGAGAGGAAAGATTAGCAAAACAACTGTCCTCTGCCAGGTTGGCAGGAAAAAGACCCAGAGGAAGACCAAGATATAGGTGGATTGATACAGTAAAAAGTGCCTTAGAAGATGGAAATATAAGATCTGATAATATTGGAGTCTTGACAGGTAACAGAACTGATTTGGAGGAAAATTGTAGATAGGAAGTTAGTACTATATGAGCAATTACATCATTACTATCATATCCTGTACACCCCTTGAGGGTATATATCTGGAATTTGATGATTATTTTCATCAAAGTTATTTTTAAGATATATATATATCTTCAGGAGTAATTTTAAAGTCTGCATCGTATTCTTGTTTGCACTTTTAAAAAATTTTCTGAGAAATAACCAAATGTAATTTAAGATACAAACTGAAGTTAATGCGTGGATTGATTTATGGGGAGTGGGAGATCACATCTTCATTTAATTTTTAATAAATACTATGCAATAGTTCTGTATAACACATCATCTGTATACAGAATATAACTACAAATGATAAATAATACCTATGAGGGTTGTACCAAAAGTAATGAGCATAATATAACTATACATCTACTGACCTGAATATCACAGAATGCAACATATATTCTGTGATGTACGAGGTGTGACAATTTAAATCCCAGAATAAACCTGTAAAAAACCCACATTCAGAACTATACATTACTGTCACCTTCAAAGTAGTCCTCTTGTGCATTTATACACTGGTTTAGACAGTGATCCAATTTCTGGAAACAGGTCTTTAATTCTTTTTTCGGAATACTCTAATTCCTTTATCACATTATGCTGGATATCAGCGATGTCAGAAAATCTTCATCCTTTTAATGCAGTCTTTAATTTTGATTGAATAAGCAGGATGACCTAATTCAGTAATCGATTTTTTGGCCAGAAACGCTTTCATGATGAGTGCACTATGGCTTGGTGCATTGTCATGATTTCTTTTGAAACCTTTTGCATACTCAATTCTTCAGTTAAAATTACCCTGACTGTTTCTTGATTCATTTGCAATTCATCAGCCATTAATTGTACACTTAATCGTCTGTCATACTGTACCAAATTTTGCGCTCTGTTGACATTTGCATCTGTCATTTTTGTTTTTGGCTGCCCACCTCTGAATTTCTTATGCCACTGAAAGACACTTGACTTTTTCAGAGCATCCACATCATATGCTACTTTCAACAGCTCCAACATTTCAGTAGCAGTTTTGTCAATTTTCACACAAAATATGATGTTAACATGCTGCTCCAAATTTCGATCACACATTTTTATGCCAAAGTTTGCACGCAAATCTCTACTGTTTTTGCAATAGTCAATAAGCAAATGGCTCTATCAGCTTGAGGTTTTAGGCATGCATTAGTTAAAACATGTACAAAGACAATTGTGACTCCAACCAAATCACCACATGGGTGACATGTGGTGATTTGGTTGGAGTGACTATGCAGCCATTCTGGGAATTAAATTGTCACACCTCATATATTACAATGTATAGTGAATAAAGATTTCCAATGCACTGAATGAAGTTATGAAGCACTGCATCATAACTTTTTCACACTTTACTGAAACAAACTGGCTGTCACTTCAACGGGGTAACTTCTCCTAGTGTATCTCCACACAAGAAGTTACCCTTGATACCAGATTGTTCTCCTTTGCCAAAAATTCAGTTTCATCAACGCATGCTATGACTGAATTTTTGGCAAAGGAGAAGAATCTGGCATCAGGGGTAACTTCTTGTGTATGGAGATATACCAGGAGGTTACCTCTGATGCTAAAAGAAAGAAAGATAGATAGACATCACTGACCAGCCTCATGTTCATCAACCACTGTAACAGAACACAATGTGCAGAAACTTGAAGCATTCATCAAAGAAGACTGGCAGATGATTGTAAGGGAAACTGCAACTCACATGAAAACCAGGCTGTGCCTGTTCTGGTGATGAGAATGATATTGAGTTAGTGGAAATTCTGCTTGCAGTTGAGTCCATGACTTACTAACAGATGAATACAATGGTGTAATTATAACTACTTAAACAACATAATGACAGAGGAAATGATTTCATTCTGAACATTGCCACTGGTCATGATAGCTGGTTCTGCCAACTTACTTCCAAAACCAAGTGACACAGTATGAAACGGCATTACATCTCAGTTCTTCAAGTAGGAAGAAAGTCAGAACAATGCTGTCAGTAAATTATACTACACAAGCAATCACATTCTTGTTTTAATACTTCACCCAAGCATAAGCAAAACAAAGTTTGCATGTGAAGTATCTTCATGATCAGGCTACTTGCATATAAAGGCTGCTGATTTCATGCAAACAGCCTCAGTATCTGGATCAGAGTTGTATGAACTTCTGCACTGATTTAACCTCAGTATCTTCCTGGGGCTAGCTCCCACCGATGAGACCACAATAAAGATTGAAAAAGGTCTGGTCTGGTCTGGACAGTGACCCATCTCATAATGCATAGCAATATAAACATCTAAAAGGATGTGTGAAAAGAACTGCTGTCCATTAAGAGATACTGAGGCAATTAATGTGAAATTAACAGCCTGTATATACACGTAGCACAGTTGTAAAGACATTTTGCATGCAAACTTTGATTGCTTACTCATGGTAAAGGTGGGACATAAATTTCATTGTCCAGTGTGAGACCATCACCCTGCTTATTGGAGGCATTAAATGGCTTGAAAAAAGTTCCATGTTTGGTCTCTAGAGCAAAAGTTCTGGACTATGTAAAAAATAAATTTAAAATACAAAAAATATATAAAATTGATAAAAACAGAACAAATGAAAGAACAAACAAAAGGTTTGAAAATAACCTTTTGTGGGTGGGAGCAACATAAAAATAAAAGATTAAATCAATAATATAACTTCTTGTCTAGTATAATTTACTCTGTAAATATGTGGAAAAACTTTCTCTAACTATCTCTGTTCCAGAGTATGTTAATAATATGGTGAAACACCATTTTTCTATTTGTATATGAAAAATATATGAATTCGGCATTGATTTAGCCTCCAGGGTCTACCTCTCACCAATGTTCTCTTCCTCATCAACAACTTGCTGTATTGTTAATACAAGCTCTACAAAAGATCCAACTTGGTATTATCTTGCAGCCACATAACAATCTTAAAATAGATATTGTCTTTTGGATTTCTAACTTTGGATTTCTTACTAACTTCGGTGGTGCTACTGGTGGTATTACACCAGTAGCATGCAATTTATTTTCTTTTGCTGGTATTAATAGCAGCCTTTCCTCCCTACTAGCATGGGATTTAGTTCAGTTAGAACTAACACTTCTGCTGACAGAGTAACTCCTCCCTTTTTTGCATCACAGAATTTGTTCTTTCACACTTTCTGGTGTAAGACTGAAAGCACAAACTTTTCTTACTGATGAAAAACAGTTCCTACTCATCCATCCACCCTAGGAACTGAAGTTCAAGGTTGTGAGAAGCTAAAGTTGTTATTAAAGTACTAAAAGAGATGGTAGGGACTGACAAGATTAATCTCTTCGTGATGTATAGTAGAGAGAAATGTGAGAAGGAAAATGAGAGACAAGCTACTAGAATGTTTTTGCATTACAAAGAAACAGAATAGTGGATTTTTTTTTTTAGTTTATCCCCTCAAACACTCCAGGTCATAAGAACTGACACTGAAATTACATTTGGGCTATACATGATTATCTCCCATCAAATGAAAATGCAAGCAATACAACTGTGACAATCTATAATGCATGGAACTTCTTTATAATAGTCAAACAGATTTTCTACTTCTGTCTGTCAGTGCATTATCTCTAGCTCGTGTCTCACAAGTTCCAGTTTCTACGCTGGATGAAGTTTGTATCTTCAATTCAACCCAACCAGAACAAAACACAGAATTTACATATTTCTAATTAACAAAATAAATTTTTATCTATGAAAAGTTCATGGGAAAAAAAAAGGAAAAAGTTTTTCCAAGCTTAAACTGATTAAAAAGTATTTGCGAACAGCAATAACCCAAGAAAGATTGGTTGATCTAGCAACTATATCAATAGAGGCAGCATAACTCATAATTTAAATTTAGAAGAGCTTTATGAGCAGTTTTATTGTGCAATATTCCCGTAGAACAAACATTTGATTAATATTATTATGTAATCATTTTGTATTAATGTTTCTCTTGTAATAAAAGCAAAAGAGCAATTGGAGATTTTCTTATATTTTTGTCTTATAATCCATCAGGGGAGATATTTAATTGTTTGCCTCAGGGCGCAATCATACATCAACTGGTGACGGCCCTGCATGCATTATGTAGATACTGAGGCAACCGATGTGAAGTCAACAACCTCTATTATTCAGACCTTAAAAACAACAACCCTTCAATTAACTGACTCTTGCACATCAACTGACTTCTGGTAGAGAATCATGTAACTGTACTTGAATTATCTGATCCTTCAATTATCAGAACAAATTGCCTTCTAATGTGATTGAATAAAAAGTAAATTACTGTATCAACTGTACTAGTAGTGAAGACATTTTGCATACAAACTTTGTTTACTTATGCCTAAGTAAAAAATTAAACCACAAATATAATTTGTCTTATATAATTACAAGACAAGTCTGCCAAAAGGGGAAACCATCAGCATAGTTTGCTACAGTTAAATGCTCAAGAAACTGAGCAGTTCTTTATAAAAAGAATCCAATGAAGAGAAATGTCATAATCTAACATGATCATACATCACCTCACATTACACACATGCCCTGGTTACAATAAAAACAAAAATGGTTGGAAATTACTTCTCTACAGTTCAAAATTTTCCTCTCAAACCACCACCACTTACTATGGCTCTTGAAAGTTCATGAGTCAGTGCTGTGAGAACAATGAGAGAGAGAGAGTCTTAGATGCCATACACAGCTGGCTGCATGGTGCTGGAATGGACTTTATCACAGGGGGATTTTTAAGCTCTTGCAACCTTGAAGAAATGTGGAACATTATGGAGATTGTTGAAAAATGAATATATCATGTTAGTATCAACAGTAACTTAAATGTTTAATTTATATGTACATATATACACCTTGGTTTACTGTAAAATATTTATTCGTTACTATTGATACAATCCTCATAAATAAGCTGAAACAGCCAGACACCTTTAGTGCTGAGCATTTTCTTTTCTGCAGCATAAAGATTTTCAGACTAAATGTTTCAGACCCTTCAATCATCAGAATGACAAATTGCCTTCCAATGCAGGTGGATAAACAGTAGATTATTGTATTTATCTAGCCTAGTGGTGAAGATACTTCGTGTACAACCTTATTCATACTTAGGTATAGAACTAAAACAAGAATATAATTTTTTCTCATATAATTTACTTTCTAACCAAGCAGAAAACTTTCTACAATACTCTCAGTAAGATCAGTCTGCCAAAAGTGAAAATCCATCAGCATAGTTTGCTATACTTAGATGATCAAGAAACTGAGAAGTTCTATGGGAAAAGAATCCATTCCAACACTTCACATGCCCTGAAAGTGTGTGAAGTGTTGAAATATTAACTTAGGAGTTTAAGAAAATAAACAAAACTGTCTTCTACAATGTAAGTAGGGTAGAGAAAAGCATAAATAATTATCAGAACAAGTTGCAAACCTGTCTCCAAATTAAATAAAAGCAAAACCAGCACATAAAACAAATACATCTAGTTTATAATACGCTTCCACAATAATGGAATGAGACAGGGGTTTAAAAAATAAATTTGAGCTAAAAATAGAACGATAAAATTTTAATAAGCCAGTTGAGCAAGACATGTTTAGTATTTGAATGATGAAGCTTTTTAAATAATTTTGAATCTGTAATAAATAACTTGAAGCAAACTTTTGATACTATGCACCAGCAGTTCTTAAACTGATCAATATACCTTGAAAGAACATGTGAATGGTCTTGGAATGAAAAAAAAAAAATAATAATCAAATTTTTGAGATGGTAATAATGTCTTATTTAATTAATATTGAGTAACACTATGTTCAGAAAATTATATTTTGTAGATGAAAGATTGGTATCATATAGATTACATTAAATATTAGGCTGAAAATAATTTTAAAAAGAGGGAAAAGCACAAATTGTGTGATATACATTAGGAAAAGGAGAAGAAACTTTGATTTAAGATTTCGTATCTACCAATTCAGAGTAATCCTACTTTATATAAACTCGAGGAATTCTTTATATTCATAAAAACAGGATACTACTGTGGAGAAACAGAGATGGTTATACTGTAACTTGAACTCAATGCAGGAAGGATCCAAGCGAAGCCCTCAGAACCTTTTTTCCTTTTTCCTGAACTTTTAAAATCTCAATTCTGTTCAGAAATTGCACAACCTGTTTCCTGTGCAAAGTTTCATAATACCTAAATTGTGAATATTTACAAAAATCTTGGAAGCCTTTTAATTTAAAAAACATATCCTTTTAAATATCCTTTATAACAGTTACTCATATGTACTTCCATTCCACCTTTATTTCAAGATTTTGAAGAGTCATCTACTTCTGAATAAGAAGGGAAATCCACAATATCTAATTTGTCAACTGTTTTATATGATGGATATAAACCATTTTTCTTAGTTCTTCTGTTCACACCTTTTGAGTACCCATCCCAATGATTACCAGCAATTCCAATTGTATCTCCTTTTTTTAATTCTATTTCATTAGAAGATCTGGCAACATGATCGTATACAACAATTTCATTATGATCATTTTGTCCACCGAAGTAAAATATATCATCCAGAGAATGAAAGTAGGTCGAAGCATCTGGATGTGTTGTTTGCATGATCTCATATGCTAGACGACATACCTAAAAGAAAAAGACAAATCAATATCACTCAATTTCATTAAATGTAATAGCAGTTAAATTAGGACCTATTTAATAATGCTTAAGTGTACACAGAATAATCACTTTGTTAGGAAATCAAATAAGTTAAACTTTTGGCTACATACAAAGAAGTAGAAAAATGTGCTTGTCTGCTCATCTGTGATGAGTGAGAATTTTTAGTTGATGAATTTTATCATTTTAATGAGCTGATCAGTTTAATTGTCAGTTTTATTTACATAATGCCAATTCGGTTTTACATTTTATTATGAATACTTTTTTTTGTATGTTTACCTTACTCATTGCACATATTGGGGAATACTGGTCATTACAAATACCAGTTTTGTCAAAGTCAGTCAATTTGACTGACTTTGTCATAATGGAATATGACCAATGAGAGGATTGGATATAACCTAATGTAAAAACATTAGGTTAGAATTGGTATAAGTAAATGTTTTGATTTGTGTGAGTTGTCACTTCATTGTTAATGTTGCTATACAGTAGCGTACAAATTAATCTGAACATTCATATTTTAAAGAAAAATTTGAATTATTTGAATTTGAAGAAAATAACTAGGAAAAAATTAAATTCACTCCAACTTTACCTAATAATTTACATGTGCTTCTCTGTTCCTAATAAGTTCATTAATTCACTTAGGCATGGACTCTACCACCAAAGAACAAAATTTTCTTATTTCTGCATCTCAAAACCATACTTTTATAATGATTGTATTAAGTTATCCTTTGTATCATAATTTAATTTTCCAAGTCCCTTTTTCACTATGGCCCACAAATTTTGTATTGGGTTATTGAAGAGTTAGCAGGCCACTGAAGCATTTGGATGTTGTGATTTTTGAGGAACTCTTCCACTTTTTTTTTTTAGTGTGGCATGGAGAGAGATCCTGTTGGAAGATGAGTTCTTTGTCTTTCTGGATCTGCAGGACCACTCTTTTCTCCAATATTTACTGCAAAAAGCCCCAACTGATCCTGACCCATCATGTGTAAAACAACCCCGAAACATCTTTTTAGCCGAGTGTTTAGGATCTTATTGAAGATGGGCGGGAGAAGTCTTCCCAACCACTGATTTGAGAACATAGGGTATGCACTCTCCTTGGATAAAGAAAAGTGAAAGAAGGTCATATTCTCTCATCTGAGAATATGACCTTCTTTCACTTCTCAACAGTCCAATCTTTGTATGCTTTTGCCCACTGGACCTCTTTTTCTGCATAGTCTTCGTCAACAGTTGTTTCCTTTCTGGTCTGTGGGCAGTCCTCCCTGCTTCCAACAATCTTTCACAGATTGTCATGTCAGAAACATTAATCCCACTAGCTGCCAAGTCTATTTAAGTATACAGCAGACAATCTTGGATTCATTTTGCTTTTCCTAACTAGTAAACTAATTTTACTAGTTAGGAAAACTTGTGTCTGGAGAAAAGGCACCTGTCTCCCTAAACCTCTTTAAAATCACTTTAACAGCAAACAAACCAATACCACACTCACTGACAGTTGGTCTTTGAATCATGGACATGTGCTGAGAAAAAGTACATATTTTTGAATGCTTTCTTGGAGATGTATCCATTTTATAGCTATGCAAAATGAATAAAACACTACAAATGTCAACTTGTTTACGCTATTAAAAATGCACAACACTATTAATAAACATCAGAGGCAGTTAAAACACACAGCACTCAATCAAAATATTCAACTAAAACCAGAACCTAAAATAGTAAACTGAAACCAAAATCAAAATTATTGTGAATTGAAATGAAAACCAAACCAAAACCAAAAACTTGGTAAAAATTCTGCTTGTTCAGATTAATTTGAATACACTACTGCATGTGTAGACTTAGTAATACAATTATGTGTGTAGGTTTGTGCAAGCGAAAGTTGGATGGCTGAGGAGTAACAATCAACGAAGTTATAGCTAGGGTTAGTATTAAGAGACTGAATTGCTCTCAATTACAATAACATCTAAAAATGTTTTCAGATTTATACCAGATCACTGGGTGAGTGGTCTGGTATAAATAGAATCTTCATCATCAGGTTAACAGAATGGATATTAAATTACTTAAGGAATTTACAACATACAAATGATATAAATTAAAATTAAACTTTAATCTATATTCCAATATTTCGACAACGTCACGTTGCCATTTTCACAGGAACTTAAAATAAAGACACGTACACACAGGCACTACACACAGTAACTGAGGATGAAGAAGGAAGCTGTTGTTTCTCCTAAAAGTCCTGATGGGTGCCCCCTAGTGGGCTATGTACATATTCTCAGCTGTTTGGCAGAAGGTCTTCTGATGTAAGTCTCCCAAATTTGGGGCAGTCTCATGCAACCAAATTTGTTGAAGTATGGCATGTTTCTTAGTGCTGAGGCAAATTCCATGAATAACCTTTCAAATTTGAATTTACTACGGTGTATTACTGCAGCTTTCTTCCACCGTATTCTGTGGCAAGTATCCAGAGTATGGTCTGCAAGACCAGAGTGGCTGTACTGGTTAAAACGAATGTAGTCCTTGTGTTCTGAAAATCTGATATTCGCTAGGACAGCTTACAGCTGCAAGGGACCTGGTATACACCAGGTAGGTCTAAGGGAGGTGGTTGGTCTTTAGTTTCTACGAGGATTAGATGGAGCACAGACTATAGTTCTGCCACAGGTGATGTCACTCACATACTACTCTATACACAGTTCAATAGATTTCTCCATCTGACCAAAATATGGTGAACTGCAGTTGCACCAAAAAAGTAAACTTCCAGATATTTTAAGATGTCATGTTTAGGTTTTGCTGTACCAAGCAAGGAATGGAGTTTGGTTAGAGGAGTGAAAGAAAGGTGGATTTGACATTGTTTTGGGGAATTTTGGCTAACTTTGGTGAAATGGAGTGGAGCTGATATACAGAAGAGAAATAAAATCATGTACTTCATTATTATTATTATTATTGTTCCAGGAAACTCCAAGGAGTCGACAGACTCATCGAGGGAGGCCTAACATCATGTCAAGAACAACTATTCAACATTCACACAGTATCTATCATACCTTGCCTTGAACTCATTCACGGTAGTAGCACCCACAACAGACTCTGGAAGCTTATTCCACTCATTCACCACTCTCCAAGTAAAAAACCTAGCTCTAACACCCTTGTCAACCAAGCTCTTGCCCAGCTTCCATGCATGGCCCCTAGTCCTCCCACCACCAGTCATATTTTCAAAAATATCTTCTGGATCAATCTTAAAAAAACCCTTCAGTAATTTGAATGTCTCAATCATATCACCCCTCCTTTGCCTATCGTCCAATTTCTGCAACCCACAAATCTTCAACCTATTCTCATAAGGTTCATTCCACAGACCTGCTATCATCTTGGTCACTCGTCTCTGGACCCTCTCCACTTCCTCCCCATCACTAAGAAACCCTGGTGCCCATAACTGGGCACAGAAGTCCAGATGGGGCTTATCAAGGCTCGATACAGAGGAACAACAACTTGTTTGTCTCTGCATGTTAAAGTATTTTTCAGAAGCCAAGTGATTTGGTGAGCTGATTTAGTCACTTTTGCAATGTGCTCCCTAAACTTCAACTCCCTAACCATCAACACTCCCAAATCCCTGGCCTCATCAATCTCCTGGAGTACGGTTCCACCAATGCGATATACTGCTGCTATTCTTTTCACCCCAAAGTGCATAACCTTACACTTTGCCACATTAAATTGTCATTCAATTTTCGTAGCCCAGTCCTCCAAACTATCCAAATCATCCTGTAAAATTTTGACATCCTGTGCACTAACAATTGCTCTACCCAACTTTGCATCATCAGCAAACAAGTGAACACTTACTCTCAAATCCTTTCCAATATCATTGATGAACAAATTGAAAAGCGGTGGTCCAAGAACAGAGCCCTGCGACACACCACTAGTCACAAGACGTCTTTTAGACTCCACTCCTGAATAAACCACTCTCTGGTATCTCTCCTTCAACCACCCTCCTATCCATCTCACCAACCCTATATCTATCCCCATCTGCTCCAGTTTACTGATTAGGGTTCCATGTGGTATCCTAACAAAGGCCTTGGCAAGGTCCAGTAGTATCACTGTAAACCCATTACCCTTATCCAGTTCAGCCGTCACTGTGTTATAAAACGTGAGCAAGTTACTGAGGCATGATCTACCCTTCACAAAACCATGTTGTCCCCCATTTCCATCTATCCAATCCTGTATTCTTTTCTTGACTAATTTCTCTAAGACCTTGACAATGATTCCTGATATGCCAATCGGTAGGTAATTTACAACAGCAATCTTGGAACCACCTTTATGCAGTGGAACTATTTTCCCCTCTTTCCACCCGCTCGGGACTAACCCAGACCCGAGACTCAAATTAAACAAAATGGTCAAGGGTACTGACAATTCTTTAGCTGCTTCTCGTACAACACGAGCTGGTAAACCATCCAATCCCACAGATGTATTGACATTGAGGTTATGCAATAGACTACTCACCTCCACTTCATTCACCACAATTCCCGTATAATCTACTGGTTTATTCGTTTCTGCAATGTCACCACCTGGATGATATATACTTGCAAAGTGCTCACTTAGTAACTCAACTGTATCAACTGATTCAGTTACCTCCCTACTATCGGCAGTCTTTAAAATCATCCTGCCATGTGCATTTTTCCTTTTACTTGCTACATATCTAAAAAACTGTTTAGGATTCTCTTTAGCCTGCATGGCCAATGTTCTTTCGTAATCCTTTTTTGCTTTTCTTACCACACTCGTCACCCTTCTGGCCTGCACTTCATACCGTTCATGTGCCTGCCGGTCACCTTTCTCCTTAAATTCCCTCCATAGTTGTTTCTTTTTTTGCAGCTCAAGCTTAATGGTGTTATTCATCCATTTAACCCCTACTTGATTTATTATTCGGACTCTAGGTATACAGTCAGCCATTGCTTCATGCAAGCACTTCTTAACTACCTCCCATGCACTATCAACTTCTAGTCCTTGCAGTTGTACATGCCATGGCACTGAACCAATCACACTCCTAAGCTTGTCATACTTTCCAGCCCGATAATTCCACATGGACCCTGTCTTAATTGAAAATTCTACATCTTTAGCCACCTCCCAAGTCAAGACCCTATGATCACTCTCACCGATTGGTGGCAATGTGGTCATATTTGTTACAGCCAAATTCTCAGATGTAATTACTAGGTCAAGCACTCTCTGACCCCTAGTATTTTCCATTACATGCTGTCGCAGATAGTTATCCCTTAATAACCGCATAAAATCCAGTTCCTTCCTTCTGTGTGTCTTCTCCTCACTCCAATCAATGTGACCATAGTTGAAATCTCCCATAATAATAACCCTCCTTCCACTCATTTCTTCTATTTGCTTGTGCATACTGTCACCACCATCTTTCCCATCACCTGGTCTATAGCAGCACCCAATTGTATATTTAGTTCTGCTAGCCACAATCTTACACCAAATGGCCTCAAATGTGCTCTTTTCTCTATCCTGCAATTCAACTTCTATTCTCCTTGGCTGTAGCTCATCAGCTATCATCAACAATACTCCTCCCCCCATTTTATTCTCTCTGTCATTCCTGAACACACTATACCCATCACATTCAATCCCACTGGCTATATCATCTACAGTCAGCCATGTTTCACTAATACCAATAACCTGTGGTCTGGAAGTGCCAACCATGGCCAAAAACTCTTCCTTCTTGTTCCTAATACTCCTAGTATTAGTGTACATGAATTTAAGACCCCCATTAGCTCCAACCCTACCTTGATGCCTTATATTAACTATTCCACTCTGATTAGTTGTCCTTATTTGCTCTGGCATATTATATTCATTCTTACATTCAACTGCCTCCCTAAGGACTGTATATCTACTCCCCCCCCCCCTTAACAAATCTAGTTTCCCTGAATTTGCACGTCCACTACATTCAGCAACACTTTCTCAAGTCTTCTTACACCGTAACCATTCAAATGCAAGCCATCCATCTTATATAGATCCTTTCGCCCATCAAACTCACTCCACACGTCCACATATTCCACACCACTCGTCATACATAACCCATGCATAAAGTCATTCGCAATTATGGCCCTCCTTTTAAACATTTCACTGTCATACCGTGGCAAAAGACTAATCATTCTAACTCTCTCACTCTTTTCTTTTGCTACCTCAAACAATTCATTCAGGTCTTCTATCATTTCCATTTTATCTCCTTTCAAATCATTAGTACCTGCCACAACAATCATTTCTTTCACCCTTTCCTTTTGCTCTCTAATAGACTCAGTTACATCCTTTATGGTCGCACCAGGTTGGTACGATTTTGTCAAATCCTCTACTAACACACCTTGTACTAACGAGTCTCCATACAGCACTCTATCCTTCATTTTGTTCATGTTCACATTCATACGTCTATTTTTCCTGTCATACCTTTTATTATTGGTTGGTTCATTCAGTCGACTTTTGTTCATGCACTCTAGCTGCTGTTTTGCCCTTTCTATCGCACCATTCAACAACGCGATCTCTCTCATCTTTTTTATTCTCTGAGAAACCATTAATACTATCATTCACACTTTCTACGTTCACACTCTCACAATTCTGATGTACAACTTTGCCGTTTCTTGTCATATCCCTATTTTCTTCATTCTGAAGTTTGACAAAAATATCACACTCACGATCCGAAATACACTTCAATTCCTCATTCTCCCTACATTTTCTACACATGCATTCAATCCTTTATCATCATCTAACCACACTCCGACCGCACTCCGCAAAGCGTACATTTCACAGCTAGTACACTAACTCATTTCTTTTATACTACCGTTCTTTGATAAAGATGGCGAACCTTCATTACTGGCCGCCATTTTCCTTCGTACAGGTGCCATACTTATTTGCAACGTGTTTTATCAAATTATAAGTTATAACACACCAAAAACACACAAACAGACGCACTAAAATATGCAAGGCAAACAAAACTACGCAATATTAAGTAATTTTATCAACGATAACTGAAAATAATACTTATCTTATCAGGAGCTTGCACGAACACTCGTGCAAGCTCCTGATAAGACTTATCTTCAATATAGTGAGCAGGAAGATTAAACAGGAGCTTATTAATAGTCTACTTATGATAACCATTCTTCTGAAAGATTTAGAAGACACTTTAGCCCTTTGGTGATCTCTTCTTCATTAGTGATGAGGAAGTGAGCACATTTACATAATACAGATAGAAATGATGCCAAGTTTTTGGGGAATGATGAGATTGCACATGGTGTTTGTTGGAATGTGTGGGTTTTCTGTAAGTTTAATTTAATTATCTTTAATTTGTATCTTTAATTTTTCTGACACATGTAAGCTTGACATCCAGAAATGTTGGGTTGAAAGTTTTTCACTTAGTTATACTAAAAATTAACAATACTAAGAAATTATATTCTTGGCTTCACCCTTTATCCAAGTGTAAGCAAACAAAGTTTGCACATGAAGGAACTTCAGGACTAGGCTACTTGTATATAGAAGCTAATGGCTTCACATCAATTGCCTTAGTATTCCATAAAGCACATATTCTTACAGACAAGTATAATGCTATGCATTATGGGAAGGGCCACTACCCAGATCAATTTCTATCTTTGCTGAGGTCTCATTCAGTGGGAACCAGACCCACAAGGGATACTAAGGTTGAAGCAATGCACAAGTCATATTTCCATATACAAGTAGTCAAAAGGTGTCATACCTTATTACTAAAATACTCTAGATTTGAGATTGTTGGATTTTTTTTCAAATGGCTCTTCCCATAATGCCATACATTATGGGAAGAGCCATTACCCAGACCGGTTTCGACCTTTATTGAGGTCTCATCAGTGGCCCTTCCCATAATGAATAGCATTATACTTGTCCGTAAGGATATGTGCTTTGTATTATGGGATACTAAGGCAACTGATATGAAGTCATTAGCCTCTATATGCAAGTAGCCCAGTCGTGAAGTTACTTCATGTACAAACTTTGTTTGCTTACACTTGGATAAAGAATGAAACCAAGAATATAATTTCTTTGCATTTTTAATTTATAGGAATGTCGGGTGTTGGTTGTTGAGATGGTTCAAGAACTCATCCCACATTATCCCAAAAATGACACTGGTTGAAGTAACATTGCAGTCTGGATCTGGCTCCACTGATGAGACCCCAATAAAGGTCAAAACTGTCTGGGTATGGCCCTTCCATTATGCTAAGCATTATACATACCCAAAGGGAAGTGCACTTTGCATTATGGGATACTAAGACAATTAATGCAAAGCCATTAGCTCTATATACAAGTAGCTTAGTTGTGAAGATACTTCATGTACAAACTTTGTTTGCCTACACTTGGATAAACCAAGAATATAATTTCTTGGCTTCTTTAATTCTTATGATCTCTTTCTGATGAAAAATCGAAAAAAATCAAACATGAATATTCATCTTTGGAATGGTAGCAGAACATTTACCAAGATCAACATTATAAGAATAAGAGAAGAATCTAAAGCCAAGAGATTGGCTTCTTCTGCAACAGAACCATCTGAATGGAAGCAGAGCCAGACAAAGGTTATGGCCAATAGCCATGCCATGGTAAGAGACCATAAAATATGACTATTATTTGGATATGATGCAAATAACCTGGTTTTGACCCTCTCTGTTCTGCATGTGTTGTTAATTGTCTTACAACTATTTTGAGCTTTGAAAAACAGAATACACAGTATAATAGAAAAGATGAGGATAGTTTAAGGCTCATATAAAGAATGAAAATGTGGAGTACAATGAATGTTCCCTACCAATAAGAATTATTTCAATGTTATATTCAGTGCAAATACTTGGATCAGAAGACTGAGAGTAGTCCAACCAAAAAATGAGGCAGAGAATCATAAAGATCATCCCACTTATCATTTTTATAAAATGATAAGTGGGACGAATGAGAAGTGGCTGTGTAAGTGTTGCTTCATGGGAGAGGAAATCAACACTGGGTTGCAGTTTATAAACTGCTATGGGAAAACAACATCCACAGTTAGAAGGATCACTAGCAAAGAAGAGATCACAGTTGTTTGGAGAGCTGTGAGGGCCATGTGATATTCTGCAAGGCATGTGAGCATTTTGTAAGAGATCAGTAATCTGTTATAGATACTTTACTGTTAGATAATTATAACTCATGTTGATGTTTAGTGGAGAAAACATATCAAGATAAGTATTAGTAACAAAATTTAGTGAGCTAATAAATTATTAAGCCAATATTTGGACTTCATCAAGACATCTCCATGGGCATAAAGAAATACAACTGAGCACATACATGCAGGTAGACTAATAGGAAGGCAAACACAAACACAGACTGAGTATGAATGGCAGAATCCTACAGTCCTAACTGGCTCCCTCTATGGGTGTAGTGAAGAAATACTGCGGAAGGTGTCAAAGATAAGTCTCCTAGATTTTTCAGACTGGGCAAACGTTATAATGGTATGGCAGAGTCTAGAAATAGTCTCTCTAATTTATTTTATATTCTTTTATACTCTTGTATAAAAGGAAAGTTTTGTTCCACTGAATCTGGTGATTTGCATTAATGGTATGGTGTGCTACTCCAGAATCGATATAGTGGAGGTCAATGTGATTTTTGTATTCCTCTAGATGATATTAGCTGTTCTTCTTTTGTCTAAAATACAAAGGTTTGCAGGAACAGGGGATGTTGTAGAATCTAGGATCATCAAAATAATAGAGAGGATTTTGTGGTGAGAGTGGATAATGGTATCTCATTTTTGGTATCACTTGAATGAGATCTGCAATTCATACCTTTCTAGGATAAATGAAATTTTCTCTGACATGCCCTGGGTGTGCAGGAAATGGCAATGGATTTTTTTTTTGTGTTCTGGATCACACCAAGAAGGGAGGGGAAGCAAGAGAGGTCTGTTAATTTTGTGAAGGGAAATCCATTAGCTAAAAAGTGCCCTGGACATGAAAGTCCTACTATTTACTCTGACTAATATAGTCAGAGTAAATAGTTCTAACTCAATTTGTTAAGGGTGTGATAATACCATATTCCTGGAATGGGTGGTGATGTGAAAAATGATGGATACACCTTACAGTATAGGTAGGGTTTTCCATAGACTGAAAAAGGATAAGGTTCCATTAGGAAGTTGGCTCAAGGAAGGGTAGACAGTTCAGACAAAGTGAAATGGATCTTTGGGTATTGGCTGTTGAGGCTGCTAAGAATGTTTCCAACAAATCCCAACCATTTGGTCATATGGATATGAATCACTTGATCCAGTGAGACAAACCTCTCTTTTATAAAAGAATAGATATAAATCAGAGAGTATTTCCAGAATCTGCCACAGTAGTACAAAATTTGCCAAATTTGAGCAAGTTGGGCTGTCCACTTTACCAAAAATCTGGAAGACTGTTATCTTGAGATGTTTGGCATGATTCTATCACTGCACCCATAGAGGGCACCAGTCAGGATTGTAGAATCCTCCCTTTCATACTCAGTCTGTGCTTGCCACCTTGCTAGTGTGCCTGCATACACATGCTTGCTTGTATTTCTTTGTGCCAATGAATATGCCTTAATGACCAAGGGGAAATATTAGCTTAATAATTTATTAGCTAAATAAACTTAGTAATTGTTATCACTAGATGTGTGTTTTCTCAACCATCCACATGGGTGTATAAGATCACTGGTGATAGCATGCTTGGGCATCTCTACTGAATGGATCAGTTCAGTTCAAAACAGAGATCAGTTTGGAGCTGTGAACATTAAAATCACCAAGAAAGATTACTTTAATATTAGGAAAGCTGGAATGGAGAAAATTAACATTTAAAGACAATAATTATTACTAAAAAGCTTAGGGAAATAACAACGCAGACTAGGATATACATTAAAATAAATTTTTAATACAAATCCAATATTTCGGCAACGTCACATGCACGCAGGCACAGCAAACAGTAAATGAGGACGAAGCAGGAAGCTATTCTTTCTCCTAAAGTCCTAATGGTGTCCCCTAGCGGGCAATGTTGGTATTCTTGGCTGACTGGGCTGAGGTCTTCTGATGTAGGTTTCCCAAATTTGAGACAGTCTCATGCAGCCAAATTTGTTGAGGTTTGGATTGTTTCTTAGGGCTGAGGCTGATTCCATGAAAAGCCTTTCATACTTGTATTTACTACGGTGAATGATCGTGGCATTCTTCCACCGTATCGTGGAGCAGATAAGGGATGTCAATTTCTTATATGGTCCGTAACAAGAAGTTAAGCCATGTTTTTTTAGGATTTTTGTAATTTTTTCCGAGGTGCTTCTGATATAGGGTATGGTGATGGATTTAGAGTAACCTTTATTGTGAGGGGGGGGGGTTGTGGTTTATTGGTTTCAATATTTTTTGGATTGTTTTGGGAGGTTAGCCATTGGCTGAGAAAATGTTGAGAATGTGGTTTAGTTCTGTGGTTAGGGCATTGTCATTTGAACAGATAAGTTTAGCCCTGTTGTGTAGTGTCTTAATGACTCCATATTGTTGTGAGGAAGGGTGGTGGGATTGTTGGTGAATGTATCTGCCTGTATGGGATGGGTTTTCTATAGACTGAGAAAACCAAGGTTCCATCAGGCTGGCAGGTGACTAGTGTGTCTAAGAAAGGAAGGCAGTTGTTTTTTTCTTCTTCCAGGGTGAATTTGATTCTGGGGTGTTGGTTGTTTAAGCGTGTTAGGAAGGAGAAGAGTGCATTGGAGCCATGTGGCCAAATAGCGAACACATCATCTATATATCGAAGCCAAATGGTTAGGTTTTGTGGGGCAGAATTTAAGGCTTTCTGTTCAAGTCTCCATATAAAAGTTGGCCAAGGGTGGGGAGAGTGGAGAACCCATGGCTGTCCCCTCTATTTGTCTGTAGAATTTTCCTTGCCAAACAAAATAGCCTGAGTTCATTGTGAACTGAAATAGGGCTATGATATTGGGAGGAAATTTAGCTTAGATTAGCTCTAAGGATTCTTTGAGTGGGACATTTGTGAATAAGGAGAAGACATCAAAGCTGATTGCTTTGATTTCTCCTTGGCTTCGTCCTCATTTACTGTTTGCTGTGCCTGCGTGCACGTGACGTTGCCGAAATATTGGATTTGTATTAAAAATTTATTTTAATGTATATCCTAGTCTACGTTGTTATTTCCCTAAGCTATTTAGTAATAATTATTGTCTTTAAATGTTAATTTTCTCCATTCCAGCTTTCCTAATATTAAAGTAATCTTTCTTGGTGATTTTAATGTTCACAGCTCCAAACGGATTTCAGTTTTGAACTGAACTGATCCATTCAGTAGAGATGCTCGAACATGCTATCGCCAGTGATCTTATACACCCATGTGGATGGTTGAGAAAACACACATCTAGTGATAACAATTACTAAGTTTATTTAGCTAATAAATTATTAAGCTAATATTTCCCCTTGGTCATTAAGTCATATTCATTGGCACAAAGAAATACAAGCAAGCATGTGTATGCAGGCACACTAGCAAGGTGGCAAGCACAGACTGAGTATGAAAGGGAGGATTCTACAATCCCGACTGGTGCCCTCTATGGGTGCAGTGATAGAATCATGCCAAACATCTCAAGATAACAGTCTACCAGATTTTTGGTAAAGTGGGCAGCCCGATTTGCTCAAATTTGGCAAATGTTGTACTACTATGGCAGACTCTGGAAATACTCTCTGATTTATATCTATTCTTTTATAAAAGAGAGGTTTGTCTCACTGGATCAAGTGATTCATATCCATTTGACCAAATGGTTGGGATTTGTTGGAAACATTCTTAACAGCCTCAACAGCCAATACCCAAAGATCCATTTCACTTTGTCTGAACTGTCTACCCTTCCTTGAGCCAACTTCCTAATGGAACCTTATCCTTTTTCAGTCTATGGAAAACCCTACCTATACTGTAAGGTGTATCCATCATTTTTCACATCACCACCCATTCCAGGAATATGGTATTATCACACCCTTAACAAATTGAGTTAGAACTATTTACTCTGACTATATTAGTCTCTCTGTAGGACTTTCATGTCCAGGGCAATTTTTAGCTAATGGATTTCCCTTCACAAAATTAACAGACCTCTCTTGCTTCCCCTCCCTTCTCGGTGTGATCCAGAACACAAAAAATCCATTGCCATTTCCTGCACACCCAAGCTGATCCAAGCTGACTGCTTTGATGTCTCCTTGGTCAGCTTTGATGTCTCCTCCTTATTCACAAATGTCCCACTCAAAGAATCCTTAGAGCTAATCCAAGCTAAATTTTTTCCCGATATCACAACCCTATTTCAGTTCAATGAACTCGGGCTATTTTGTTTGGCAAGGAAAATTCTACAAACAAATAAAGGGGACAGCCATGGGCTCTCCACTCTCCCCACCCTCGACCAACTTTTATATGGAGACTTTTGAAGAGAAAGCCTTAAACTCTGCCCCACAAAAACCAACCATTTGGCTTCGATATGTAGATGATGTGTTCGCTATTTGGCCATATGGCTACGATGCACTCCTCTCCTTCCTAACACACTTAAACAACCAACACCCCAGAATCAAATTCACTCTGGAAGAAGAAAAAAACAACTGCTTCCTTTCTTAGACACACTAGTCACCCGCCAGCCTGATGGAACCTTGGTTTTCTCAATCTATAGAAAACCCACCCATACAGGCAGATACATTCACCAACAATCCCACCACCCTTCCTCACAACAATATGGAGTCATTAAGGCACTACACAACAGGGCTAAACTTATCTGTTCAAATGACAATGCCCTAACCACAGAACTAAACCACATTCTCAACATTTTCTCAGCCAATGGCTATCCTCCCAAAACAATCCAAAAAATATTGAAACCAATAAACCACAACCCCCCCCCCCCTCACAATAAAGGTTACTCTAAATCCATCACCATACCCTATATCAGAAGCACCTCAGAAAAAATTACAAAAATCCTAAAAAAAACATGGCTTAACTTCTTGTTACGGACCATATAAGAAATTGACATCCCTTATCTGCTCCACAATACGGTGGAAGAAAGCCACAATCATTCACTGTAGTAAATACAAGTACGAAAGGCTTTTCATGGAATCAGCCTCAGCCCTAAGAAACAATCCAAACCTCAACAAATTTGGCTGCATGAGACTGCCTCAAATTTGGGAAACCTACATCAGAAGACCTCAGCCCAATCGCCCAAGAATACCAACATTGCCCGCTAGGGGGCACCATTAGGACTTTAGGAGAAAGAATAGCTTCCTGCTTCATCCTCATTTACTGTTTGTTGTGCCTGTGTGCACGTGTCTTGCTCACAAGTTCCTGTTGAAAATGGCAACGTGAAGTTGCCGAAATATTGGATTTGTATTAAAAATTTATTTTAATGTATATCCTAGTCTACGTTGTTATTTCCTTAAGCTATTTAGTAATAATTCATAACCAATGTCTAAGCCTTTCCACTAGAATTAAAGACAATAAAGACCTCAACATACTACAAATGGCTGAAGACCAAAACTCCAGCTGCTCACTCTGCCTATACTGCAGCTTGCAACAACTGTAAAAAAATTATCGCAATTATCCAAATCTTTCTATATATCAATGACCTACTTCAGTTGACCTTCAACCCAATACACAGTTTTGCAGATAACAGCACAGAGTATGCCTCCCTTTCAGTTGATAAACCTTACTCTACACAAATCACTTCAACGTACAAAACATCAATCATTACTGCCCTCAATTCTGATCTCCAAGCCATCATCCAATGGAGTTCAGAAAACCTCGTCAATTTCAATGCTGGCAAAACCCAGTTCTGCCTTATTTCTCATAACAAAGAACCATGTTCTCCGAGTATTCGCTTTGACAACACTCAAATTTCCAGACAAGATGATATTTCTCTTCTTAGAATCCCCCTGACATCAAGCCTCTTTGGTATAAACAGATCACAACCATTGCCTCCTTGGCTTCTAAAAAACTAGGATTTCTCTTTCACTCATGTTACTTAACCTCTGAACAGCTGTTAACCTTATACAAATCATAAATCCACCCAGTTATTCAATACTACTCTCACATTTGGAGTGTGGGCCCCTAAGAATTTCTTTGAAATATCTGACTCAATACAGATGAGGGCAATTAGAATGATTAATAAGCTATCTCTTATAAACTCCCTCCTCCCACTTTTGCATAGGCATTTGGTTTCTGCAATATGTGTATTCTATAACTATTTCCATGGCAAATGTTCATATAAAATAGCATCCATAATTCCCCCACTCAGTACTAAGTCCATTGGAACACGTGCAGCTGTAGCCCAACATTGCTTCACAGTACACTTTGAAACCCACAGAACAATTTTTTCCTCCTCCATCTTCATCCCTGCTACTGCTGTAATGTGGAACAGTCCTCTCCTCCCCCTTTATGTGTTTCCCAAGGAATACAATATACAGGCTTTTAAATCAAATGTAAACAAGTTTCTAATTTTATAACCCATTATGCATACACAATACTAATGTACTGTAGGTTGATTAACCAACCTTTTATGTATGGTCTCAACATAAAGACTTCAAAAGGGCCAAATGCTTCAAACTCGCCTCCTGCCCATTTGGGCAGGAGACGAGTTTGCACCTTCTGGTTCCTTGCCAAGGCCACTGGATGCAATTTTTGCACATCCAGGTTTCCACCACTTCCAACATCCAGATGGTACTGCTGTCACCTTACCTAAAGACAAGGTGAACTTACTGGCATCGCTCTTCTCTTCCCTTGCTGCATTCATGACCTGGAAAAAGTTTCCTCCACTCCACCAAGTGTTCAACTGATCTCTCCATGTCACCCATAGTCTTCTACCAGAAAGAAATCCAAAGAATCCTCAATAACCTGAATGCAAACAAGGTATTCCACTATTATGTTAAAAACTTGTGCCCCAGAACTAACATCTGTCCTGTATCGCTTCTTCAATCTATCCTATTCAACTGGCATCTAGCCTACAGGATGGAAACAGGCCCACATGCAAAACAGTCAATCCCAAAGAAGGGTGATAAAATTCAACCAGCAAACTATCATCCAATTGCTTTCACTTCTGTTCTCTCTAAAATTATGGAGAAGGTCATTAACAACCAACTCTTGTACTACCTAGAGACCTACCAACTAATCAGTGAGCAGTATGGATTCTGCCACACACAATACACAGCTGATCTTCTAGCTTTCACCACTCACCTCTGGACTCAAGCCATGGAAAAATTCAGACACTCATGTGGCTGCCCTCAACATTTCAAAGATATCTGACCAGGTTCCATTCATTCACCCACCTCTTGTATATAAATGACCTGCTCTTAAAGACTTCCAATCCTATCCACAGCTTTGCTGATGACAGTACACTCCATTCCTTCTTTCATTTGATAAACCTTGTAGTGCTGAAGTATTAGAATCCTCAAAATTCACCACAACCAATGGTCTGAACTCTGATCTCCTGGCTACATACCAATGGGGCATGGACAACCTTGCAGACATCAATGCCACAAAATCTCTCACAAGAAAGAGCTTGCATTCCTTCCCCTTAAACTTCAATAACACCCAGATATCTAAACACAATCAGATTTCCTTTCTTGGATTGACCTATACCTCCAACCTTTCCTGGCATAAACACATTTCAACTATTGCTTCTGCAGCTACCAACAACTTGGTATACTTTTTTTGCACAAGACACTACATCACAGCTGCTAACTCTATACCAGGGGTGGGCAACCTTCTTAAGTCTGAGTGCCAAAATTGCCAAATTTTTGATGCAAAATTTTTTCACGTGCCAACCGAAATTTAGGGGAACATATTATTATTTGGTCTTTTAAGCATTGGGAGAATCTTTTCAAATAATCAAAAATCACACTAGAGCAGTAAAATCAAAGAATATTGTAAGAGTGATTATTGTAAGTCATGTAACATTGAATGAATGTAAAAATTAGGAGAGGAATTTTTACTTAAAAGTCCTTCCACCCTGTTGACAGCATGGATATCTTTTATTTGCCTTTAAGTGTAATTCTAGCTGCCATATACAGTCACACAATTTAAAGACGCAATTTTTAACATCAACAAAAAGAGTAAACAATAATTCTGAAATTTTTGTTTTTTTTTTATAAAGATCAATCAGACATTAGGTTTTTTACAAGTTTTTCCAATATATTACAGTGCATAATCTCATAATCGTTTTACTTGACTAAAGCACAATAAAAGAAAATAAAATTAAAGATATTGCTTTATTAATTCTTAATCCCTTATGAGTAATACATAAAAATTATAGATAAAATAAAATGTTATTTTACCTACATAATATATTAAACAGAAGTTAATCTTTACCATTTATCAATAGTGGACGTTTTATCTGTTTGACATCCATGAGACTTCTGCTGCTGCATCACTGATGATAGATAATTTATATCTGGTTTATATTTTGTAAACTTTAGAGATATGCATGTGCTACTAGTTTCATCTGTAAGGCTACTCCTATTACGAGACAAAGTTCATCACTGAGAACAACAATTCACAAGAATATGTAGATGCAAAAATGGATAGTAATAATGTTGAAAGGGTTTTTAAACATACAAAAGTTTCTGGAATAGTATTCCAAGTCCTTAGTACCTCCTCGTTTTCTGCAGTTCTCTCTGTTTCTCCCATATCTAATTCTCCTTTCCAATACTTTCCAAGTCAACTCTGAGGTCAACAAATTTCTGCTTCCAAATTGAGCTACTTTGAAAATCAATCAACTGCATTTCAAAATCATCTATATTTATCCACAAAAAACAGCTGCAAGCTTAATTCATCCAGTTTTATAGTGTCCAGAAACTTAATGAATTTTGCAGTCTCTTCTAATTCTCTGAACTTAACAAATCTTAGAGAAAACTGCTCAACAGTTGACAAAATGACATTTAAAAATAGCTTTTCAAGACATGCAGTCTGTTTTTGTCATCCTTTTGGAGATCATTGATGTATTTCTTCACATTTGGGAAATATCTAAATCTCTCTCACTACCTACATCCCTTTTAAAAACTCTTAGTTTCATTTCAAATGGCTTTATATCATCAAACATAACATCAAGAGTCTTTACCAGAGCCCTGTAGTTTAAGGTACAAACAATTTAAATCTTTGCAAAAATCTGCAAAAAAAATCAGTTTACACGATGTCATATATTTCTTTATAAGACATTTTAATTAGTCAAAAAAAAAGATTTATCTCATCCAGCCATTCGACAAATCATTTCAGAACAAGTCCTCGCCTCAGACAGCGAACACTGTTGTACATTATTGGTCCTTTGTACATTGAATCGACCTCATTCAACAGATTCTGAAATTGTCTTTTATTCAAAGTATGAGTAGAAATGAAATTAACAACTTTGGTTACTGTTTGCATCACTTCTAGAAGTTCCTTTAGGCCAGCTTTTGCACATAGTCTCCTCATGTATCATGCAATGAAAACCTAACAGTGGATGACCAACATGTTTTGCAAACAAATTTACAAATTTTGCTTCCTTACCAATCATTCTGGGTGCACCATCTGTTGTGATGGATACCAGTTTTCAAATATCAATTTACTGAATAGATAATTCATTCATAACTGCTTTACATGTTTCAACCCCAGTGGTACGCTCAGGTAGTATTACAAGATTAATCATCTCTTCACATACTTCATCAACCCTACAAAATTGAGCAAAGATTGCTAGCCTAGCTGATGATGTAATGTTTGTGCTCTCATCAACACAAATAGAAAAGAACTTACTTATCCTTCTTGTCCATCCTAGGACGGGTTGATTCCCCCCCCCCCAATGAGGCGTTACTGGCATACTAATGCAGCCGGCTCGCCACTCCTCTGCTGCGTCTCCTAAGGGCAATATTCATGACTGTAATCTGCGTGTGTTCAAGGGGTTGGTTTTTAATCCTGCAGGCAGGCAAACCAGCCCCGTGAACACACGCAGATTACAGTCATGAATGTAAAACTGGGGGAGAAACCCTGCTGTCCACGCCCAAGACCAGCTAACTTGGCTATGGCTGAGAAAGATCCCTGAGCTCCTCACGTCGCTGACGGGAATCGAACCTGGGACTCCTTCCCCAGGCATATGGTTGCAAAGCGCATAGCCACCAGGCTAACCAAGCAGACAAATTATTTACTTGAAGCCAAATCTTTTGTTAATTGTTATGCTGTATCCTATCCTTGAGCATTTTTCTACTCACACATAAATCTTTAATTTTGCTGAATAATTTTCACTTTTTCTTAAAGATTATCAAAAAGGAAAAGGTGTACATTCTTGCCATACTTCTTTAATCAACTCCTCATCACTGAGTGGTTTTCCATGTTGGGCAATAACATTTGAAACCTCAAAACTAGCAGTAACAGCAACTAAGTTCGAACTAGGCCTACCTGAAATAAATTTCATCAAAGTATCTATGTATTTTTTTGTCTTGCTCAGTTCACGAGAAATTAATTCTCTTTGTTCTTGCACACTTTTATTGCTTAAGTTCTTAAGAACAGTTTCAAAATGTCTCTTTACAGAAAAAGTCCTACAAACAACTGATTTGGAACATAAATGAATTATGCTTTATTATCTTTATTAATCATCCCAAATTTTTCAGTTCAGTTCAGTATTCTTTAAATTCTCTAATATTCTCTTCATTTGAATGTCTATATTTTTTTGCTGGTGATTGTGACATTCTGTACAATCTGTAAAGAGCAGGAAGCAAATAAATATTTGTGCTATATTTATATATATAGAATAAATATGAATAGAAAAAAGGAGGAAGAAAGAAAGTCAAGAAGGGAATAAAGCGAAAGGCAAAAGGAAAAAAGTAAATTACAACTGGTACGCACAAAAAAAAAAAAAAAAAAAAAACCCACAAGGTACATATAAAAAATAATTGCTTTCTTCATACAGCTTTAACTTTAATAAAAATCAGATCATGGGGTGCAAAAATGTGGACAGTGACATATGGACACTGACAAAAATTATAATTTGGACTCAGAAAATCTCATCATAATCACTCTCTGCATTCAGACACCTACCAAGTTTAAGCAAACCAAAAATTAGTACAATTATAAGCCTACCTACACACATGCAAATGAAAGAGAAGGGTATGCATGCAATTTAATCACAAGCACATAACATTTCATAATCCAGAATACTAATAATACATTTCACATAGCTTTAACAATAACTTATGTTTATGGCAGCATAATGAAAATTTGCATTTATATCTAATAAATGAAACATGTTAATGGACAATTAATACTTCTAATCCATATTTTAATGACTTACGACTTAAATAAATCCAAATTCACATATACACACACTTTAGAAAAATCTATAAATTCTTTACAAAACACAAAAAAATATATAAAATGATGGTAAAGGAGTCAGGCCACGTCTGGCTGCCTGACACAGCCGACAACTAAATGGGACAAAACTTGTACGTCAGTATATTGTGGAGATAGATGGCTTGGAAATAGGATGTATGTTTCATTTTCTTATTACTAAAACAGTTGATAGTGTTTGTTTCTTTATTGCATTTTTATTTGGTATTTCTCTACTTAATAAAATTGAGTTTTAAAATTATTCTATTAAGTTAAAATATGCAACTCAGCAAAAATATTATATATGTATTTATTTATTTCATGATTTTTTAAGGTGAATCATGGGTTGTGTGCTGGAAATAAGTCGTTGGCATGCCACGTTTGGTATGCGTGTCAAGGGTTCCCTGTTTCTGCTCTATACAAATTCCCAAATCTGCCCAACCATGGAATTTTGCTCCCATATTTGGGGTGGTACATCAAAATCCTCTCTAAGATTGCTTGATTCTATCCAGAAAAGGGTGATCCAGTTAATCAGTGATTTCCCCCCCCCTCCAAAATCATTAGAACAAGGGCCACTGATAATCAACACAACTGGCCTCCTTCACTCTGCCTTCCCCAAAGAATACAACCTTCAGCTGGTCACACAAAATGTGAACATTTTCCTCCCTTCTTATCCTCTTGCCCCCACACACAAACAACACTAATCTGAAATGGGTCTTGTGACTTTTCATTTGTGGGTCAGTCAGTAAAAAAAAAAAAACCACTATGAACCATTCCAGAAGTCTCTAAGAGCTGCTCCAAGAAATGAGAATTGACTGTAGGTAAGTATTTTGGTGGCATTAGAGCAGAGAATTAGAGAGCACATGAGATATAGATTTTTAGCCTGAAAAGAACAAAGAGAGGAATTTTCAAGAACAAATGCAATTATTAAGAGTCAAAAGAAGTGTAAATGAAAACTGAGATGACTAATGCTTGATGAAGCTGAAATTTTAGTTTGTCAGAAAATGAGGGTTGGAACAATCTGCAGAGCATAGATGGAAATGAATCTGGTTGCAGATGGAACGAAGATGACATAACTGTGAAGTGAATGAAAGATTCTGGGAGGTCTGTCTTGTTTTATGTACATAATCTATTTTTCAACAACCATGATTTTTAATTTTGTTGCTTGAGCTGAAAATGGGAGGGACAAGAAATATACAGTAATACATTCCTTATGCCATACCTGTGGAGAATTTCAAAAACCCAACTCCTCTACAAAAACTTGACTTGGTGTTCCCTTACATACCACTACAAGCTTCCCACCAAGCACAAGCACACCTGGCAGAAAGATTATTATTATCATCATCATTAAATTCCTGCCATGTACCCTCAAGGAGTGTATAGGATATGATAGTACAACATGAAAAAAATTACATCATTACTAACTTCCTATCTACAATTTTCCTCCAAATCAGTCTGTTACTTGTCAAGACTCCAACCTTATCAGCTCTTATATTTCTATCGTCTAAGGCACTTTGTACCATATCAATCCACCTATATCTTGGTCTTCCTCTGGGTCATTTTGCTGCCAACCTGGCAGAGAACACTTGTTTTGCTAATCTTTCCTTGCCCATTCTGTTTAAGTGACCATACCACCTGAGATTAGCTCTGCTAACGCATTCCTGGATGCTAACAATGTCAAGTTCTTTCCTAATATCCTCGTTTTTAATATGATATTGCCATTGATGCCATTTGTTCACGCCTATAATCTTTCTCAGAATTCTCATATCTGCGGTCTCTAGTTTTTGGTCAAGTGTTTTACTTCTGACCCAACTCTCAGATCCATAAGTTAAAACTAGTTTGAACACTGTCTTCTATACAGCTAATTTAGTGTTCTGACTAATCTCTCTCTTATTCCATATGAATTTATTCAATTGACTTCCCACCATACCATACCAGCTTTGCTGATTCTGTTGTCTATTTCTATATTTAATTTACCATCTTCAGTAAAAATCGTGCCTAAGTAGCTGAAACGTTTTACTTGTTCCACAGGTTCTCCATTCACAACACAGTTGACATTTTCAATGATTCTGCCTATTTTCATTGTCTTTGTCTTTTTAATGCTGACCTTCATACCATATCTATGACAACAGTTACTCATTTTAGTGAGAGAATCTTGCAGACTTGTAGCGGATTTATTTAGAAGTATAACATCATCCCCATAAAGCAAAGAGATGAAATTAACATCTCCAATTTTGATATCATGTTTAATACCACTTTCCTTCATAATGTGATCCATATAGATAATGAATAACAGAGGGGATAATGTACATTCTTGTCTCACACCACATTTAACATTAAACCATCTTCCTGTACTTCCTTCAATTCTAACTACTGATTTACAACTCGAAGACTAAGTATTGCTTGATATAATGCACCATTGACACCATATAACTGTAGCGTATTGAATAGCTTCTCTCTTGGCACCTTGTCATATGCCTTTTCCAAATCGACAAAACTTAAATACAGATCTTTGTTATATTCACATGCTTTCTCAACTATTTGTCATAAAGTGAAGATCTGATCCTGACAGCCTCTATTTGACCTGAATCCGGCTTGTTCTTCACCAAGCTTTTCTTCCACAATTCTTCTCAACGTTTCTCAAGTATACTTGCATAAATCTTGCCAGGAACACTCAGTAGGGAAATACCTCTGTAATTCTCACATTCAGTTTTATTTCCCATTTTACATATGGGTACTATGAGAGCTCTACTCCAATCATCGGGAATTCGTCCCTCTGTCCAGGCTTTCTGAACTATGCAGTGCACCCACTGTAAGACTCTTATACCACCATACTTCAGCATTTCTGGTCGAATATCATCTACTCCTGCTGCCTTTCCACATTTCAAGCCTTTGATGGCTTTTTCTACTTCAAGTATGGATATGTATTCCTACCTGCATGCCTGGTCAGTGTTTTTTACCACTGTGCTGCCATCACTGCTTGTTTCATTTAGCAGTTTTACAAAGTAATTACTCCATACTTCGAGGATATCTTTTTCTCCAGTTTTCATGTCACCTTTATCATCTCTAACTCCTATTACAGCACTCTTTCCTCCATTCTTAAGATTCTTCAACAACCTCCAGAATATTTTGCCACCTTCTTGATATTTATTTTCTATATTCTTACCAAAGTCCTCCCATGACTTTTTTTTAGCTAGTTTTACACAGTGTTTAGCTTTCTTACATTTGTCTCTGTATTCTCTAAGAGCACAAGCTGAATTATTTGCCAGGAACTTTTGATATGCTTTCTTCTTTTCCTTCACTGCCTCTTTAACTTCCTGTGTCTACCATGGAGTTCTAATTTTTCTATCCTTGCAGACAACTTCATCACATGTCTCTCTGGCTGAATCAATCAGGGTTTTCTTCAAGGCTTGCCACTGAATCTCCACGGTTTGGTTCCTGTTCTCAAATTCTTTCATTTTTTCTTCAATAATCTTTGTGTATTTTAGTCTACAGTTCACATCTGAGAGCTGCTCAACTTTTATTCGCTTCAAAACTTTCTTACATGTTATTCTTTTCAATATGAAATTCTATTTTATTCTGCTCAAGACTAAATAGTGATCACTTCCAATTTCAAATCCTCTGTACACTCTGGTGTCCTGCAGCAGGGAGAAAACATCACTATCAACAATAACATAATCAATGAGACTTTTCTTATTCCTTGCCTCTTCTCTCCATGTGAATTTGTGCACATTTTTATGTTGGAACATGGTGTTAGTAATAACCAGTCCATGTCCTGAGCAGAAATCCAACAGATATCTGCCATTATTATTAGTTTTGTTCTTTTCTCCAAATTTTCCCAAAATATTTCTGTATATCTCACAATCATTTCCTACTCTGCTATTTAGATCCCCAACAAGGACCAACTTTTCCTTTTTTCATTGTGTCAGTTGCTTTTTCTAAAACCTCAAAAGATTCCTCCACTTCTACCTTAGTAGAACCTTCTGTAGGACCATAGGCACAAATAAGTCTCATTGTCCAGTTCCACATTCTCATATTAGCCCACATTACTCTACTTGAGACTGAGTGCCATTTAAGAAGATTAGCCTTGTATTTTGTGTTGAATACTATGGCTACTCCTTCTTTTCCTTCATTGTCATTGCCTGAATATAAAATTTTGTATTTATTGCTTAGAAAGATCTCACCAGTTTTGGTCTTTTTTGTTTCAGTCACCCCTATTATGTCTATCTGGTACTTATCTAATTTCTCAGCTAGCTCCATTTCTTTGCCATTCAGGCTTCTTATGTTGATAGTACCAATCTTTAACTCTGGTGATGTTGAGTTGGGGTGTGTTTTCAGATTTGTTCCAGTAGCTGACTTTTCGCTGTTCGCCCTGGTTCCCTGGCAAAAACAACGGGGGCCTTGTTTAACCGGGCAATGCCCAAGTTGGCATGAAATTTTGTAATGTTGTGCCATCATTTTTTTTTATTTTGGTTTACCAATAAGAATACAATTTGGTCGGCTAAATCCCAAATTGCCAACCCATCCTCGTTCGTTCAGTATTCAAGTAGATACCCAACAGGGTGCACCACAAGAATGTGAGGATTGGACATTAGGTCAGAAGCCCTAGTCGGTTCTCCGCATTCCCTTAATGGCTATGTGTTCCTCTTACAGCTTTGACCCTTAAGCACCCCAAGATTGTTATTATTATTATTATATATATATATATATATATATATATATATATATATATATATATATATATATATATACACATACATACATACATCTTCAAGGCCCACCTTTCCTAATTGGGTTGTGGGAGCAACAGCTGCAAGAGGAACTTCCAATGGTCACGATCCTCTGCCACCAAGCTCAGGTGTTCTGGTGGGATTCCCAAACGTGTCCACCCAAGGTTTTGGATATAATCTATCCAGTGAGTCCTTGGCCTTCCAGGTCGCCTCCCACCCTCTGGTTTGGCAAAGAGGGCCTGCTGAGGGAGCCTCTCTTGTGGCATTCTGACCAGGTGCCCGTACCAACACAACTGTGATCTCTCAACACGGAGAAGCAGTGGTTGAGTATTGAGGTTTCCCGAATTGCAGAGCTTCTGACTCTGTCGAGTCTTGTCAGCCCCACAACCCCTCGAAGGAACCTCCTCATTTCAGCCGCTTGGATTCGTGTACGCATTCTTTCAGTCATTACCCAACTCTCATGAGCATAGGTGAGGATGGGGACATAGACTGTATTGAAGACAGCCAGCTTTGCCTTCTGGCTTAACTCTCGCTTCAATATTACCGAACGGCCAAGCTCCCGCAATATTGAGCTTGCTAAGCCAATTCGAGTATCTAGCTCTACGTCCCATTTTCCATCATTCGTGAATATAGACCCAAGGTATTTAAACTTCTCCACCTGCCTCATTGGGACTCCACTTACATTTAGAGTGCACTGGGATGGTTATCTTGAGACCTCAAATGTTTCAGTTTTGGCCGCACTGATCTTCATTCCGGCATCTGCACAAATAGCTACAAACCTATCCAAGGTCCGCTGGAGGTCATCTCTGGAAGAGCTAAGCAGAACTAGGTCATCTGCAAAAAGCAGACGTCGAATGCTACATCTTCCAATTCTGACATACTCACTACCTCGGCTGTGCCTATCAATCCAATCACAAAACTCTGGGCATTCATACAGGGACTTGATGGCAGCTAATAGTTGGCCATCCACTCCTGTACTACTTGCCAAAGCTTATCCCGAGGAACCCCGATCATATGCCTTCTCCAAGTCCACAAAACATGTGTAGACATTCTTGGCATATTCCCAAGATTTCTCAAAGACTTGCCTTAAAGTGAAAATTTGGTCAGTTGTGCTTCTACCAGGATGAAAGCCACATTGTTCTTCCTGGAACTTTGACTCAACTATGCTCCTGCACCGTCTTTCCAAGCACTTAGCATAAACTTTCCCAGGCAGGCTGAGCAGAGAGAGAGATGCCACGATAGTTACTGCAATCCTTCTGATCTCCCTTCTTTAAGACTGGTATTATTATGCCTGTCTGCCATTGCTTTGGTGCTCGCCCAGATGTGGCCTGACACACTCGAGTCAGCCAGAAAACACCGTCTCAATTTAAGGCTTTTAGCATTTCGGGCCGAATTTCATCATCACCAGCAGCCTTGCCCGATTTTATTGCTAAATGGACCTCTTCTGCTGTGAGACTAGTCATTGCCCCGATCTGCACCTCTTGGATGTTCACAACTGCTGGGCCACCTGGGTTAAGAAGGCTCTCAAAGTATTCCCTCCATCTATGGAGGAAATCCTTCTTGGTTGTTAAAAGTGCACCATCAGAGGCCTTAATTGCCCTTGCTGTGCACAATTTCCTCCCTCGAAGGTGGCAGATGGTCTGCCAGAATACTTTGTTTGCATTTGCATAGGATGAGTCTAATCTTTCTCCAAAGGATTCCCAAGCCTTCTGCTTTGCTGTCTTTACTGCCTCAGCAGCAGCTTTTCGTGCCTCAGCATCTCAGGTGACCTGACTCTAAGCCATATTAGGTAGGACTCCTTTTTTGCCCAGACAGTTTTTTGAGCTTCTTGGTTCCATCAAGGTGTTCTTTTCTCACTGCCTGTTGTCATGCCGAGTCACTTTCTGCCACATCATGAGAGTGCAGAGGCAGTGACAGCTGTTCTGAACAGCTTCCACTCCTCCTCAACATCTGCAGTATGCTTGGGAGTCTCTTTGAACCTGGAGGAAATGTCATCTGCAAAATTCTTCCTCACAGCCTCATTTTCCAATGTCTCCTATTTCATGCGGTATAGCTGCTTAGGCCTACCAGCATTGATGGTAGCATCTGGTTTCTGAAGCCGTAGAGTGCACACAATAAGGTGGTGATCGTTGACAGTTCTGCCCCTCTTCTCACACGAACATCCAACACTGAGGAAAATAGGTCTGCTGAGACTATAAAGTAGTCAATCAGAGACCTTTGTTCTAGTGTATCCCTGTACCAGGTATACTTATGGACTTCTCGGTGCTGGAAGAAGGTATTCATTATGGACAAGCTGTTAGTACAGCAGAAGTCCAATAATTTCAACCCATTCGTGTTAAGGTCAGGGGCACCGTTCCTCCCAACCACACCCCTCCATGTCTGGTCATCTGTTCCAACATGTGCATTGAAGTCACCCATTAGCAGAACTGATTCCATGTCTGCCACCCTGTCAAAAGCAGCATCCACTTCCTCTAGGAAGGCAGAGTATTCTGACTCCAGATTAGGTGCATAGGCTTGCATCACAGCCAAATCATGGTTTTTCATCTGAAGCCTTAACACACATACCCATCCCCCCAATGGGATCCACTCAGCAACACAGTCTGACAGTTTGGGGCTTGTGAGTATCCCCACACCCAGCTGAGCAGACATCGTCAGGCTCACACCAGAGTAGTAGAGCTTCCACCCCTTATCCAGGTTGACAGTTCCAGAGCCTCTCCTCTTGGTCGAAAAAAGCTCGACTAAGTCTAGCCGTTAGCGCTTGGCTTCCTCAACCAGTTCCAACTCCTTCCCTGTCAAAGAGAAGATGTTCCAGTTGCCTAAAGCCATAGTCTGGTGCCGCTGTCGTTGCCATTTCTGTCCTTTTGCAGAACCATTTCTTTGCGCTGCCCCTAAACACCTCCCCAAACGGGTAGCGGGCCCATTGATGGAGTTTCCTCTAGCAGAGTGCTGAGGAGTGGTGTCTAAGGGAGACTGTAACATATTTTTCGAACGGATCCCTCTGCCTAAAACCCGAACGTGTCTCTTGGTAACCCACGTGATGGACGATGCAGTATGAACATTTTTTGATGGCCTGATCATGTTACAGTGTTTGATAATGTCCTGTTAGCACAAGACGAAATGACACAGCAAAATAGGAAAGATTCCCTTCGAATACTCTAATAGCATTCGGGGGAAGGAGCAAGAAGAGAAGAAAGAAAGAAGCAAGGGAGGAAGAGGAGGGACCAGTCTACAGATAATATAACAGATGTATATTACATGAAGTAAGGCATGGTCCAGCATCAGGTACCTCAGGTTTGCCATGCCCATAGTCACTAAAGTGAGCCCCTGAGGAATATATATATATTACCTGAAAGCATCTGAAACCATTAGATTCAGTTTATGATACTCTTTAGAGACTGGTCTGTACTCTCAGAAAGGAGAAATGGAGAAAAGCAAACTAGGTTTTCTTCTAAAATCCAAACATAACTTTTGGCTGCTTCAAATTTTCTGTAAGTTAAGAGGTAGTATTACCATGGGCAATAAAACTCATATACCACTAAGTGATGCCCGGTACCACAAGGGATGGATAATGCACCTCAATCTTGCCTACATTAATTCACTGCAAAATAGTTTCCTCCAAGGTGATGGTTTAATGACTATTGGCTATACATACAGGGTTACTAATAGACCAACTGATGTGAAAGAGAATTTGGCTGCTGACTGACTAACTGGACTTCAGTGAAGGCATACTCCACGCTGTGGTGAAGTGAACATTAGTTCCATCAATGTTTTACACTTCTGAGGTTTAGCCAAAGATATGTAATCATGGAATCTATCTTGCTATCTTAAGAAGATGGCCTGGTTAGCTTAGCTGCAGATTGAACCCTGCCATGAGCATGGATATTTGCGATTGTCTTTAGGTGGGAGATGAATTACATTGCCCAGTGTTGCTTTTTTTTCAAGCAACTTTAGGAAGCCTGAAGTTGCTGAAAAAAAAAGTTCTATGTTTGGTCTCTAGAGTAGGGGGTTCTGGACCAGGTAAAAATATATATAAAATTAATAAAAAGAGAAGAAAAAAATCCTTAGTCCTCCGATGGTATGAATGTACTACAGGTTTATAAAAACTCTTTCATGAGTGCAAGCCACATAAAAAAACGTCTCTAGCCACTCCCAATTTAGTACAACAATGCTGGTTACAAAAGGGAGTCCAAGTCCAACATTATAGCTGAGATTTAGAAAGTGCAATTAAAGTACATGCAGTGAAATGAATCCAGGATAAGGCAGATGACTGGTGATGTACTGCATGGCTCAGTACTTAGTCCACATCTATTTAATTTGGGTTTTGATGTATGAAAGTAAAGAGCAAGCCATCAATTTCAAGTTTACTGAAAAAAATTGAGAAAGATAATTTACTTTTACTCCCCCTCCCCTGATTTCTAAGATAAACATGATTTCTAGCATGAAGATGCTAGACATGCTGAGTTGCTTCTTTGAATGTTATCAAAGCATTAGCAAAGTAACAGAGTCATATGGAAAGCTATAGATAAATGGAATGGAACAAAGTTCTTCCAAGCAATTTTAAATAGAAAATAAGGGAAAAATGGGTTGCTCATGATAGTGATAGAATCAGTTAATTAACTTAAAATTCATGACATTCTAAGGTTTTAGACATGCATGGCATGTCTAAAACCTTAAATCCTTATTAAACAGACTATTCTGAATACTGCTTACCTGAGAAGAGAAGGTACAAACTAAGTAATCACATTTTGACAGCATGTGAATATCTAAAATTACACCTCTTAAAGAATCTGTAGAATACCGGTTACCAATTGATGCACTCTTTGCTATATTAGAATCTCCTAGGAAGATATAACTAGGATATCTAAATAATGAAAGAAAAAAATGATGCAAGAAAATTGACTAGCCAGTAATGTACATCATACAAAATTAAAATTTATAATACATTCACTGGAATTATCTGAAATAGTGGTATAAATTTACTATAATGGGGGGGGGGGGGGGATTAATCTTTTGCACCAACTTTTAGTGTCTAGGGGTTTTCACTTGTATAAAGTCTGAGCAATTTCAAACTGTAACTTGTTTGCTTCATCTGTGTGTAAATCTCTGATACCTTTTCAAATTTATAACCCAGATGATATGGATAGAGGTGCACAGGAGTTGAACAATGTCAAAATACCTTTGTTCTAATATTTCAAACTTATGAATCATTCTACATTTACAATTTAAATGTGCCCATCAGGTGAGGATAAAAACATTCTAGAGATTAAGTCAAAATATTTTTGGCTAAGATTGTTTTTTTAAGGAGATTTTAAGTGCCTTTTAAATAATGCTAGATAATTTGAGCACCATTTAAAAAGAACGAATGCACAAGGCAATTCTGTAGAGCTACCATCAAGGTATTTTATGATTAACGTATTAATGATTCTATGAATGTATTGATGATATAATACATTCACTAAGGAACAACAAATCCCCAGGAATAGGCAAAATCCCTGTCAAGTTACTGAAAGTAGGATGAAAGAAACTAGAAGACAAAAATCTATAAATTGACTTTAACATATTATTATTATTATTAAGGCCTCATATGGAAGAGATACATAAAGAAAGTCTTAGATATTGTATATTACATTATATAAATATTATACATATAACTATAATATATATAGTATATTATATAAATATAAAAATTGCATCTGATTACATACAATTACATCTGTATCCCAAGTTGGGATTGGCAGACCATGCTCTAAATACTCCTTCACAGAGGATCAGATGCAGAAAAACATCTATATTTCATAGAAGTTGTTACAGGTCTGAGAGGTTATTCTTAGAATCAGCATCAGCTACAAAGCATTCACCCAACCTTAACAAATATGGTTGCATTAATTTACCAAAGGTCTGTGAGACTACCATTTTAAGACCTAAGAGCTTTACTTCTCTAAATTAACTTTGTAGTAATGAAGGGGATACAAATCCTTTAATGCCAGTAAAATTACTGGCAGATAAACATCAAAGGATTTGTATCCCCTTCATTATTATTAAGGTTGCCAGAAAAATAGCCTTTTGGCTTTTATTCTAACTTCGTAGCTATCTAACCATAGAAGGTACCATATTGTTTCTGCAGTTACTTAGTTTTGTGCTGTGCGCTTGTCAGTTATCACTGTGCTCTGATGATGATGATGGGAAAAAAACCAGTGAAATATTAGCGAGTTTAATAAATTTTTTTCCTCTTAGTGTTGGTTATACCAATAACAGAGGAAAATTATATGAGAATAGAATATGATCCACTTTAGAATACCAGATAAGCTAGTAAGAATTATAAGGTTAACAATGGAAAATTCAGAAACGCAGATTAAAATACAAAATGATTTAACAGATCCCTTTCCAATAACTCAAGAATTAAAACAAGAACATGGTGTAGCTCCAATACTTTTTTAATCACATTTTGTGTCACAACTTAGCTTTGTAACACATTATTCGAAGGATTGAATAACGATACTAAACACACTAATAAACAATTCAGTGAAGACTGTAGCATATGCAGATGACATTAGCATCATGTCAAGAACCAAACAGAAAGCAGAAGAAATGCATCTGGAACTAGATGCATTCTTAGTCTTATCTCTTATAGACAAGAGATAAGACTAAGAATTAACCACCTTAATGGCCATTATGGATCAAATATGCATCCTCATATGCTTCGTATCCATCATATATTTCAATGTAATATGACTGGTATTACAATTTTAATAAGCACTTTGCATCCATAGTAACTTGGACGTATGTATACGTCCTGGCCAGTAGTGTGGTTAATCAACAAAAATGAATAGGTAGAATCAGTTGAATGATCGTCGTCGTCATCGGGAAGCATCCTCTAGCAAGAGGATTGCAGCAGATGAGCAGCTCTTCTCCATTTCTCTCTGGCTGTAACCTCCATCATTCTTAAACCAGTTCATTCCACAATGTCATTGAATCACTCTCTAATTGGTCTTCCAAGTCTTCTCTTCCCCTAAACTTTCCCTTGTAATATAGTTCTTGTCAAATAGTTAAATGATACAAGTATGATAATTGTCAACCCTGAAATAAAAAAAGTGGAACAATTTATGTATTTAGGAGTGATGATCATTAGCTGACCAAATGAGATGGTGGAAGAACAGAATCGAATACAGAGAAGTAATCAGGCTCTCTCTCTCTCTCATGTCTACTCAGTTCAAAAGATATTTATTGGAAGACTAAAGTAAAAATATATAAATCGATAATTCGTCTGGTTGTTACCTATGGATACGAAACCTGGATAGTAAAGCAAGAGTGGGGAATTTGAGTTCAGCTTTTGAAAGGAAAATCCTTAAAAATATATTTGGACCAGTGAATGATAATGGTCTCTGGAGAATCAGATACAACCATGAGTTATATCAACTTTATAAAGACCCCACAATATCCAGTGTAATCAAGCTCAAAAAGTTGTGGTGGGCAGGACATGTTTTTCTTATGGAAAATGACAGCATTCTTATGAAGACAATCAACAGTAAAATTATCGATAAAAGGCAAAAGGAAAACCTAGAACAAGATGTATAGACACAATTAGTCAAGATAACAACATCATACACCAAACTGCCTAAACTGGAGAAGTAAAGTTTTTGCCAGACAAGATAGGAGGCTATAAAAAATAAACAAGCAAACATTTTTATTTATTTGTTATTATTATTATGTATGGAGTTTCACATGGAGTTCCCTACAAAGAATGAACTATTCTTTGGGCTACAGTTGCTTTTTCAAAATTTAAGTTGCTAACAGGAAAGCATTAGTGTAACTAATGTGAATAATATAATGATGATGTTATTTGTTTACTTTTGTAATACTGACTCTTCTGAATTAATGGAATCAACAGGAATAACTTAATTTGCAGTTGTTTCAAGGAGAAAGTTATTAGAAATATGGAAAAAATATGTGAAGATTGTGGAATAAAATACTGAAAATTATGGAATACAAGATTAAAAATGATAAAAAAAATGTAATAAAAACACAATGGGATAAAAACAGTGAATGAATTCAAAACACGGAAATAATAATTAAAAATATAGTGAAAATCACAAGACAAGACTAATAAATTTACTGAAAAAGAGAGCCAAAAGGCTTCATTTCAGCAATGCAAAATTATTTGAATTAAGTGGATATTGAATCCAACATTATTTCAAAGCCAAATAGAGAAACCACAAGAGTTTCATGACGAATATACTACAGAAGTTTAGGCGAATTTAAGCGTAAGCAAACCTTTCATGACCGGGGGCAACTCGTAGTCAAGGTGGAGTAAGCTCTGATTACTATCCTTAGTATTTCCCATAATATAAAACACATCTCCTAGCGGACATGTATGATGTTATACATTATGGTGGGGGGAGCCACTACCTAGACCGGTTTCGACCTTTATTGAGGTCTTGTCAGTGGGAGCCAGATCCAGATGTAAATACTCAGTTCTGCATCACTTCAACCTGAGTATTTACTTCTGGATCTGGCTCCCACTGACAAGACCAAAATAAAGTTTGAAACCAGTCTGGTAGTGGCCCGTCCCCATAACGTATAACATCATACATGTCCGCTAGGACATGTGTTTTACATTATGGGAAATACTAAGGATAGTGATCAGAGCTTACTCCACTTTTACTGCGAGTTGCCCCTGTCATGAAAGGTTTCCTTATGCAATGATTCGCCAAACCTTCTATAGTGTCTATATTCGGCATGAAACTCTTGTAGTTTCTCTATGCAGCTTTGAAATAATTTTGGATTCAATATCCACTTAATTTGAATAATTTTGCATCGCCGAAGTCAAGCCTTTTTTTAGCAACTCATATGGTAAAATATAAGTTCTGCATCACTTCAACCTGATTATTTACATCTGGGTCTGGCTCTCACTGATGAGACCTCAATGGAAGTCGAAAGCAGTTTGGGTCTGGCTCCGAGAAGCTCTGCTTGGGAATAGGTTTTTGCCTGTCTCTGAGTGGGGCCACCGCTGAGATTATGGCTCTGCTTGAAGGTGGGGTGAGCCTGCCACTGGGTAGAGCCAATGCTGAGAAGTTCTTCTCGGTGACAGGGTGAGCCTGTCACTGAGTGGAACAACCCTGAGCTGGGCGATCTTCTGGGATCGTCTAATTTTTAGAGCCCGCTTCACCTATACAAAGGTCGAAACCGGTCTCGGTAGTGCCCCCCCCCCCATAATGCATAACATCATACATGTCTGCTAGGAGATGTGTTTTATATTATGATTATTAAAGAACACATAAGTCCACAGTAATAACTTTTAATTAATAAATAAGGTACAGATATGTCATACTAAAACTAATAGTACATCTTCAGTGTTACAGATAGGAATGGAATACAAGTAACGAACATTCGGTGGATCACCTATTAAAATACATTGTTGTCGCGAGCTAAGAAATGAAAGAAATTAATAAATAATTAATATTTAAGATAATTGATTTTTTAATGATTACATAAAATAAAAGTCTCCCAGATCTTCGAGAGAGAGAGAGAGAGAGGGACAATCATTTTGATTTAAATTCGGTCGGTGTAAAATAGCTTCACAACTTTCTTTAAAGAGGCGTTCATATTTGAACCTACATCTATGAAGGAGAATAGCTTTATCCCACTGGATATTATGGGTGGTGGTAATAATGTGTTGTGCTAGACCAGACTTCTGAGGTTTGTTGTAATCAATATAATATTGATGTTCTTTAATTATTTTTTTCCACAGAACGGCCAGTTTGTCCAAAATAAGAAACATTGCATTCACATGGTATTGGGTAAAAGCCAGCCAAAGATAGAGATGACAGTTTATCTTTTGTAGAAAAGAATAAGGAAGAAATTTTGTTGATAGGAATATATGTGGGAATCAATTGATACTTTTTTAAAACAATACCTATAGGTTCTGAGATTTCTGGAATGTAGGGGATTGGAACTCTGCAGACTGTTGAAGAAACCTTAGGTATTGGAACATAAGATTCAATTATCTTTATTTACAATTTTAAAAAAGTACCAATTGATTCCCACGTATATTCCTATCAACAAAATTTCTTCCTTATTCCCTTCTACAAAAGATAAACTGTCATCTCTATCTTTGGCTGGCGTTTACCAAATATCATGTGAATGCGATGTTTCTTATTTTGGATAAACTGGCCGTTCTGTGGAAAAAATAATTAAAGAACATCAATATTATATTGATTACAACAAACCTCAGAAGTCTGGTCTAGCACAACACAGTATTACCACTACCCATAATATCCAGTGGGATAAAGCTATTCTCCTTCCTAGATGTAGGTTCAAATATGAATGCCTCTTTAAAGAAAGTTGTGAAGCTATTTTACACCGACCGAATTTAAATCAAAATGATTCTCTCTCTCTCTCTCGAAGATCTGGGAGACTTTTATTTTATGTAATCATTAAAAAAAACAATTATCTTAAATATTAATTATTTATTAATTTCTTTCATTTCCTAGCTCATGACAACAACGTATTTTAATAGGTGATCCACCGAATGTTCGTTACTTGTATTCCATTCCTATCTGTTTGTAACACTGAAGATGTACTTAAATATAAAGAGCCAATAGGCTTCATTTTGGCAATATAAACATAAATTAAGGGGATATTAAATCCCACATTGTTTTAAAATCGAATACGAAACTCAAAGATTGGAATCAGAGAGTTTCATGCCGAATATAGTAAACTATAAAAGTATCAGCGATTACTAGTGTGAGCTAATGCAAGTAGTTCTAGTACATAGTACAATACCAGGCAACTCGCAGCAAAGGTGGTAAAGTTCTGATCGCTATTCTTGGTATTTTCCATAATGTAAAAACACATTTCCTAGGAAATGTATGCTGTTATTACATTATGGCGGGAGGTCACTACCCAGACCGGTTTCAGCATTTTTTGAGGCTTCATCAGTGAGCAGCTAGACCAAATTAATACCAAAGGGTATAGCGAAATTATAACCTCCTGCCATAATGTAATAACAGCATACATTTCCTAGGATATGTGTTTTTACATTATGGAAAATACCAAGAATAGCGATCAGAACTTTACTACCTTTGCTGCGAGTTGCCTGGTATTGTACCACGTACTAGGACTACTTGCATTAGCTCACGCGAGTAATCGCCGATACTTTTATAGTTTAATATATTCGGCATGAAACTCTCTGATTCCAATCTTTGGTTTCATATTCGGTTTTAAAACAATGTGGGATTTAATATCCCCTGAAGATGTACTATTAGTTTTAGTATGAAATATCTGTAGCTTATTTATTAATTAAAAGTTATTACTATGGACTTATGTGTTCTTTAATAATTATACTATGCCACAGGTTCCTCTAAAACTAAGTATGTTTTACACTATTGGAAATACTAAGGATAGTGATCAGAGCATACTCCACCTTTACTACGAGTTTCCCCCCTGTCATAAAAGGTTTGCTTACGCTTGGATCCACCGAAACTTCTATAGTTTCTATATTCGGCATGAAACTCTTGTAGTTTCTATATTCGGCATGAAACTCTTGTAGTTTCTCTATTCGGCTTTGAAATAATGTTGGATTCAATATCCACTTAATTTGACTCATAAATTTATTTTGTTTAAAAAAATATTTTTTAACCAACTCTAAAGCATACTGAAAATATAAGTGTATAAAATTTAAATTTAAAAATAATGTTACAGAATCAATTTAATATAAAAAGGTGAATGAAATGACATTTCTTTACAAAGTGAAAGGTCATTTCACTTTGTAATTTCAGGTACTGGCCTACTTCAGAAATGTGGAAGATGTTTAGCAGTGTGTCCTTATATAGCCTGTATCTCAGTGACTCTGTACTATTCTGATTAGCAGAGAGTTCTGCATTCCTGTTTTTTTTTAATTACATTTCAACCATTTCAACCAGAGATGAGCTCTGGTATTTCCTCCTGATCTCCCATTATTTTCTGTAGAACCTCTCCAACATTGATTCCATAACAATCCCCTTACTAACTTGTAGGTCTCTATCATATCTCCCCTCTTCCTGCTGTCCACCAGAATCTGCAAATTGCATTTTCTCAATCGTTCCTCATACTTGACATTCCAGAAACTACCTTAGTCAGTCACCTCTGGACCCTTTCCAATATCTCTTCATCCTTCTGAAAACCAGGTGACCAAATTTGGGCATAATAGTCCATGGGTGGCCCATCCAAAGCCTTATAAAACAGAACAAGAATCTCCCTACTTCTATAAGTCAGTGTCCTCCACATCATTCCCAGAAACCTTTGTGTTCACAATTTTGGCTATGTGTCCCCTAAATTTCAGATCCTTATCCACTATCACCCCAGATCTCTTATTTCCTCCACCTCCAACAATATATCCTCACCAAGCATAAATTCTGCATCCCATCTTTGTTATCCAAATTTTAAAACCTCACATTTTGCAACATTGAACTCACATCCCCATTCCTGTGCCCAATCATTCAATTTATTTAAGTCTTCATGTAAGGCCACAACATAAAATTATAAAATAAGCTTTTTTTGTAACGTTTTTGTGTCACGTTTTTTGTCAAGTTATTTGAAACGTTTTGAAACTCAAGGTCTATCCTGAGTGTCGAGTCTTCAAAATTCGAGTCATCAGAATTCAAGGAGAACCGGTCTACCAGTCCGGAACTTGGGGGGATAGGGCAACACCAGGGGAGACCCCTTTCAAGTCTTCAAAATTCCAGTCATTAGAATTCAAGGAGAACTGGCCTACCAGTCTGGAACTCGAGTGGCGTTGGTGCAGGGAAGCGCAGAGCCCCCCCCCCTCTTTCGAGTCATCAGAATTCAATGAGAACTGGCCTATCAGTCTGGAACTCGGGGGGGGGGGGGGGGGGGGGGGGGGGGGCAGAGCAGGCACCTGGGGGAAGCGCAGATCCCCCCCCCGAGTCTTCAAAATTCGATTCATTAGAATTCAATGAGAAGCAGCCTACCAGTCCGGAACTGGGGGGGGGGGGGGGGCATTGGCGGCAGAACCCCCCTAGTAAATATATAATAATATATAGCATTATTATATATGTCTACTACACAAGCTCCTTTAAAATGCAAACAGCTTTAACAATATTAAAATTATTTTCTCCATTTTAACCTTGACATTAAGGTTGTCTTTGAGAATGTATCATCATCATCATCAAATTCCTGCCATGTACCCTCAAGGGGTGTATAGGATATGATAGTACTACATGAAAAAATTACATCATTACTAACTTCCTATCTACAATTTTCCTCCAAATCAGTCTGTTACTTGTCAAGACTCCAACCTTATCAGCTCTTATATTTCTATCGTCTAAGGCACTTTGTACCATATCAATCCACCTATATCTTGGTCTTCCTCTGGGTCGTTTTGATGCCAACCTGGCAGAGAACACTTGTTTTGCTAATCTTTCCTCGCCCATTCTGTTTAAGTGACCATACCACCTGAGATTAGCTCTGCTAATGCATTCCTGGATGCTGACAATGTCAAGTTCTTTCCTAATATCCTCGTTTTTAATATGATATTGCCATTGATGCCATCTGTTCACGCCTATAATCTTTCTCAGGATTCTCATATCTGTGGTCTCTAGTCTTTGGTCAAGTGTTTTACTTCTGACCCAGCTCTCAGATCCATAAATTAAAACTGGTCTGAAAACTGTCTTGTATACAGCTAATTTAGTGTTCCGACTAATTTCTCTTTTATTCCATATGAATTTATTCAATCGACTTCTCACCATACCAACTTTGCTGATTCTGTTGTCTATTTCTATATTTAATTTACCATCTTCAGTAAAAATCATGCCTAAATAGCTGAAATGTTTTACTTGTTCCACAGGTTCTCCATTCACAACACAGTTGACATTTTCAATGATTCTGCCTATTTTCATTGTCTTTGTCTTTTTATTGCTGACCTTCATACCATATCTATCACAACAACTATTCAATTTAGTTAGAGAATCCTGCAGACTTGTAGCGGATTTATTTAGAAGTATAACATCATCTGCATAAAGCAAAGAGCTGACATTAACATCTCCAATTTTGATATGTTTAATACCACTTTCCTTCATAATGTGATCCATATAGATAATGAATAACAGAGGGGATAATGTACATCCTTGTCTCACACCAGATTTAACATTAAACCATCTTCCTGTACTTCCTTCAATTCTAACTACTGATTTACAACTCGAAGACTAAGTATTGCTTGATATAATGCACCATTGACACCATATAACTGTAGCGTATCGAATAGCTTCTCTCTTGGCACCTTGTCATATGCCTTTTCCAAATCGACAAAACTTAAATACAGATTTCTGTTATATTCTCATGCTTTCTCAACTATTTGTCGTAAAGTGAAGATCTGATTCTGACAGCCTCTATTTGGCCTGAATCTAGCTTGTTCTTCACCAAGCTTTTCTTCCACAATTCTTCTCAATCGTTTCTCAAGTATACTTGCATAGATCTTGCCAGGAACACTCAGTAGGGAAATACCTCTGTAATTCTCACATTCAGTTTTATTTCCCATTTTACATATGGGTACTATGAGAGCTCTACTCCAATCATCGGGAATTCGTCCCTCTGTCTGGCTTTCTGAACTATGCAGTGCAGCCACTGTAAGACTCTTATACCACCATACTTCAGCATTTCTGGTCGAATATCATCTACTCCTGCTGCCTTTCCACATTTCAAGCCTTTGATGGCTTTTTCTACTTCAAGTATGGATATGTATTCCTGACTGCATGCCTGGTCAGTGTTTTTTTACCACTGTGCTGTCATCACTGCTTGTTTCATTTAGCAGTTTTTCAAAGTAATTACTCCATACTTCAAGGATATCTTTTTCTCCCATTTTTATGTCACCTTTATTATCTCTAATTCTTTTTACAGCACTCTTTCCTCAATTCCTAAGCTTCTTCAACAACCTCCAGAATATTTTGCCACCTTCTTGATATTTATTTTCTATATTCTTGCCAAAGTCCTCCCATGACTTTTGTTTAGTTAGTTTTACACAGTGTTTAGCATTCTTGCATTTGTCTCTATATTCTCTAAGAGCATAAGCTGACTTATTTGACAGGAACTTCTGATATGGTTTCTTCTTTTCCTTCACTGCCTCTTTAACTTCCTGTGTCCACCAGGGAGTTCTAATTTTTTTATCCTTACAGACAACCTCATCACATGCCTCTCTGGCAAAATCAATCAATGTTTTCTTCAGAGTTTGCCACTGAATCTCCAAGGTTTGATTCCTGTTCTCAAACTCTTTCATTTTTTCTTCAATAATATTTGTGTATTTTAGTCTGCAGTTCACACAGTTCACATCTGAGAGCTGCTCAACTTTTATTCGCTTTAAAACTTTCTTACATGTTATTCTTTTCAATATGAAATTCAATTTTATCCTGCTCAAGACTAAATAGTGATCACTTCCAATTTCAAATCCTCTGTACATTCTGGTGTCCTGCACCAGGGAGAAAACATCACTATCAACAATAACATAGTCAATGAGACTCTTCTTATTCCTAGCCTCTTCTCTTCATGTGAATTTGTGCACATTTTTATGTTGGAACATGGTGTTAGTAATAACCAGTCCATGTCCTGAGCAGAAATCCAACAGATATCTGCCATTATTGTTAGTTTTGCTCTTTTCTCCAAATTTTTCCAAAATATTTTTGTATGTCTCACAATCATTTCCAACTCTGCTATTTAGATCCCAAACAAGGACTAACTTTTAATTTTTCATTGTGTCAGTTGCTTTTCTAAAGCCTCAAAAAATTCCTCCACTTCTACCTTAGTAGAACCTTCTGTGGGACCATAGGCACAAATAAGTCTCATTGTGCAGTTCCCATTTCTCATATTTGCCCACATTACTCTACTTGAGACTGACTGCCATTCAAGATTAGCCTCGTATTTTGTGTTGAATACTATGGCTACTCCTTCTTTTCCTTGATTGTCATTGCCTGAATATAACATTTTGTATTTATTGCTCAGAAAGATCTCACCAGTTTTTGTCTTTTACATACACTAATTAATTCAAGTATTTGCTTCAAATTTATCAAATCATTTCTTTATGCTATAAGTTACAAAAAGAAATGATGTAATGGTAAAAGCTGATAGGCTGAAAAAGTTACCATGTCAACTTCAGATCACTAACTTCTCTGATATCTTTGTTTCTTCTCTCCTTCTTCACCATTGCCACCTGCCCATTTTTAATGAGTATTCCTACTTTCTTTATACTTTAGTGATAAATGAACACCTACATTATTTCCACTGGACTCGCAATGAAATCTGGTATCATGTTGCTTTCTAGGCACCATTTTAGAAATTTAGGCAGTTAATGAACTTAGATATATGTATTTTTGCTTCCTTGAGTAGTTGCATTACTTGTGGGGTCCTCAAGTCCATAGATGAAATCATTACTTTCAGTTGCATTGAAAGTAATGATTTTCATTACACAGTGGACAGAACTCTTTATATCAAATTTATAGAATCAACTATCATTTTGAGATAAATAACTTTAACAAAATTATCCTCTTCATTTTTGCCTATAAAGGTCATCTTCAAGTACACATACACACACACTACATTATAAGAAGTTTTATTGTCGTAAGTTGCATTGTGTCTATACTAATTAACCTAGCTTGACTGCCTCTTGTGGTCCTGGCTCTTATGACCTCTTATGGATCATTTTCTACTTCTGTCAACAGAAAACCAACTTTTACAGGACACTATATTCACAATTCAACTGCTTACCATCCATTTCAAAACCATGACACTCTAAAATCCTTTTCTTAGAACATACAAAATTTGTTCCTCGAAGAATTACTCAAGCAGGAAGTGGAAACTATAAAACAAAAAGCTTTACTAAATGGATACAACCTAAGAATAACAAAAATATTTAACCCCCTTAACCGGCCATAATGTCTATAGATATCCAGCTAAATCTGGATACAATTCTATAACACCTGTTGAATAACATGGATAAGAAGTGCAATTTGGTCTCACTATTTCATCCACCTCGGCCGGTATGGAGTTAACAGCCCTCCTATACAGCATCCAAAGGAAGTCCATATGACTAACATAACTTATATATTAAAGGCATTTCTGAATGCATAGCAAAGATTAGGTAAAAATACAAACTCATCACTATCTTCAAGGCCATCAATCAAATTCACAATCTGTTACCTTCTCCAAAGGACTAACTTTCACCAATGATGCTACCCAATGTAAAACAAGTACCAAGTTCATGCAACCTATCTGACTACAGATAAATAGGAAGATCAACCAAAAAACATTTCTGAACATCAACACCATATCCATGTTATCAAACACCATAAATCTGGCCTAGCACAACATGGAATTGAAACCGCTAGCTATTCTCTCTTATTCCATATAAATTTATTCAGTTGACCTCCTACCATGCCAGTTTTGCTAATTCTGCTGTCTATTTCCAATATTTAATTTACCACCTTCATTAAAAATTGTGCCCAATAGCTGAATATTTTACTTGTTTTATAGGTTCTCCATTCAAAATACATTTGATGTTTTCAGTGTTTCAGTTTATATTTACTGTCTTTATCTTTTTATTATTAATAGCAGTTATTCAATGAATAACAAGCAGTTAATAACAGCTGTTATTCAATTAAGTCAGGGAATTCTGCAAATTTGCTAGATCGACTTAGAAGGATAATATCATCTGCATAAAATAAAGGGCTGAGATTAACATCTCCAGGAGGAAGAAGGATATGAAGTTGAAGATGTGGTTGCAGCAGCATAAGATAATGGAATGCATAAATGTGAGGATGAGGCAGGTAGGAATGGAAATCAGGGTCAGGATCAGGGAAATGGGAGTGGTCAGACCGAAGAGAGAGGTGTGGTATAGCAGCTAGAATGTTGATGCTGGTATAATGGCCTCAAACACACAGTGATTGTTATGTTTATACACAAATGTAAGGAGAAATTGAAACAAGAGAGCTGAGTTTGTTGCACTGATTGAGACGGTATGCCCAAAAATAATTGGAATAAGCAAAACTTGGTTGTCTGGTGAGGATGTGATGTTGGGAATAGAACTAGAAGGACATATAATTTTCCAGAAAGATAGAAATGTGAAAACAGGAGGAGAAGTGCTGTTAATGATTGCAGAGGAATTGTGTCGACAAAGTGTGAAAGTTGATAGTACATGCACAGATTTTGGATCTGTGTGGTGTGAAGTTGAAATAAACAGGTTAATATATATCTGAGAGAATGCTGTTATAGGCCAAGAAATGCAGAGAATACCAATTGTGAAATGTTTAGGCAAATTAGTTGGGAATGTAAAAAGAAGGTGATCCTTCTGTATGGGAACAATGAGAGTGAGTTTGTGGAATTTCTGAGAGATAAGTATCTTAAGCAGCATGCGACTGAAGCAACTAGAGGCTTTAATGTTTTGGATTTGGTGATAACTTCACAAGATGTATTGTTAATGAAGTGTTGACACTGCTGCCAGTTGGTGAGAGTGATCATGAGGTACTTGTTTGAGAAGTGATGAAACAAGAAAAGGTCACTGCCAAAAATGGATACATGTGGAAGTATAAAGCAGGAGATTATAGGAAGCTCTGTAGTAAATTAGCATCAGTACATTGGGTAGATGAGCTGAGCAGAAAAGATGTGGACAATGCATGGAAACTCACAAGGCAGTATCTGACAAAACTAATGTATGACTGCATACTCTTGGTATGCAGTCATATATTGGTTATAAATAGAGTAGGAGTGAAATTAAGCAAGCTATGCCAGAAAAGAAAATGTTATGGAGGAGGTACAAGGCAGTTGGTGCTGATCGGACCCATAAAGTATATATGACGAGTGTGGTAAAAAAAGAAAGGGTGCAGTGTGAGAGGAGATTGGTTGGTCAGGCCAAGGTTAATTCAAGGGAATTTTTCCACTACATGGCAAGCAAGAGGAAGAATAATTATTGCAGATGAACATTTGCAGATAGTCATGACAGCAGACTAATAGCTGTAAAGAATATAGTGGAATTATTGAACAAGCATTTTATCAGCATATATCATACTAGTGTAAATGATGTGATGGAATATATAAAAGAGAGGCAAGTATTAGGAGAATTGGAAGTGAAAGAAACAGAGGTGTATCAGATGTTGGTTGGATTAGATGTGAATAAGGCTGTGGGAAAGGATGACATATCACCACGTATTCATAAGGAATGTGCACCACAGTTGGCTATGCCCCTGACCTGGCTATTTAATGCAAGTCTTGCAGTGGGTAGGGTTCCAAAGGAGTGAAAAGAAGTCAAAATAGTACCACTCCACAAGCATGGTTCAAAGACAGAAGTCTCCAACTATAGGCAGTCAGTATAACTGCAGTTGTGATCAAGGTGTTGGATAGATTGGTAAGGAATAGAATACTGGATTGGGTTGATGGACATAGCATTCTTTAAGATAGTCAGCATGAAGGGCAGGTCTTGTTTTAGAAATTTACTTGCATTTTATGATAAGGTGACAAGTGTGAGACAAGGGAGAATCATATACAGTGATATTCTTAGACGTTGCAAAAGCGTTTGATAGATTACCACATGACAAGTTGGTGTACAAGCTACAGAAGATGGGAATAGATAGTATGTTGGTTAGATCAGAGATTGGATCTCTGAACGATACCAGCAGGTTGTGTATGGTGGAGCAGTGTCTCAAAAAAGGAGGGTAACCAGCACGCCCCAGGGTTCTGTTCTTGGGCCCCTGATGTTTAACTTGTTTGTAAACGATATATCATGTGGACTGACTGGGGATCTTCAGTTATTTTGCTGATGATGCAAAGTTAGGAAGAATTATAAGTAGCACTGCTGATGTTAATTCCCTTCAGGAAGATTTGAATAGACTTTTTACTTGAACAAAAGAGTGGGGTTGTAGTTTCATTATCAATAAGTGCAAAGTGTTGCATTTTGGAGTGCAGAAATATAAGGCTGTGTACTATATGAATGGTGCCATACTGCAGGAAGTGGATGAGATTAGAGATTTGGAAGTGATGCTTGACAGTCAACTGAAGTTTAGGGGGGGCATATTGTTAGTGTTGCAAATGCTGCACATCATAGTGCTGCTATGATAAGAAGTACTTGAACATGTAAGGATAAGGAAGTAGTTGTGCCACTGTATAAGGCACTGGTCAGACCACACTTGGACTAATGTGCTCAGATCTGGTCACCTGGTTTTCAATGTGATGTAGAGACATTGGAGAGGGTGCAGAAGAGACAAGTGACTAAGACAATATCGGGAATGCTGGCTATGGAGAGAGGTTGAAAAAATGTGAATTGCAGAATTTGGTGGATAGAAGGAAGAGAAGTGATATGATAGAGATATTAAAGTTGGTGAGAGGATTTTAACAGATTAATCCAGAGGAGATTATAAAATGAGTATATGGTGAGAGGGGAAGAACCAGAAGTCATTCCTGGAAGTTGTGTAAAAATATGGTGAGAAGGGATGTGAGGAGCAGATTTTTTACATCGAGAATTGTCAGTGATGGAATGCATTACTAGAATGTGTTGTTAATTTAAAGAGTGTTAAAGATTTTAAGATTCTATATGACAAATATGTTGTCAGTTGAATGAACCTCCCACGATTAGTCTGCAAACTCCATGGCGGGTGTAATAATAATAATAATAATTTTGATATCATGTTTAATACCACTTTCCTTTATAATGTAGATGATGATATAGATAATGAATAACAGTGGAGATAATGTACATCCTTATCTCGCACTTGATTTAACATGAAATCATCTTTCTGTACCTCCGTCAATTCTTACTGTGACTTTAAGGATTGATTGATTGATATAATGTCTCATTTGAATCATCTAACTGTCACATTTTGAACAGTTTTTGTCTTGATGCTTTGTCATATGCCTTTTCCAGATCTAAAAAACTTAAATACAGATCGTGTAAAAACTGATTGCGGGGAAAATTCATCAAGAGAAAAAAATCATCACGGGGGAAAACTCGTTGCGAGGAAAATTCATGCCAAAATTTATGTCATCTGCTAATTACATAGCATTTTGACAATCATATCTCATGCCTCCTTTGCAATTGTTTTCCTTACTTTTTTATTTTAAAGTATTTTCTCAACCTTTAATCATAAGTAAAAGAATTAGTGAGCAAAAAAGTGGAAGTGTGAAAAAGATTTGAAAAATAATCTCACTGGAAAAAAAATTTGAAATAATACAGAAAAATGAACAAGGCGAGTCCAGAGCAAAGATAGGACAAGAACACAAAATGAGTGAATCAACTATAAGAGCAATTTTAAGCAAAGCTACTGAATACAAAGAGAAAGGTAAGGCTGCTTCAAGTTCATCATGCATGCAGACCACTCAAAATCAATCTATTATAATGATTGAATTAGAGAGACTTCTTTCTACATGGATTGAAGATTGTAACCAAAAACAGATCTCCCCCCCCCCCACACACACACTAAGCACTGACATTATTAAATCAAAAGAATTAAATCTCTTTGCAACCTTAAAAGAAAGGCCTATCAATGATGAAAAAGAAGAAAAATTCTATGCTAGTGTTGGGTTATTTGAGCATTTCAAAAAAGAGAAATAGTCTACATAATGTTCGCATCACATGTGAAGCTACAAGTGCAGATAAGGAGGTGGCTGCAAATTATCCAGAGATTTTGAAGAAAATTGTGGAAGAAGGGAATTATTGCGACCAACAAATATTTAATGTCGATGAAACCAGCCTTTCTTGGAAGCAAATGCCTTCCAAGACTCTAGTTAAATCAGAGAAATCTCAGCCAGGTTATAAAGTCACAAATTTGAATGAAATTACTGCTAGCAATATGCAAGCTATTTGGGAGCACATTCTTCCACATTGTGCAAATGATTTTAGAGGCTTTTCAAATGAAATGGTTAACGTTGTTGAGGAAATTGCCAACATCAGGCATGAACTGGGTTTTGATGAAATTGACAATGATAATGTCCAAGAGGTAATTAAATCTCATTCTGAGTAATTGAGTGATTCTGACCTGCTAAATTTAGATGCACAGCAGGAAGAAAATTTAACCACTGACAGTCAGCCAAAAGAGATTTCACAGAAACAATTTGAAAATATTTTTTGTACAATCGTAGTTTTTAAGAAGCAATGACTCTGATGAAAAGAAAAGAAGTAAAATTTGCAGAAGAGTAAAAAAGGCAATAGAGCCATACCATCAGTTGTATGAAAGAAAGAAACAGAATTCCTGCCAAACTATTAGCTCAATTCTTTGTTAAGAAGTAGAATAATAAATTTATATTCTGAATATGTTTTACTGTCTTTCAGCTTCATGGTTTTCCTTTAACTAGGCCCTGAGACATACCCTAATTCTTTTATAAAAAAATTAAGGATCAAAAAAAGAAATTTGAGGAACGAATTATATAACTAACTCACTTCTTTCTGCTTTCCAGTAAGAGAGAGGGATCATCTGTAGCAAGATAGACATGACGCTGTGCTACTGGACCTTTTAGTTCTAGCTGCTTAAAATACTCTTCAACAAATTCCATGTATTCCTCTATTCCATGGAAGGATGCTTCTGTTCCAATTTTATCTGTTCTTCTCACATGTATGCTATAAAATAATGAAAATTAATATCCAGAATAATTTTTCTCATTGGAAAGATACAATAATCAAATATGGTTTTCATATTAATTTAAAACATATTATTCAATAAATACCTTGTTTGATTTGATTTATATGATGCCAAAATTGATAAGCATTTAATTAATTGTAAGAGTGCAAAAGCTGGGTATATTCATAGAAGATTTATGCTCTCAAATGAAATATATTATTCTCAAGGTTGAGACTTTTGTCCTAACAGGAATACAAATATCTCAAGGAGTAAATTAATGGCAAATTTGAACAAAAATTTTTATTATATACAAAATTTGTTCTAGTTCCTAAAATAGCAAATTGCAAAAATTATTTATTACTGATGTAATAATTAAGATGGAACAATAGGTAGGCAATGATAATAAGATATACGGGGCAGGGGTCCTCGACCTAAGTCATTTTGACTTTACGGCAGTAATCCCATAAATAATTTTAAAAATAAATTTCGACTTGAAGCAGCCCGACGTAAAATTCAAACATCACAGGCAAACTTGTTTGTGAGCACGGCGGAAGAATACGCTGTTACGTGGCATTTGTTTGGGAGAGGTGGCGTCGCTTGGGTCCCAGCATACACTCTTTGAGTACTGCGTGCTTTGTTTACATCTGCTCTCACTTTTGTGTTTGTGTTTTTTTTTATTTTTACCCTTCAATTTATGACTTTTTATCCTTCAATATGGCTCCCAAACGCCTATGGCCTAGTTCTGTTTCTTGATATATACGTATGAACTTTAGGGTGTTTTAGGTTAGGTAAGTAACTTAGGCTATGGTAAGACTTGCATCGAAAATCACCTTACGTCGGTCCGTAGGAACGGATCTCCGACGTAACTCGAGGACCCCCTGCATTATAAATTCAGCAATTATTCAAAAAATATTCAAAGCATTTGCAATAATCGATATTCAAAGCATAATTCAAGACAAATATATAATATTTCATTCATTAATTTGTATGAGTCGAGAAAAATCAAGAATTTCATTACAGCACTGAATTCATTTTTTCAGTGGATTGAAATTTGCAGAAGAGTAGGATTAACAAATCCAAATAACTATGGATATCAGCTCACCTATTGATGAGTCGGACTATGATCTCATTCAAGTTTTTTTAATTACTGAATAACCTTAATCCAAAAATTCTCAGTGTAGTATCCTTTGCCATTACAACACTGTCACACCCTTGTAATGCCAAAGGACACAACTCGCAACAAATGCAAAAAACCATCAACAAATCCAAATCTGCTTTTGAAAGGGTCAAATGTTGTAAAATTTCCTCCTGTCTGCAGCTACCAAAAACCTTGGTGTACAAAGCATTACTTCTCACCAATAATCCCAAATCCACTCAATCATAGATTACTGCTCATGATGGGGTGATGTACCTAAGCCTCTTTAAGACTGCTTGATGCTATTTAAGACAGAGGAAATCCAATTATAAGTGATGATTCCACTCTCACAGATTTTTTCCAATCTTCCTCTCATAGACATCCAAGTAAGAAATGTAAAAATAAGAGCAGATGCTAGTCAACATCCATTTTTAGTCTGGCTCCAAACTTCTCTTCTTACTCTTTTATTCCATCTGCTTCTGTTCTTTGAAACAGCCTCCCTTACTTTGTCCTTTATATGTGTGGCCAAATATAAAGTGTGGTCTTAAACAATACCGCATATTAAATTTCATACCCACACACCTTTACAGTCTAAAATAAGTAAGATATAACCAAAAATAATTACTAAAATTACTTCTAATATCCACTAAAATAGAATACTTATCTGTAGAACACATGCAACACACAGCTTTTGCTCTGCAGTTTGCTAGCGGCAAGTTAATATAACATTTTGATACTATTGAAATCAATTGGATACAAAGATTTTATTTTTTGTGTATTTTATCCACGGCTGTTTAAGCGGTTAATAAAATACTTATTAACCTGCAGTGCCCTTAGTCCACAATTCATAAATTTGGAATTAGCAATATTCATTAACTAATTGACATTCTGCCATTCCAGAGAATGGCAGAATCCTTGCAACTGTTCAAGTCACCCCTGAACAGTTGCAGTTGACATTCTGTATTGGATACTCACTCTATCAGATATATTCCTTATTACCAGATCCAACTTTCATCATCAGCACACAGTGTTCCTCTCCAGATGAGTAACATCAGAACCACAAAATGTTGGCTAACTTGCCCAAGAGCACTTGAGAGCTTATACATACAGGACAGGCCAAAAGTTACTTTACCATAATATTATTTTATTAATCAAGTTATATTTCATTAATGATTTTATTAACACGATTATTTTCAACTAAATAAAGTGTACATCAAGTAAATTAATAATCAAGTTAAATGTTCAAAATAGCTTCCTAAAGAGTGGCAAATTCTTCTCAACTTGTGAAAAATTTTCAACTTGTCAAATTTTGCTGTAATTCTTTCTTTAAATTCTTTAAGAAAATAAAAAAAAAATAATTAAACATTTATAAACTGTTCTTTGGAAGGCTGTTCCATAGGACAGAGGTAGACAGAACAAATGAGGAAGAGAAGTAGGTTTGATGTTTCCAGTTGTACTGATAAATGATGTTGGACAGCTAGCTGCTACTTGTTTAACAGGTCCAACAGAAAATAGAGGACCTGTTAAACAAGGTGCAGCTAGCTGTTAAACTAGTAGACAGCTAAAAGAATGCATCTGCAAGGAAGAAGCTGGAGTGAGTCTGTGAGAGAGAGAGAAATCTTTGAGCCAAACTGCTCTCCTCTGGATAGCATCAAGAATTTTTTAGGGAGGTTTTAAGTGTGTCATCCCAAATATGTGAACAGATTCTAAGGATGCGTGAATTTGGGATTTACAAGTAGCTAGGTGAATGAAAAATATCATCTTTTAGGTTTATCTGAAATACAGCACTGTTCTAATAATTATTTCAACTATGTTGAAATAAGTCAGGAAGCCAGGGTGAGCAGTGACAACTCAGATACTGGAACAAATTTAATTATTATTATTATTACATGCCACCTCCAGAGAGTCCAAAGACTCATCGAGGGAGAGCACCTACTCTGCAGTTCTCTGTCTCCACCAGTCAATCCACCACTAACCGCAACTACACCAATGCCATCACCACCCAGTACCATCACTGGTATTTCCACAGACAAGACAATCACAAACATCCATGGGGGGAGGGGGGGGGGGGTTGGAACCCGCAGCCTTTTGGCTGGAGAGCAGATACGATAACCACTGGGCCAACCGGGCTGGCAAAAGAACTGAGCCTAGTTTTGTTGTCCTGGCTATTTCTCATTGCCTATCCACAGATGCAATCCCACTACTACATGATGCAGAAGCTTTTGCCTGCTGCGTTTCCACCCTGGGCCGATTCACTTCTCGCTAGGCAACCTGGTGGCTCTGAGCTCCCTCAAAATTAACATATTGATGCCATGCTTGGGAAACAGAACTCCAGTTCTCAAACGATCCACCACCCCAAGCCTCCTAACAGCTGGATTACAAGAGACTGCTATGACTCCCGGCAGTGTGAGAAGCATCAATGGAAAAGATGCAGATCTAGCACCAGGAAATAAAAGAGGAGGGAGCTGGTCTTTAATGGTGAACAGATAAGGGTAGCTAATTTCAAGTGTGGCTGTGCAGAGGTTGTATTTCTTTAAGATTCTGGCTATTTTTGCTGACATGCATCAGTCGTATGGTATGGTGATAGCATTACTAAAATTCTTCTGAAGAGAAAGTCTCAAATTGGGGAAAGGATTGATTATTTTTTGATTCTATGGGAACCGTAGCCATTAAATTAAATAGGAAGGTGTGGTATATGATTGAGTTCTACTGCAAGAGAGGTCTCATTGCAACAGAGGTTATCAGCTCTATTGGTTAGTGTTTTAATGATACCATATCATGAGAGGTATGTGGGGGGGGAGGGAAAATGAAAAAGTTTGTGAATGTATCTGCCTATTAGGTTTAATGGCTGTAATATTTTGTCTGTCAGAGAGACAACATCAGTGATACAATATGAGAATTTTAATGATGCACACAATGGTGCATCTTATGTGGGCAATGGCAAGCAGGCTTGAATTACCAAAGATATATGGATTGCCTAAAATTTACAAACCAAATAACTCTCTCCATCTATAGTAGATGCTATTAACTCCCTCACCTTTAAAGTAGCCAAACAACTTGCTAATTCCTTAACATCCCTAAATGGCCATACTTCATCTTACACAAAAATTTCTACCCACTTCAAATTTTTAATCCAAAATTCAGTTTCAACCAGTAATATTTCCCTCTTTTGACACCTTAACTTTACTTCAATTTTTCTGTTTTCTTTATACACATTACTGATCTTTCAATTTTGCTATCTATGCTGCTTGTCTCACTTGGAAGGATGCCATATAACAGAAGGTACAGCGATGAGCTCTGCATTCTCTTCTCCCCTAGCCAATTTCTATATGGTGCATTTCAAAAATCATACTTTGATGCTACGGTTCTTAAACCTTCTATCTGGCTAAGATACATTAATAATATGCTTTTCATTTGGCAATATGTGAACCTGTGTTTTCTGAACAATTTAATCACTCTCCTTAATGGTTCTCAGTTTACAGAAAACCTACTTGCATAAGTAAATAAATTCATAAACTTTATGGTCCCTGTCCCCCAAAAAAAAGTATCATAAAAACCGTAGTTAATGAAGCCACAACCTCTGTTCCAACCAGACTTCTCTCACAACTGAACTCTTCTTTATTCATCACACCTTCCTATCCAATAATTACAATGCCAATAAGATTAACACATTATTTTCTCCTCCCTGTGTCTCATATTCCTCCACATACAAATATTACAGTAATGCTATTACCATTCCCTATATCTGGAACACCTGAAAAAATAGCTAGCACTTTAAATAAATATAATTTCTTTACTGCTTTCAAGTATTCTTTGACTATGTCCTTATCTACTCTCCTAAAGGACAACTCTCACCCTCTCCTCTCAGTTTCAGGTATATACAAGGTTCCTTGTTCTTACAACTGTTGCATTACATGTATAGTCAAACTAAAAAAAAAAAAAAAAAAAACCAACATCCACCATGAAGAACACAAGAACCAATAAGTACATGCTGCAATGAATTAAATGGAAAAGACTATGATGCTTCACCACAACAAATACAAACACAACAGACTTTTTCTCTCTCTTTTTTTTTTTTTTTTGAATCAGCAAGAAACCACCCAAATATGGCTATGTGAAACTTCCTATGGTTTTGGAAACAGCAATTTATAGATTTCCTACTTAACAGCCAAAGCTGCCTACTAGCGTCCAAAGAGAGCACCTCTCTCTCTCTGAAGTCCAGCTAATATCTTCAACTTATTTTTTATGGTGTTTGTGTGCATCATGACCATTCTCATATTGTATTCCAATGATGTTTCTGTAATACTTGCTTTCTTTATTTTCACTCTATTAAACCTCAATATAAAACACTGGGTGCACATTATGAAGTAGAGTAGCACTGAAGCTGATATACTTGAAAATGTTCAACTGAACTCTATTATTATTATTATTTGACACCTCCAGGGAGTCCAAGGACTCATCAAGGAAGGACACCTACTCTACAACTCGGTCTCCACCATTCAATCACCAACTGACTGCAACTACACCAATGCCATCTACTGCCGACCACCGCTGCTATTTCTACAGACAATCACAAACATCCATGCCCACAGCAGGATTCGAACCCGCAGCCTTTTGGCTGGAGAGTGTATACGATATCCACTCGGCCAACCAGGCCAGCTATTTATTTATACAATGATGTTAAACTCCTAAATAAATCCAATGCAAGTTGTCAGGACTCTTAGTTAAATTGAATAAAAAATCTAGCATGAAAACCTGCAATACAAAAGGCAAATTATGAAAACAGGCAGGAACATGGAAACATCAACTGCATTTTCAACAGAGAACCTATAGAACAAGTAATGTAATTTGGTTATTTAGGCACAATTATTAAGTGAAGATAGCAAATTAAATTTGAAAACATATAACACAATGAGAACTGAATTAGAAATAAAACAGTTGATTAAAGGTTAGAGACTACAGGCATGAGAGTTCAGAGAAAAATTAGGGAATTTAACAGATGCTAAAAATGAAGATATTAGTAAGGAACTCGACACTGTTAGCATTCAAGAATATGTGAGCAGAGCTAATCTAAGGTGACTTGAACAAAATGGAAAAGCAAAACAAGTGTTTGATGATAGGATGGTGGAAAAGGCCCAGAAATTGACCAAGATCTAGGTGGACTGATGCAGTTAATAGTACCATAGATGACCTTAAATGTAAGATCTGATAATTTTGATGGAGTCATGAAACTTGACCACATTGAAGTTTCATGACTACATCAAAATTATCAGATCTTACATTTCAAGTTGTGTATTATACTGATGAAATGAAACTACAGGAAATTTATAAAGCCAGGGATTTGGGAGTGACTGTGGATAGGGAGTTGAAATTTAGAGGTCATATTGCAAAGGTGGCCAAAAGAGCACATCAGATTACATGGTTGTTGAAGAACACAAGCAAGGTCAGAGAGCTCATTATTCCCTTTCATAAAGCTTTAATAAGGCCTTGTCTGATTAATTGTGCACTCTGGACAACTGGATTCATGGATACAAAAGTGGTGGAGAGGATCCAGAGGTGAGTGACGACGATTGTGGCATGTCTATGGAATGCTTCCTATGAGAACAGATTGAAGCTCTGTGAGCTTCAAAAGCTAGCTGATAAGACAAAAAAGAGAGGACATGATAGAAGCCTCAAATTCTCCTGGTTTGATCTGCTTTGGCTCAAAATTTCTATACCAAACCTACTTCTGCTTTCATCTGTGACTCTATCATCCCCCAAGCTCCACTAACCACTCTGACTTTTTCAACTCTCTCTCTCTCTCTATAAATCTCAATTTTTGCAGATGAAATATCCTAATAGTGAAATCATCCTTCTTAGGGACTTATCCACAACTCAAACTGGATTCTCTTATCAGTTCCACTGACTTAAGAAGGCAAGGATGCCAAGGTATTTGCCATTAACGATAATGCTCCAGGATTACAGATCATTAATCTACCTATCACAATACCTGACAACACACTTTATCTCTTCTTAACAAGCTCCCCTTCTAAATATACTGTAGATGTCAGCTCTCCTCTTGGTAATACATATCACAACCTCATAATAGTTTCCTTTTGCCATGGAACAACCCTCACCCAACAGTTCCTGGACTCATGTCCTTCAGCACTACAAGGATGCAGAATGAGATGATCTCCATACTAACTTCTACTCCTCCTTCCTATGATCCTTCCTACAGCTTTGATTCTCCCAAACTAACTTTCTAATAACCAAATTAAAGACCAAATAACAGAAATCATTCTTACAGGAATGAAGAATGGACTCACAGTGAGCAATCAGTGAGAAATTCATGTAGTCGCTCTCACATCTCAAGGACAGAAGGCAGACCACAAAATAGTCTACCTTCCACCTTCTGTATATGGACTGCCAACTTTCTCCCTGATTGCTCACTGTGAGCCCATCTCTTTCCTCTCCATGAATATTTCTTATATTGATGATTCCTATCTTCGACTCTTCTGACATTGGGTTTATTACTCTTTTCTTCTGTGTTCAGTCAAAGTTCATTCCAGTAACTGACTTTTCACTGTTTGCCCTAGTTCCTTGAAAAAACAACAGGGTCTTTGTTTAACTGGGTGACAACCCAGCCAGCATGAAGTCTCATCATGTTATACCAGCATACATATTTGTGGTTTAAGCCAACAGAAAGTGTAATTTGGCCAGCTAATTCCCAAACTGCCAGTACATCCTCATTCGTCCAATACCTAGTGGATACTTACTAATGGGGGAATCACATAAAAGTGAAGACTGGACATTAGGTCAAAAGCCTCATCAATTATCCATTCCTTAAGGAGAACGTGAGGTCTCTTCCTAGTTATTCAGCTTTGACCTTTCAGTGACCTGTTGAAGGTGGTGGTTTTCAAGTTAATTTCAGTTTATTTTTATATAATGATTTCTGAGGTCTAACATCAAAATCAAATATACTCCAAGCATAAAAAATTTCAGTTCGTTGCATTTTGAGAATATTTGCCTGATGTCTTTATTTTTCTAAATATAAATGCCTGAAAGTTGTCTTCTGAAAGTCATTTCTAGACATTTAGGTGTGTGTGTGTGTGTATGAAAGACTTTTTCAGTTGTCATGTTGACACTGTCTTTATTTTTGAAATTATGGATTCAACAAACGTGTTAAAATAATAATATTATTATTATTGTTATTATTGTTCCGGGCAACTACAAGGAGTAGACAGACTCATCGAGGGAGGCCCAAACATCATGTCAAGAACAACTATTCGACATTGACACAGTATCTATCATACCTTGTCTTGAACTCATTCACGGTCATAGCACCCACAACAGACTATGGAAGCTTATTCCACTCATTCACCACTCTCCAAGTAAAAAACCTAGCTCTAACACCCTTGTCAACCAAGCTCTTGCCCAGCTACCATGCATGGCCCCTAGTCCTCCCACCACCAGTCATATTTTCAAAAATATCTTCTGGATCATCTTATAGAAACCCTTCAGTAATTTGAATGTCTCAATCATATCACCCCTCCTTCGCCTATCTTCCAATCTCTGCAACCCACAAATCTTCAACCTATTCTCATAAGGTTCATTCCACAGACCTGCTATCATCTTGGTCACTCGTCTCTGGACTCTCTCCACTTCCTCACCATCACGAAGAAATCCTGCTGCCCATAACTGGGCACAGTAGTTCAGATGGGGTCTTATCAAGGCTCAATACAGAGGAACAACAACTTGTTTGTCTCTGCATGTTAAAGTATTTTTCAGAAGCCAAGTGATTTGATGAGCTGATTTAGTCACTTTTGCAATGTGCCCCTTAAACTTCAATTCCCTATCCACCAACACTCCCAAATCCCTGGCCTCATCAATCTCCTGGAGTACGGTTCCACCAATGCGATATACCCCAAAGTGCATAACCTTACACTTTGCCGCATTAAATTGACATCCATTTTTTCTAGCCCAGTCCTCCAAACTATCCAGATCAACCTGTAAAATTTTGACATCCTGTGCACTCCCAATTGCTCTACCCAACTTTGCATCATCAGCAAACAAGTGAACACTTACTCTCAAATCCTTTCCTATATCGTTGATGAACAAATTGAAAAGCAGTGGTCCAAGAACAGAGCCCTGCAGCACACCATTAGTCACAAGCTGTCTTTTAGACTCCACTCCTGCATAAACCACTCTCTGGTATCTCTCCTTCAACCACCCTCCTATCCATCTCACCAACCCTATATCTATCCCCATCTGCTCCAGTTTACTGATTAGGGTTCCATGTGGTATCCTGTCAAAGGCCTTGGCAAGGTCCAGTAGTATCACTGTAAACCCATTACCCATATCTAGTTCAGCCGTCACTGTGTTATAAAATGTGAGCAAGTTACTCAGGCATGATCTACCCTTCACAAAACCATGTTGTCCCCCATACAATATCCCATTTTCATCTATACAATCCTGTATTCTTTTCTTGACTAATTTCTCTAAGACCTTGACAATGATTCCTGATATGCTAATCGGTCGGTAATTTACAACAGCAGTCTTGGAACCACCTTTATGCAGTGGAACTATTTTCCCCCTCTTTCCACCCCGTCGGGTCTAACCCAGACCCGAGACTCAAATTAAACAAAATGGTCAAGGGTACTGACAATTCTTTAGCTGCTTCTAGTACGACACGAGCTGGTATACCATCCAATCCCACGGATGTATTGACATTGAGGTTATGCAATAGACTACTCACCTCCACTTCATTCACCACAATTCCCGTATAATCTACTGGTTTATTCATTTCTGCAATGTCACCACCTGGATGATATATACTTGCAAAGTGCTCACTTAGTAACTCAACTGTATCAACTGATTCAGTTACCTCCCTACCATCGGCAGTCTTTAAAATCATCCTGCCATGTGCATTTTTCCTTTTACTTGCTACATATCTAAAAAACTGTTTAGGATTCTCTTTAGCCTGCATGGCCAATGTTCTTTCGTAATCCTTTTTTGCTTTTCTTACCACACTCGTTACCCTTCTGGCCTGCACTTCATACCGTTCATGTGCCTGCAGGTCACCTTTCTCCTTAAATTCCCTCCATAGTTGTTTCTTTTTTTGCAGCTCAAGCTTAATGGTGTTATTCATCCATTTAACCCCTACTTGATTTATTATTTGGACTCTAATAATACTTTTTATTATCTCGACATTTCGATCTTCATATCGAGATCATCATCTGGAGAATACATAAATATACAAGAATATACAAGCCAAGCTGAGTTACATTTGAAACCGTAAGCTGGAGAAACGATGATTTGATCACATGCTACTCATTGACATGACCTCTAGTGAAAAAAAAAATTACATCTAGCTAGATTTAATTTATGATTATGCGAATAAACATTCTTGCTTATAGATGGTTTTCCTTCCACTAACAGTGATGTCCTATTTCTATTATTAAAATTCTATCGTTATTCTTGATTTAAAAAAAAATAAATAAAATATTTATAAATTACATGAATAAACATTCTTTCTTATAGATATTTTCTTTAACAGCGATGTTCTATTTTTTAGTATTAAAGCTGTTATTTTAGATTTAGGATCCTTGATTTTCTATAGTCCTGTTTATTCTTTTTATAGTTGTTCTTAGAGAGGAAGGATTCATGGGATGAATATATGCCTTCCATTTTTAGATCTAAACAATAATGATTTTTAGACCATCATTATTGTTTAGATTGGAGTGGTTGATAACGATCTCACAAGCTTCCTTAAATTTGCATTCATACCATGTTTTGGTGTGAGGTAGACAACTAGTGCTTTTCCAGTCAATTCTATGTAAGGTGTTCAAGGGCATGATCAGAAAGGCCAGCTTCACCATAATTATTATATTTGATGTGTCGTTTATGTTCTTTTTGTCTGATTGGAATTGTGCGTCCTGCTTCTCCTATGTATAGTATGTTGCAGGTGCTGAAAAATATTGCTGATCACTTTAAATTCATTTTTCAGTGCCTGTTCATTGGAGTAGATCTTCAGAGCCCTGTTTTTTTAGGGTATTGATGATACCTAGTTTTTGTGTTGGGTAGTGGTAGGAGTTTATGTGTATATATTGTGTCTGTTTCCAGTAAACAGTGAAGAAAAGATTGCCCGAGGGAAGAAGTGTGACAAGTGTATCTAGAAACGGCAGTGTGTTATGATTTTCAATCTCAATTCTGAACTGCATGCATTTGTGTTGCTTGTTTAGGTGGCTAAGGAATGTGTCTAGTGTCTGGCAGCCATGAGACCAGATCGCAAAAACATCGTCGATGTATCTAAGCCAGACTTTGGGTTTTAAAGGGGAGGAACCTAAAACAAGTTGTTCAAAATGTTCCGCATAAAAGTTAGCAATCGGGGGGGGGGGGATAATGGCGAGCCCATGGCTGTATATTCTTTTTGTAGGTAGAAAGCATTTTGCCATACAAAATAACCAGAACGTAATACATGCGCAAAGAGCGCCGTGATATCTGGAAGAAATTTGTTCTGTAAAAGAAGAATTGTGTCATTGATTGGGACATTCGTAAAGAGGGCAGAGACATCGAAACTGACTAATAGATTATCTTTTATATTCATATTCAAATTTCTCCACAATGAACAATAACAACCAACCAGAAGTAAGAAACAACAGGAGCCAACAATCACCTACAGGTAACAGTAATATAGTTAGCCTATCCAATCATGCTTTAAACAAAGACGAAATCTCGATACTTAACAAAGGTTTAAATTATGCCATAGCACCCAAATCGATAAACAAACTTGAATTTATTTGTAATATTGAAAGAGGCCTATGATTCATCCCAAATAACATAGCAGAAAAAATACATTTAGAAACTGCCAACATTTTAAATCATAACAAAACAATAACAAGCAACCTAACTCAACATGAATTAACAGCGATAAAATCACTAAAGTCAAATCCAAACATCTTAAGAACCAGAGGAGATAAAGGAAGTGGCACTGTTATCTTAAACTGAACCACATATGTGGAAAAAATGAATCTGCTGGTCTCGGACAATAACACATACAAATTAGTTAACTATAACACAACTAATAGAATAAAAAAGAAAACAGAGAATCTACTTAAGTCAACTACCACATGGCCCAAAGATACGGTCAAAAAACTATTTCCACACTATGCTCGTTTCCTGAGAATTACGGGCTACCGAAAATTCACAAAGAAAACGCACTGCTAAGGCCTATAGTCGAAGGGATTGATAGCCCGACTTATTACTTAGCCAAAAAATTAGCGGCAACACTCAAGGAGCTGGTAAGTCAATCCCCCTCCTATATCAAAAACACACACAACACTTCATAAACATCATCAAAGACATTACATTAGAAAAGGATGATCCATTAGTCAGTTTTGACGTCTCTGCCCTTTTTTACGAATGTCCCAATCAATGACACAATTCTTCTTTTACAGAACAAATTTCTTCCAGATATCACGGTGCTCTTTGTGCATGTATTACGTTCTGGTTATTTTGTATGGCAAAACGCTTTCTACCTACAAAAAGAAGATAGCCATGGGTTCGCCATTATCCCCCCTGATTGCTAACTTTCATGTGGAACATTCTGAATAACTATCTTTAGGTTCCTCCCCTTTAAAACCCAAAGTCTGGCTTAGATACAGCGATGATGTTTTCGCAATCTGGTCTCATGGCCGCCAGACCCTAGACACATTCCTTAGCCACCTAAACAAGCAACACAAATGCATGCAGTTCAGAATTGAGAGATTGAAAATCATAACACACTGCCATTTCTATATACACTTGTCACACATGTTCCCTCAGGCAATCTTTCCTTCACTGTTTACTGGAAACAGACACATACTGGCCAATATATACACATAAACTCCTACCACCACCCAACACAAAAACTAGGTGTCATCAATACTCTAAAAAACAGGGCTCTGAAGATCTGCTCCAATGAACAGGCACTAAAAAATGAATTTAAAGTGATCAGCAATACTTTTCAAAAAAATGGATACAGCCAAAACACTATTAACAAAATTCTCTATGAGACCTCAATAAAAAACAAAGACAAACCACACTACAGTAAAACTATAACCATTCCCTACATTAAACGGACATCAGACAAAATAAACAGAGTACTACAAAAATACACCTCAAAGCGACCTTTAAACCTCCTGCAAAATTAAAAAGCTTACTCAACTCATCCAAAGACCCACTCCATCTGCTAGCCCACCCTGGAGTAGACCGTATTTACTGCACCTGCAACATATCATACATAGGAGAAACAGGACGCACAATTCCAATCAGACAAAAAGCACATAAACGACATATCGAATATAATAATTATGGTGAAGCTGGCCTTTCTGATCATGCCCTGAACACCTTACACAGAATTGACTGGAAAAGCACTAGTTATCTACCTCACACCAAAACATGGTATGAACGCAAATTTAAGGCAGGTGAGATCGTTATCAACCACCCCAATCTAAACAATAATGATGGTCTAAAAATCCCATACATATGGAAGGTATATATTCGTCCCATGAATCTTTCCTCTCTAGAACAACTATAAACAGGACTGTAGAAAATCCAGGATCCTAAATCTAAAATAACAGCTTTAATACTAAAAAATAGGACATCACTGTTAAAGAAAAAATCTATAAGAAAGAATGTTTATTCATGTTGTAATTTATAAATACTTTTTTTTTTTTTTTAAATCGAAAATAACAATTGTAATAATAGAAATAGGACATCACTGTTACTGGAAGGAAAACCATCTGTAAGCAAGAATATTTATTCATACATACATACATCTTCAAGACCCACCTTTCCTAATCGGGTTGTGGGGGCAACAGCTGCAAGAGGAACTTCCAATGGTCACGATTCTCTGCCACCAAGCTCAGGTGTGCTGGTGGGATTCTCAAACGTGTCCACCCAAGGTTTTGGATATAATCTATCCAGCGAGTCCTTGGCCTTCCACGTATCCTCCCACCCTCTGGCTTGGCAAAGAGGGTCTGCTGAGGGAGCCTCTCTTGTGGCATTCTGACCAGGTGCCCTGTTGTGTCCTGAATAAACTAAGAAAGAAGATTTAACATGAATTATTCAGGAACAACTTTATTTAGATATAGGCAGAGAATGTGGTGTGTTGGCTATATACTGGAAAGGTAATTTTTTGTATATAACACTAAATTAGGAGCAAGAAATTGTATAACAAACGAAAGAAAATTGTAAGACCTAACCTGTTGTGCATATCATCATCATCATCATCAAATTCCTGCCATGTACCCTCAAGGGGTGTACAGGATATGACAGTACTACATGAAAAAATTACATCATTACTAACTTCCTATCTACAATTTTCCTCCAAATCAGTCTGTTACTTGTCAAGACTCCAACATTATCAGATCTTATATTTCTATCGTCTAAGGCACTTTGTACTGTATCAATCCATCTATATCTTGGTCTTCCTCTGGGTCGTTTTCCTGCCAACCTGGCAGAGAACACTTGTTTTGCTAATCTTTCCTCTCCCATTCTATTTAAGTGACCATACCATCTGAGATTAGCTCTGCTAACGCATTCCTGGATGCTGACAATGTCAAGTTCTTTCCTAATATCCTCATTTTTAATATGATATTGCCATTGATGCCATCTGTTCACGCCTCTAATCTTTCTCAGGACTCTCATATCTGCGGTCTCTAGTCTTTGGTCAAGTGTTTTACTTCTGACCCAGCTCTCAGATCCATAAGTTAAAATTGGTTTGAACACAGTCTTGTATACAGCTAATTTAGTGTTCCGACTAATTTCTTTCTTATTCCATATGAATTTATTCAATTGACTTCCCACGATACCAGCTTTGTTGATTCTGTTGCCTATTTCTATATTTAGTTTACCATCTTCAGTAAAAATTGTGCCTAAGTAGCTGAAATGTTTTACTTGTTCCACAGGTTCTCCATTCACAACACAGTTGACATTTTCAATGATTCTGCCTATTTTCATTGTCTTTGTCTTTTTATTGCTGACCTTCATACCATATCTATTACAACAGCTATTCAATTTAGTCAGAGAATCTTGCAGACTTGTAGCGGATTTATTTAGAAGTATAACATCATCCGCATAAAGCAAAGAGCTGACATTAACATCTCCAATTTTGATATCAGGTTTAATACCACATTCCTTCATAATGTGATCCATATAGATAATGAATAACAGAGGGGATAATGTACATCCTTGTTTCACACCAGATTTAACATTAAACCATCTTCCTGCACTTCCTTCAATTCTAACTGCTGACTCACAACTCAAATAAAGACTAAGTATTGCTTGATATAATGCCCCATTGACACCATATAACTGCAGCGTATTGAATAGATTCTCTCTTGGCACCTTGTCATATGCCTTTTCCAAATCGACAAAACTTAAATACAGATCTTTGTTATATTCCCATGCTTTCTCGACTATTTGTCGTAAAGTGAAGATCTGATCCTGACAGCCTCTATTTGGCCTGAATCCTGCTTGTTCTTCACCAAGCTTTTCTTCCACAATTCTTCTCAACCGTTTCTCAAGTATACTTGCATAGATCTTGCCAGGAACACTCAGTAGGGAAATACCTCTGTAATTCTCACATTCAGTTTTATTTCCCTTTTTATATATGGGTACTATGAGAGCTCTACTCCAATCATCGGGAATTCGTCCCTCTGTCCAGGCTTTCTGAACTATGCAGTGCAACCACTGTAAGACTCTTATACCACCATACTTCAGCATTTCTGGTCGAATATCATCTACTCCTGCTGCCTTTCCACATTTCAAGCCTTTGATGGCTTTTTCTACTTCAAGTATAGATATGTATTCCTGACTGCATGCCTGGTCAGTGTTTTTTATCACTGTGCTGTCATCACTGCTTGTTTCATTTAGCAGTTTTTCAAAGTAATTTCTCCATACTTCAAGGATATCTTTTTCTCCTGTTTTCATTTCACCTTTATCATCTCTAATTCCTTTTACAGCACTCTTTCCTCCATTCCTAAGTTTCTTCAACAACCTCCAGAATATTTTGCCACCTTCTTGATATTTATTTTCTATATTCTTGCCAAAGTCCTCCCATGACTTTTGTTTAGCTAGTTTTACACACTGTTTAGCTTTCTTACATTTGTCTCTGCATTCTGTAAGAGTAAAAGCTGACTTATTTGCCAGGAACTTTTGATATGCTTTCTTCTTTTCCTTCACTGCCTCTTTAACTTCCTGTGTCCACCAGGGAGTTCTGATTTTTTTATCTTTGCACACAACCTCACCACATGCCTCTCTGGCAGAATCAATCAATGTTTCCTTCAGAGTTTGCCATTGAATCTCCAAGGTTTGATTCCTGTTCTCAAACTCTTTCATTTTCTTTTCAATAATATTTCTGTATTTTAGTCTACAGTTTACATCTGAGAGCTGCTCAACTTTTATTCGCTTTAAAACTTTCTTACATGTTATTCTTTTCAATATGAAATTCAATTTTATCCTGCTCAAGACTAAATAGTGATCACTTCCAATTTCAAATCCTCTGTACACTCTGGTGTCCTGCACCAGGGAGAAAACATCACTATCAACAATAACATAGTCAATGAGACTTTTCTTATTCCTAGCCTCTTCTCTCCATGTGAATTTGTGCACATTTTTATGTTGGAACATGGTGTTAGTAATAACCAGTCCATGTCCCGAGCAGAAATCCAACAGATATTTGCCATTATTATTAGCTTTGCTCTTTTCTCCAAATTTTCCCAAAATATTTTTGTATGTCTCACAATCATTTCCTACTCTACTATTTAGATCCCCAACAAGGACCAACTTTTCCTTTTTCATTGTGTCAGTTGCTTTTTCTAAAGCCTCAAAAAATTCCTCCACTTCTACCTTAGTAGAACCTTCTGTGGGACCATAGGCACAAATAAGTCTCATTGTCCAGTTCCCCATTCTCATATTTGCCCACATTACTCTACTTGAGACTGACTGCCATTCAAGAAGATTAGCCTCGTATTTTGTGTTGAATACTATGGCTACTCCTTCTTTTCCTTGATTGTTATTGCCTGAATATAACATTTTGTATTTATTGCTCAGAAAGATCTCACCAGTTTTTGTCTTTTTTGTTTCAGTTACCCCTATTATGTCTATCTGGTACTTATCTAATTCCTCAGCTAGCTCCATTTCTTTGCCATTCAGGCTTCTTACGTTGATAGTACCGATCTTTAACTCTGGTGATGTTGAGTTGGGGTTTGTTTTCAGATTTGTTCCAGTAGCTGACTTTTCGCTGTTCGCCCTGGTTCCCTGGCGAAAACAACGGGGGGCCTTGTTTAACCCGGCGACGCCCCAGCCGGCATGAAATTTTGTCATGTTGTACCATCATTTTTTATTTTGGTTTAACCAATAAGAATACAATTTGGTCGGCTAAATCCCAAATTGCCAGCCCATCCTCGTTCGTTCAGTATCAAAGTAGATACCCAACAGGGTGCACCACGAGAAGGTGAAGATTGGACATTAGGTCAGAAGCCCTGGTCGGTTCTCCGCATTCCTTTAAAGGCTATGTGGAGGTCTCCTCTCAGTTATACAGCTTTGACCCTTAAGCACCCCAGTTGTGCATAAGGGTCAGATAAAGAAATTAATTAAAGTGTTAAATTTATTTAAGAACCCCATTTCATGTGTTATAAGGTAGCAAAACCTGTAAGCCAGAGTCCAAGGGTCACCTTTTGACCGTCCAGTGTTACGTATACTGGGGGGGGGGGAGAAGTTATGAGAAAGAGAAACTAGAGCACTTTCCAAGAAAAACACAACAAACGCACATGCGATGTAATAGAGAGAGCTGAACGCCGTGACGTAAACCCACATAACCACGTTGGCGGGCATCGCTATAGCTGAGAAACACCGAGAAGAGAAAGAAAACAAAAGGGTCAAGCAACCCCCACTCAAGGCTTTTTTGATTCCGGTTTCCTGATCGCTCAGACGTTGGTCCAGTCCGCACCTACGGAGAAGTTCCAAGTGGTCGTGGGAGGTATGAGGCATCTGTCATAGCATACCAAGTAGGACTAGCTATTTCCTTGGACTAGGATAGCTGTGTTATGTCTTGCAACAGAAGAACCAAGTAGATGCCGTCCATTCTGGCTAAGCTCCTGAGCCATATCTTCCTTCCCACGGAGAATCCGGCCGTATAGTTTGTAGTAGGTGACCAGACGGATAGCAGACTGAGAAGACGTCTTGATGTTCTAGACAAGGCAGAAGAAAACATCGAGTATCATTCCAAGGATGGTAACGTAGACTCTTGTGATATATTTTTCAGTTGAGGAATTGTGTGCTTTCTAGAGAACAATTTTGTGTGGTGGACTTATTTCATGGAACTTTAAGATACTGTCTACAATTTGGCATAGGCCCATTTTGTTTGAGAACCGTTTGCCTAGAAAGGCCATGTTTATTCTGTATGAATTAGTAGTAATGTATTAGATAATATAACAAGTGACCATGTGAGTGTAGAAAGTATGATAATGTTAATGAGATAATGTTAAGTTGCATATAGAGGTGGTCCAAGCAAGTTTGTTCATGTATTTTGTTTAGTAGTATTGAATCAAAGATATTACTTGAGAATGATTCAGATTACTTAGTAGTAATGCTTACTTGTATAATTTCTTTTATTAATAAATATGTTTCTTAATACCTGCCTGATCTGATTTAGTATATAAATTCAAACAGCCACTCATAAAATTACTATCGAACTTAGCGGGAAGAGCCCACATGTATGATTAAACAAAGTGGACCACGACTGCATGTAAGAATTTAGTGAACAGAGATTAGATTTTATTATAGTTTAATTATTGTGTATCCTTCTGAGAGAGCCATCCTGGATAAGAGTCTCATCTATCCTCGGTATTGGCTGGCGCAGTTAAAATATAAATTTGTCAATGCTTATCGGGTGGACTGTCTTAGAAGATGTGCTAATGGTCACGTCCCATACAAGGACAAAGCCCTAAAACATTAAGTAACCTACACGTGGTTAAACTATAGACAGGCCAAAGAACTGCTTGTTTAAAAAGGGGAGAGATTTAAGTAAAAGAAACGAAATAAGTAAAGAATAAAGTTTAAAAGGAAAGATATACGGGAATAAAAGATTAAATTAAATAAGAATTAGAAATAAAATAAATAAGAAGAAATTATATCAAATGGCGCAGTTGGTATGATATATAAATAGATATAAGGAAAACACGATATAACAGCCCGTACCAATGTAACTGATCTCTCAACACAGAGAAGCAGCGGTTGAGTATTGAGAGAGTTTCCCGAATTGCAGAGCTTCTGACTCTGTCGAGTCTTGTCAGCCTTGCAACTCCTCGAAGGAACCTCATTTCAGCCGCTTGGATTTGTGTCCGCATTCTTTTGGTCATTACCCAACTCTCATGACCATAGGTGAAGATGGGGACATAGACTGTATTGAAGACAGCCAGCTTTGCCTTCTGGCTTAACTCCCGCTTCAATATTACCGAACGGCCAAGCTCCTGCAATATTGAGCTTGCTAAGCCAATTCGAGTATCTAGCTCTACGTCCCATTTTCCATCATTCGTGAATATGGACCCAAGGTATTTAAACTTCTCCACTTACATGTAGAGTGCACTGGGATGGTTGTCTTGAGACCACGAATGTTTCAGTTTTGGTCACACTGATCTTCATTCCGACCTCTGCACAAACAGCTACAAAATGTTTATTCATGTAATCACATAAATTAAATCTAGCTTGATGTAATTTTTTTTTTCCCCACTAGAGGTCATGCCAGTGAGTAGCATGTGATCAAATCATCGTTTCTCTAGCTTAGCTTACGGTTTGAAATGTAGCACAGCTTCGCTTGTATATTTATGTATGCTCCAGATGATGATCTTGATATGAAGATCGAAATGTCAGGATAATAAAAAGAGTTATTTTAACACGGTTGTAGAATCCATAATTTCAAAAATGAATGCTGAT